>NC_086450.1:147520093-147887593 GCF_028390025.1 Pseudophryne corroboree
ATGGGAGTTCTATTTAAGATGGCATGTTGTCCATAGTATCCAATCAGATTCTAGAGTACTTTTCATTTATCTAGAACCTTCTAAAATATAATACCTGGAATCTTATTGGTTGTTACGGGCAACATCCCATCATAAATAGAACTCCCATCTTAGTAAATTTACCCCTCTGTGTCTGGTAATCTAAAAGTTTATGTGCCTATTTACCTTAATTGATATTTCTGATGGTCTGTCATTCCTTCTCTGTCTCTTGTTCATATGTATTTCTAAATGCAGCTTATTTTCAATGTGTAAATGTTACACTGCTGTTTCTCACCATTATTTTCAGCTGTAATGAACTGGGCTAAATTAGTTTATATATATATATATATATATATAAATAAAAGAAAAAAGGTTTCCCAAAGGAGCTTATACTAGTACTCTGGTGTATAACAGTATAAATAGTATCCTTATTTGTTAAAAAAGAATTTATTTTCATTAAAAATACAATACATAAAATTGTTCGATTACAATCAATGATACTTTATACATGAGATGATTGAAACCAATGTTCCATTCTAATCGTATAGCAGTGATTCTTCAATTGAAGAACGCAATTGTTGTTTTTGAGACAACAATTGCGTTCTTCAATTGAAGAATCACTGCTATACGATTAGAATGGAACATTGGTTTCAATCATCTCATGTATAAAGTATCATTGATTGTAATCAAACAATTTTATGTATTGTATTTTTAAAGAAAATAAATTATTTTTTAACAAATAAGGATACTATTTATACTGTTATACACCAGAGTACTAGTATAAGCTCCTTTGGGAAACCTTTTTTCTTCTATCTTTGTACTGTACCCCACCTAACAGGGGATAATCCCAAGGTTGTAGCTCATCCACTAGCGCGTTAACTAGGTCTAAACCCGATATATATATATATATATATATACACACACACACACACACACACACACACACACATATACATACACACACATTAGGGAGGCCAATCCCGGGCCATTTTTTCATTTCCGGGTATCGTGAAAAATGGTCAATCCCGGATTCCTGGGATCCCCGGGACTGGCATTTCCTTGTGTGGCCGCCCCCTTCGCCCCGCCCGCCCACCCGCCCCTCACAAATAACTCACAATACACCGGAGGCGGTAGGGTGGGACACATCCTCTCCTCTCTCCCGGCGGCTCCCAGCAGCATATGACGGCACAGCGTGACCTCTAGCTACATGTGATGCTGCACTGGGGAGCCTCTAGGAGGAAGCCGGGCAGCGTCTGAGCGTCCTGAGGACGCTCAATGCTAATCCCTCAATCCCCTGGATTGGAGCTTCCGATCCTGGGAATGTATCCCGGACATTTTTGGGCCCAAATCCCGGGATCCCGCCGATCATGATCCCGGGATTGGCCTCCCTAATATATATATATATATATATAGATATAGATAAAATAAAGACTTTAAAATGACCTTCAATAGCACTTGCCTAAATGACTAGATAGTCAATTTAAAAAAAAACACTTGCTCACTGCCTCTGTGTCAAGAACAGTTAAAATCTGTCTCTCTGCTGCGTCTCCCCTGCTGAAAGATAGCACTCCCGGCGCACAAGACTGGTGAGGGCCCCAGAGGTTGAGCTGAAAGGCCATTAGTAGAAAGACAGAGCTCTGCCCAGTAAGTGATTAGCACACTTTTAAAGAGCAGATATACAGTATAAAACCTTCAAGAGAGAAGGAAGGTGCCAATAGCAACCCTTCATTATCTATCTGTAATTTGACTAGCACAGTTTAAAAAATAACAGTTAGGAGCTGATTTGTTGCTATGGGCAACTTCTCCACTTTATGTCTCTAGAAGGTTTGATACATTGCCCCTAGGAATGCTTCTTAATGATCAGTTCTTATAACTATTGGATTGCTGCATCCCTCAAGTGAATAGAAATAATTAGGAGGATATCTTTTTTAAAACCCTTGCCTTTGCATCATCAGTGGTTTTCCCTATTAAGACTAGTAAACTATTTCAGCCGAGGCTATTGCAAACTGGAAAAAAGTTTGATTCAGATAATTAGCTGAATTTCATAGCACTATGGAAATGTTGGGAAGTCTGGTACTGATTTGACAGTCTACACTCCCGCACAATGCCTACACCAGGCTAGACAATCTATTTTACTGAAAAAAAATAGAGGTCCAATGAGTTGCATTGTTTCAAAGTTCTTTCGTTTCATCAGTGAAGTGGATAAATCTCTTACTAATTAAAATGCCAGTAACAAGAACAGGAGGTACATAAATTAATTACTGCTCTCTGTTGTCTCAGCATCTGCACCCAGAACAGCATGCCTCTACATTACCAGTCTTGTATAATGCCAAGAGACTGTGAAGTATCGGAGTGGTCTGCATGGAGTCTGTGTTCTAAGACCTGTCAGCCCGGAGGGTCAATTCTTGGATTACGGAGCAGGAGAAGGGATGTTAAACACATTGCGGTTGGTGAAGGGAAACCTTGTCCCGTGCTGGAAGAAATGGAAGCATGTAATACAGGAGGACGTGAGCCACTATGTCTCAGGTATATGCCCTCTCATCATTATAAAACGGTCAAAAGAAATATTAGTTGCTTTCCGGGAGTCAAGTGCTGGATTTTGTTCACTCTTCAGGAGAAATGGTTTTGTTTTATCTAGAAAGCTAGTAGAATAGATTTAGGTTGGTTTATGGATTTTATATTAAAAATCTGCTTCAAAGATAAACTACCAACCCAACTACTCAATTAATTATACAAAATTTCCGACACTAGTTAAAAAATCTTTTACACAACCCTGTTGGATGTTCCATGTTTACCCTGCAGTTCTTTAATACAAAACAGGCACATTAATTCCATTTGCCACTTTAAAATGGTTGCTGTGTGGTTGTGTAAGCTGAAGACCAATCACAAGCCATGATCTCTTAATTGAGGCATGTGATTGGTCCTCTCACTAAATTCTCCAGGGGCTATGAGAGAACCATCTGCATAAAGCAACTGCAATTACTAGCTAGAATAGACAGATGCTTAGTAATAAATACCTAACAGATGGTAGTACAGCTTAAAAGGATTTAAACACATCAAGGTTTAAAAAAGAAAAGGTTAAGACTGCTAGCAAGCCACACAAAGTAAAATGATTGTACTCACCCCTGGCTGCCCCTATTTTATGCTGTGCTGCCTGCTAGCAGTATATAGTAATTTTTTTCCCTTATTGTGCAGAAACCCTTTAACCAAAGCATATATAAATCACAGATTTCTGTACCTAGCAACAAATATAACTCACAGCAAACAGAAGGGGACTGTGTGCTGGATATAGCAGCAAGAATGGTATAAACAGTAATAGGGTATAATGTATTTAGAAAGGACACCAAGTGCCCTGGCAGATTTCTAAAGCCAAGTATGCTATGCTAAACAACTTTTACAATGGATTTTTTTCTTTATGTGATATTAAGTAATGAAAATACAGTACTGGAAAATGTATACATTTTCTGTAGTGCAATTCTGCAATATATATATTACAGATGTGTGCTGGACACTTTTCGGGTTTTGTGTTTTGGTTTTGGATCTGGATCTCCGCTCGTGTTTTGGAGTTGCATTGGTTTTTGCCAAAACCACCCTTTTGAGTTTTAGTTTTGGATCTGGGCGATTTAACAGCTAAAATCACAGTATTTGGGGGTAATTTTGATCCTATGGTATTATTAACCTCAATAACATTCATTTCCACTCATTTCCAGTCTATTCTGAACATCTCACAATATTGTTTGTAGGCTAAAAGGCTGCACAAAGGTAGCTGGATGACTAAGCTAAGCGACACAAGTGGGCGGCACAAACACCTGGCCCATCTAGGAGTGGCACTGCAGTGGGAGACAGGATGGCAGTTTTAAAAAGTAGGCCCCAAAGAGCACATAATGCAAATAAAAAAAGAGGTGCAACGAGGTAGCTGGATGACTAAGTTAAGCGACACAAGTGGGCAGTACAAACACGTGGCCCATCTAGGCGTGGTACTGCAGTGGAATACAAGATGGCAGTTTTAAAAACTAGGCCCCAAAGAGCACATGATGCAAAGAAAAAAAAGAGGTGCAAGATGGAATTGTCTTGGAAATGGACATGTACAGTTTAATAAACCCATCATATCAGCGACAGGTGGTCCCCCTGGAAAAAGCTCACCAAGTTCTCCGAATCATAGCTAGCTACAAACATACCATCTCCAT
Organism: Pseudophryne corroboree; assembly: GCF_028390025.1. NCBI lineage: Eukaryota > Metazoa > Chordata > Amphibia > Anura > Myobatrachidae > Pseudophryne > Pseudophryne corroboree. The sequence goes on from NC_086450.1 coordinate 147,524,299, forward strand.
ATTTGATGACTTTTCACATTATGAGAAGAGGCAAGAGAAAGAACACAGTGTCAAGAAGGTGATTAAAAATTAGAGAGGCACACGCAATCAGGAACAACACACAGGCTTTCACCTCCACTCCTATATTGGTGTGGAACAGAAAGGACTTCAACCAAGCAAATATATAATTATTAATTACCACATTACTGGACAAACTGAAAAACTAGGTACCAAAGTCTCCAAAATTGTACGCCCTTCTCCATTTTCAGGGATTAAGATAATCTCGGATTTAATGCTGGGATGCAAATAAACTGGTGTATACCACAGGATCAAGATTGGATATTTTCCCCTCCACGGAGTCTGGAGACTTATTTTGTGAAAATCTCATGTGTTTCTTTTTTTCTCATTTTTTTTATTGCATTTGTATTTACATATTTTGTGGCAGATGCCTTATTTTTGTTTTTCACAGCTCCCAGTAACACACATGTGAGCATACCTGTGTGTCCCAGTTACACACATGTGAGCATACCTGTGTGTCTTGTTTATTTTATTCATATTTTATTTTTAAATAAAGCAGCCCCTTATATGTTTTAGCAGCCCCTCCTGAGCCCCCAGAACAGCCCCGGATGGGGCAAGTTGAGTTCCTGTTGGTTCAGTAAAGTACTAAGCACGACTGTGCAGTACATTTTTTGTTATTGAGCCCCTGCCCTAGTGGAGCTTACCACTCTACAGTCAAAACTCATTTCATACTATAATTAGGGCTGTGGGAGGAAGCAATGCTAACCGATGCGCCCACAGAATGCCTCAGCCTGGCAAGGCAGACATCTTCCTAGTTGTAAGCCACCATGAGACTCCAGACTGGGCCTTATTCAGTAACTGTTTGTGCCTCACAGGAGCTCCTGGCCCATCTAGTGCTGCAGTGCAATGGAAAGCTGATGCAATGCAAGATCACTGAATCTCTGTTCTTCTAACACCGCAAGGTCTTGCGATAACCCTACGCAGCCCTTAGGAAAAGTATATCCCTGTACAACAAATGTGCATCTTCTAAATAAATAATCCCAAAATGTGGAACATCGATAATAAATCAAGTATATCCCTGTACAACAAATGTGCTTCTTCTAAATAAATAATCCCAAAATGTGGAACATCAATAATAAATCAAAATTAAGGTTGACAAATTGGAGCCATTCATTTTAGTGAGTCTCTAACATGAAATCATTGAGAAGAACCTCTCTCTAATGCTCCGGAAGAAAAATCTCACTTTTACCTCTCCGGCAATTGCACTGGATTATGATTCAGTCTCTTCTGAGTCACCCTGACTTTGGCTTTAAATGTGGTCTCTCCCCACTTTATTTAAAAACACTTTGGCAATTTCCATTTCCACCTTTGCGGCTAGTTTTCACAAATCTGTTTGTGATCTTGAAGCTTGTTTCATATATGCTCTAGGTTTTAATTTAAACCTAGGATCACGTACAGCAGCACTCCTGGAATTATACGGCAGCACCCCTGGATTTATACTGCATAGGCAGCACCCCAGGAGAATTAGACAGCACAACAGACAGTCAACAGCACCCCTGGACTTCAACAGCAGTGGGGCAGCACCCCTGTACTAGTAGGGCAGAGGGGTAGCAACCCATATAGGGCAGCACACCTGGAATGATGTGGCAGACAAAGAAAAGACGTGTAAAATGGAATTGTGCTTGGGACCTCCCAACCACCCTATGTTGTATAAACAGTACATGCACACTGTAATACATCAATCATTTCAGTGACAGGGTCTGCCACACGACTGTGGCTGAAATGATTGGTTTGTTTGTGCCCCCAGCAAAAAAGAAGCAATTAATCTCTCCTTGCACAAATTGGCTCTACAGAGGCAAGATGTTGTCCTCATCCTTATGTGCCCCCCCTTCAGTGTTTACATCCTCATCCTCACAGAGAAATAATATTCAAACAAACCATATCATTTAGGTGTCAGTGGACTGCTTATGCTATTACCCAAAGTTTCTGAACTTGACAATGACTTAGGATGAATGCGCTGCAGGTGACGTATAAGGAAGGATGTTCCTAGGTGGTTAACGTCCTTACACCTACTTATTATGGATTGACAAAGGCAACAAATGGCTTGACACCTTTTGTCCGGATTTGTTGAGAAATAATTCCACACCGAAGAGGTGGCTTTTTTGGTATTTTGCCCAGGAATGACAATGGGCTTTTCCATCCCATGGCCAACAACTGTCTCCACTGGTGTCTTATTCAAACAAACCACATCACCATCAGAATCCTCATCGTCCACTTCCTCCACAGCGCCAGCTACACCAATATCCTCCTCTTCCTGGTGTACTTCTACAGTGACAACCTCAATCTCAATATCAGCAACTGAACTGGTGGTGCTCCTCCCAGCACTTGCAGGGGGCGTATAAATAGTGGTAGGAGCCTCCTCTTCCCATACAGTGTTGTGAAGGTCAGGCCTAGACATCGCAACCGCGGACAGTGCCAGCACCCCTGTATTTCCAAACACCCCTGTAATTTTACAGCTCACAAGTCAAGGCCAATGTACATTTATTTTCACTGCACCACTGTATTTTTACAGCATACAGGACCAGTGTGCTTTTAATTTTTACCAACTACACCCCTGAATATGTACAGCATACTTGGCCAGTGTAATGTTATTTTAACAGCAGCACCCATATATTTTTACAGCATACAGGAGCAGTGTGCTTTTCATTTTTAACAACTGCACCAGTGGCGGAACCTCCACCTTGCACTGGGGCCCACCGCTGCCAAGGGGCCCAAAGCCAGCGGCATGTAATGAGTCAAACTGACTCATTACATGCCGTCTGCCGATGTGTGCTGCGGGCCAACGAAGAGGAGCAGCAGAGCGCCAGAACGCAGCCACAGGGAGCAGGAGGTGGAGGGAGAGGGACTCGAGAGCCGCAGCAGCACATTGTAATTGGTGGCAGCGCCGCTGCAGCTGTCCCTCTCCTACCACATAGGCTGGCCGCTGCCGCTGTGGATGCTGGGAGGCACTTCCCTCATCACAGCGGCGGCAGCCAGCCTATGTGGAAGGAGACGGACAGCTGCAGCTGCGCCACCACCAACTATATTGCGCTGCTGCGGCTCCCGAGTCCCTCTCCCTCCTCTTTCTCCCCTGGCCGGGATCTGCCTGACTGCCTGCACCAAGGAGTCTGAGCCAGCGGAGAGACAGTAAGTATCATCTATTCTTTCTGTCTGTCTGTCTATCTATCTATCTATCCTGGCTGCTGTAATGTGTAAAAACGGGGACTAGTTGCCATACTGTGTAAAAAGGGGGACTGGCTACCGTACTGTGTAAAAAGGGGGACTGGCTGCCGTAATGTGTAAAAAGGGGGACTGACTGCCATAATGTGTAAAAAGGAGGACTCTGTCTGCCGTAATGTGTAAAAAGGGGGACTGTCTGCCGTAATGTGTAAAAAAAGGAGACTGTCGTAATGTGCAAAAAATGGACGCTGTCTGCCGTATTGTTTAAAAAGGGGACGCTGTCTGCCGTAATGTGTAAAAAGGGGACGCTGTCTGCCGTAATGTGTAAAAAGGGGAATCTGTCTGCCGTAATGTGTAAAAGGGTCTCTACCTGGTGTAATGGCGCTACTGCGCTGTGTAATTTGAATAAGGGAGACTACTGTACACTGTACTATGAATTGATATTATTTTGTGGCCACACCCCTTCCCCATGAGGACATGCCCGAATATTTTTTCCATGCGCCTACGGTTCGCACTGCCCATATTTTACATAAAGGGGGGGCGCCGATGCCGTTTCTTGCACACAGCACTAAAATGTCTAGTTACGGCACTGTTGCTAGGTATCCATTTCCCTGGCCCTGAGCAGGTCCGCCTCACCAGATCCTCTCCAGCACAGTGCCCCCATTGCGTCCAAATAATCACCCCCCCTCCACATCCTAAATCTAGGACACATCCACATCCTATACATGAACTAATCCCATCTGTATGTGTATCTCTACCCTGTTATGTCATACTGTACTTTGTATCCCTGAGTGCCACTGAATATTGTATATGTATGTATGTATGTATGTATGTGTGTGTGTGTATGTATTGTATATATACATATACATATATATATATATATATATACATACACCTGTGTGGCCAAGTGTATATATATATATATATGAAACGAAATAGAGGAGATGGCGCCAAGGGAGTTATATCAACGCCCTACCTAAAAACGGACCCTTACAGTACTCTCCGGATAAATTACGTCAGATAACAAATACTAACATAAAAATTTATTAAAACAACATATAAACCCGACACAAATGTTCATAAGTATACAGAGTTGATACATTTACATTTGTCGCACAATTTGAACAATCAGTTTGTAGTGATGAGGAAAAAGCGTAGATATATCACTACGATTTCCTCCTTCTCCTTATTGTAGATTCGGAGGTAACATCAGATAATAGATAAATAACCCAACGCGTTTTGTCTTGTTCCAAGACTTCATCAGGGGTAAAATCTCTTCATTTCAGAACATATTGTCAGCACATAAAAGGTCAACCAAAGATGTATGAACAACGTTTCAATATTTCAATGGGACTTGATTGATACAGCGAGGATCATATATCATCAGCTTGAGTCTGACATTCAGATATTCGAATATGGGGAAGATTCATATGTGTATAGAATCTAACTGGTTCGCAAGCATAAGGAACCTCGTCGGTCAGCAGCTTGAACCTGACACTCAGATTCAGGAGTGAAGGCAATTCAAATGGGTATAATGTCTAACCAATTTAGAACACGTGGTAGACCCTCCAGTGGTGCAGTGCTGACAGCCAAGTCTCTGTATAATGTGTCAGGTTCAAGCTGCTGACCGACGAGGTTCCTTATGCTTGCGAACCAGTTAGATTCTATACACATATGAATCTTCCCCATATTCGAATATCAGACTCAAGCTGATGATATATGAGGTATGGTCCTCGCTGTATCAATCAAGTCCCATTGAAATATTGAAACGTTCATACATCTTTGAATGACCTTTTATGTGCTGACAATATGTTCTGAAATGAAGAGATTTTACCCCTGATGAAGTCTTGGAACAAGACGAAACGCGTTGGGTTATTTATCTATCTATTATCTGATGTTACCTCCGAATCTACAATAAGGAGAAGGAGGAAATCGTAGTGATATATCTACGCTTTTTCCTCATCACTACAAACTGATTGTTCAAATTGTGCGACAAATGTAAATGTATCAACTCTGTATACTTATGAACATTTGTGTCGGGTTTATATGTTGTTTTAATAAATTTTTATGTTAGTATTTGTTATCTGACGTAATTTATCCGGAGAGTACTGTAAGGGTCCGTTTTTAGGTAGGGCGTTGATATAACTCCCTTGGCGCCATCTCCTCTATTTCGTTTCATATTTTCACACATTTAGTTCCTCCTAACAGGGAACTTAGAGGATACAGGCAGCCATATAATTAATTAATTTTAGTGTTTTATTTGAAATAGCGCAGTGGGAGAGTAATTCTTGTCATATATATATATATATATACACAGGAGGATGCAAATAATCCCTAATTTGGAGTTTGGGGTGAGGGGGTGGACTTGGACGGGATGAGAGGGATGCACCTGGGCCCACCGCTCGCTAGTTCCGCCAGTGAACTGCACCTTTGAATTTTTACAGCATACAGGGCCAGTATAATGTTATTTCTGCAGCGGGGTACACTGGATTCCACAGGGAATAACATCGGGGGGTAGAGTAGGATCTTGATCCGAGGCACCAACAGGCTAAAAGCTTTGACTGTTCCCAAGATGCTCTGCGCCGCCTCCTCTATAACCCCGCCTCCGTGCACAGGAGCTCAGTTTGTAAGTTGGTGCCTGCAGTGCAGGCAGCTAACAGGCAGGGCTGCTCCAGCAGCCCTAAGAAGAGCTATTTTAAAGAAGATAGAAGACTTCAAGGGCTGCAGCAGAGGCACTCTAGTGCTAGATATTATTCTGATATCTCCTGCTGCAGCTCCATCACCTCCCCCAGCAGCGCTGTACTCCTGCGTCCCTGGTTGCCGGGTACTTACAGCGGAGGCTCCGGTTCATCACCCAGGGCACACACACTAACCGAAGTTCTCTGGTATCGCGTGGCAGCACTCTAGGAGGAGGTAAGAGGGTCCCCCAGGCGGGACCCGCTGGAAATCGCGATCTACCGTGGCCATTAGGAGGCGGGCCGTGCGCGCTGACATGGACACTGTGGCAGTACAGGGACCCCACTAGACCACCAGGGCAAGGGCACAGGTCGGATTAGGCTATAATCCATTTTATTAAGCAGCACCCAGTGGTGAAGTCCAGCAAGGGGATAAGGCTCTGACCTGTAGCCCCTCCCCCAGCCCCTGTGCGCCATTTAGAGTAAATGTTCTCGCCCTGGAGCTGCATCTCTCTGTCTCCCTCACTCCCTGTTAGCATTTGGGCGCCTTTACACACAGCTGCGCTGATTCTGGGACTGCTGGATGATACCTCCTCTGTAAAGCCGCCTGCATCATCAGCGCTGTGCATTTACAGGACACTTAAGTATTCTACATGTCGTTTAGACAGTGTTAGTTAAGAACAAGTGCATACTTCAGGGTTATTTAGTACAAGTACCCTGTGATATTCATCCAGTTTTTACTGTGCATTGATATATCTGTTTATATACATAGCTTTACTCAGTAATTGTATTGCTAGTCCAGTGCAGTTTTATTGTTGGGCATAATTCCTGCATTGTACATGTGACTGTGTCAGTAGCGGATCTTGCCACGGGCAAGCAGGACTTTTGCCCGGGGCGCCGCCTTCCAGAGAGGGCGCCGGCGCCATCCGGAGGGCGCCGCTCCATGGCAAGATCCGCTGCTGCTGTCGTGCCCCCCGCTGCCGCGGCCCGCTGTCCGTTGTGAAGGGAAACTAGACGCGTGGGCTGCCCGCTGTGAAGGGAAACTAGACGCTACGCGTCTAATTTTCCTTCCTGGAGAGGACCTTCACTGTAATGATGTGCGGTGCGCGTTGAAGTCATCGCGCACCGCACTGCAAAGGTCCTCTCCACGAAGGGAACTAGACGCTTAGCGTCAAGTTTACCTTCGTGGAGAGGACCTTTGCTGTGCTGTGCGCAATGACGTCATCGCGCACCGCACATCCTACAACAGTACAGGGGGCGTAACTGACCACGCCCCCTGTGTGAAGCCACACCCCCTAATGCCACCCGAACCTGAGGAGGCTCCATGCATCAGGGTTATTAGATAATATAGGTATTTCACAGGATAAACGTAGTTTGTATTTTTCTCTGTGTTTTTCAGGAATCCTCTGTTTGTGCTGTCACACTGCACGGGGGTTTGTGTTAGGTATTATATCTGCTGATATTGTACTGTGTCGCCCGTGGTTTACACTTTCATATTATGTCAGCTACCGGGGCGATGGGTCTGGGGCTCATTCCGCCGTGCGCTGTTATGATGTCGCAGATGCATTTGAGGATAACATGGCTGCGGAGGGTTCAGGTTTTGGGGGTTCTGTACCCCCCAGTCAGTTTGTAACAATGGGGGCACATCAGGGCCCGCCTTGGTCTGCCTTTTCTAATTTACTGACTGCGCTGGTAACTAGACTCGCGCCTCCTCTGGGACCTGCTGTGCCTTATCAGCCTTATATGGTCCCTGCGGTTAATCCGCCATGGACAGATGCTCTCTCCACTCAGCTACAGCTATTTAATAACTCTGTGGATAAACGTATTCCTGACCCTCGCCCACCTAAGACTAAACCTCAGAAGTCCTCTCAGCGGGCTATTACTTCCTCTCAATCCACGCATGTTCCGGATACCTCTTCCGATGAAGATATATATGTGTATACTCACCCCACAGTTTCTGATCATGACGTTTCTGATGGGGAATCTGTTTCACAGGTGGATGCTCCTGATCTATTAGAGGCTATCAGGCTCATTCCTCAGATTGATGATGATCCTGAGCCTGCTACTACATCTAAGAAACCGGACAGGTTTAAACGTTTGAAGGTTACTAAATTGATTTTACCTCATTCTGACCACTCGGTTGACATACGTCAGGAATCCTGGGAGAACCCAGGAAAGAAATTCACCCCGCACAAGAAGATGCTAGCCCACTATCCCCTTGCGGCAGAATTGAGTAAAAATTGGGAAACGCCACCACCGGTGGATTCGCAAATCGCTCGGCTGGTGGTGTCATCCTGCCTGTCACTACTGTCACTTCTCTCAAAGAGACGACAGATAAGCGTGTGGAGGACTGCTTAAAAGCTATCTATACCCTTGCAGGGGCTGCGCACAGGCCCACCATTGTGGCTACTTGTGCCGCAGAAGCTATTGAGGCGTGGGCTCAGGAAATAGAGGCTGAGTTTCCGTCCAAATTTTCTGAACATGCCAGACAATGTCTCTCTTATATTGTCACGGCATCTCATTACATTAAAGAAGCAGCTTCAGATGCAGGTGTTCTGGCTCCTACGACATCCATTTTGGCTCGCCGTATTCTGTGGTTACAGTCCTGGTCGGCGGACTTGGACTCTAAGAAAACCCTAGAGGTGCTCCCGTTTAAAGGAAACATCCTCTTTGGTGAGGATCTCAACAAGATTGTCGCTGACCTGGCGTCTGCTAAGACTGCATGTCTACCCAGGGCCAGTTCTAGCCCTTTTGGCGCCCCGGGTGGAAAATAGGGGCATGGCTTCATACAGAGGGCGTGGTCAGTTACGCCCCCTGTACAGTTGTGCCCCCATTTGTGCCCCCTGTACGAGTAGCGCCGCTTACACAAAAAAAATTAATACTTACTATCCCCGCTCCTAATTCCCGACCGCTGCAGACCTCCGCCAGCGCCCCTCCTCTCCTCGGATCTATGGGAGAGACATCATGACGTCTCTCCCATAGCACAGCATAGATAGACACTAGATGTCAATTATGACCCCTAGCGTCTGTGTCAGTCCCACAATGGTGTGCGGTGCGCAATGACGTCGTCACGCACTGCACAGCAAAGGTCCTCTCCACGAAGGGAAACTAGACGGGTAGCGTCCAGTTCCCTTCACAGCGGGGGACCAGCGGTGGACACAGCGGGGGGCACAGTAGCACAGTAGCGGATCTTGCCATGGTGCGGCGCCCTCCGGATGGTGCCGGCGCCCTTCGGAAGGCGGTGCCCCGGGCAAAAGTCCAGCTTGCCCGTGGCAAGATCCGCTACTGTGTCTACCTAGTACTACTCATTCGGCCCGAAGGCTAAGAGTACTTCCTTTCGTTCATTTCGCCCTCCGGGCAAAGCAAAGGGTCAGGCGTACCCGAAACAGTCTTGCGCTTCCAAAACCACTAAGCCCAAGCCTAAAAGTGCCTGGGCTGCCCATCAGCCGGCTTCCAAATCTGACAATCCTGCGCCATGTTGGGGCGGGCCTCCCCCTGGGGGATCCCAGGGTGGGAGGCCGACTTCTACAGTTCACCCAGGTATGGTTGAAGACACGTCCCCCTCCTCGCTGTTGCCATGATGGACATCCCTTCGGATCGGGTGAAAGCAACAACTCTCCGTTTAGTGGTACAATCCCTCCTGGACAGCGGAGTGGTAGTACTTGTGCCTCTAGCTCAGAGGGGCAGGGGGTACTATTCAACGCTGTTCCTAGTCCCCAAACCGAATGGTTCCTCCCGGCCCATTCTCAACCTCAAATCTTTGAACAAGTTTGTGAGGGTCTCCAAGTTTCGTATGGAGACCCTTCACTCTATTGTCCTGGCTTTGGAACCAGGGGACTATATGATATCCTTGGATATTCAGGATGCTTACCTGCATATCCCTATTGCCATGTCACATCAGCAATACCTTCGATTTGCTATTGCTATTGGCAATCTCCATTACCAATTCCGGGCCTTACCGTTTGGTCTGACCACGGCTCCGCAAATTTTCACCAAGGTCATGGCAGTGATGACAGCTTCACTCCGCAGTCGGGCATCCGGATGCTGACGTATCTCGACAATCTGCCGATCCTGGCCAATTCCCCAGAAGTTCTCCTCCGTCATTTGGATCTGATGGTCCAGTTTCTGCAAGCCCACAGGTGGCTCATCAACTGGAAAAAAATCATCCCTGGTCCCTGCCCAGAGCATGGTGCATCTGGGAGCGTTGTTGGACACACACAACCAGAGGTTGTTTTTGTCACAGGAGAAAATCCTGAAGCTTCAGGACAAGATACGTTGCTTCCTCTCTCGTCCACGTGTGTCTATACACTCGGCGATGCAAGTACTAGGCCTCATGGTGTCGGCTTCGACATGGTGGAGTATGCTCAATTACATTCTTGCCAAGTGGGACAGTCTGCCTCACCGGATCAGGTCTCAAATGATCTCCGGAGGTCCATCTGTCACTGACCTGGTGGCTGCAGGACCAACGATTGAGCAGGGGTCGTCCCTTCTGGATCTCCAACTGGGTCCTTCAGATGGATGCCAGTCTGAGGGGTTGGGGTGCGGTGTTGGAGCAACACTCTCTTTAGGGTCGGTCGATGAGGGAGGAGTCTCTCCTCCCGATAAACATTCTGGAATTGCGGGCAGTGTTCAATGCTCTGAAACTGGCCCGGCATCTGGTACTGAACAGGCCTGTTCAAGTACAGTCAGACAACGCCACCATGGTGGCGTACATAAATCATCAAGGCGGCACTCGAAGCCGCATGGCAATGATGGATGTGAAAGATTCTTCAATGGGCGGAACGCCATCTGCCAGCCATATCGGCAGTGTTCATTCCGGGGGTCCTCAACTGGGAAGCGGACTTCCTCAGTCATCAGGTCGTACACGCCGGAGAATAGAGCCTTCATCCAGAAGTATTTCAACTCCTAGTGGACAAGTGGGGCCTACCAGATGTAGACCTGATGGTGTCTCGACACAATCACTAGGTTCCGGTCTTCAGAACAAGGGATCCACAAGTGGCATTCGTGGATGCACTGGCAATTCCATGGAACTTTTGGCTGTCATTTGTGTTCCCTCCGGTGTCACTCCTGCCCAGAGTAGTGAGGAAGTTCAAGCAACAATCCAGTGTACCTCGCAGAAAGAGATTTAACAAGGGTAAGTTCTTACCATAAATCTCCTTTTTAACAGAATCACTCCTATATTTTTACAGCATACAGGAACAGTGTACTTTTAATTTTTAACAACTGCACCCCTGAATTTTTACAGCATACAGGGCCATTGTAATGTTATTTTAACAGCAGCACCCCTATATTTTACAGCATACAGGAGGACAGTGCCCCTGCCCCCTGTACAACACAGTGACAGCTGGGACAGCAACACCCATGTACAGCTGCAGCACCCGTAACAGCATATGAAACACCAGTGACAGCCAGGACAGCACCCCTAACACAGCACAGGTACACCACAGTGACTGCAGCAGCACCCCTAAAGAGCACACACTAACCCCACCCGATGCCACCACCCACAGAGAGACAGAGGTCTGTTTCCCTCACTCTCCAAGTCCGGAGTGAAAATGGCGGTGACACGCGGCTGTTTATATGGAATCCTAAACCCGCGAGATTCCGGCAGTGGGATGATGACGTTTTGTCTCGTTCTGGTTTCCGAGTCTGACGGGAAGTCCCGAGCTGGACTCGGATCCGGGCTCGGAGCGTGAAGTCCGGGGGGGTTCGGTTCTCTGGGAACCAAACCCGCTCATCTCTAATATATATATATATATATATATATATATATATGACAACAACTTTGATAGCCTGAGCATGAAATTACATCTTTCCAATCTCTATATCATTTTAGATGCATTTTAAAAAAAAAGCAAACAAACCATAATATAGAGATTAATATAGCCGAGTTTTCTGGGAAATCTGCAGCCTTGTAATATACAGTATTACATTATTACATCAATAGCATTGACCTGCAGCCACATTTTTCTCATTCAGTAATGTTTTACATCTGGAACAGAATCTGACAGACTATTATTGCATCACAAAACGTCAGCCTTACATTTGTTTCAACAAAATACAAACTCACAAAGTTGCATAATGATAAAACGGGATATATTCATGTGACCGGCGGTCAGGAGACCAATGGTCACATAATCTCCCCCTTCATCCCAAAGCCTCACAATCCTGACGGTCGGCATGTCGACCAACAGGGACTATTCCCACTTGTGGGTGTCCACGACACTCATAGAGTGGGAATAGAACCCATAGCGGTATCTCGGCGTCGGTATGCTGACTGCTGTCAAGCATACCACACCCGATAAAACAGCTATTCTTCATATAGTACAAAGTAGGGATAAACAACTACATATTACACACTGAGCATAATGTAATAAGTTGTACAGTAACTGGGGGTGAACAGAGGAGGGATGGGGGACAAACTTAAGAGAGTTCCATCACGAAACATGTTTGATGCACCCCAGTGCTTGGGTGCGAGAAATCATGCTGGTGAAGTCAGATGTTTAAAGACCAGACAGCGGTCATTCTCAAAGATGGCAGAAATGGATAGAGGTGAGGTTGGAGGTGTACTGTAGGTTTCAACTGTAATTTCAAGTAGACTGGTTGGCAACACTAGAAATAGTTGTAGTAGGGTAAGAGAGCAGTTATTGTAGCGAAGACTACAGTAGTCATAGCAAGGGTTGATGAGAGTGCATCATAGTTTCAGTTATTTCCAAAGGTAAAGGAGTCTGATCCTGTAGATGATATGAAGATGAAAGCAGCAGGGTTGGGAGGGGTACTCAATGTTGGGAGCAAAATAGATCAAGGAGTTGAATATAAAGGCAGCGCACTTAAGGGACATAGGAGAGTGCAGTGTTAATATTTGGGGTAATTCAGAGTGGATCGCAGCAGAGAATTTGTTAGCAGTTGGGCAAAACCATGTGTACTGCAGGGGAGGCAGATATAACATTTTCAGAGAGAGTTAGATTTGGGTGGGTTATTTTGTTTCTGTGCAGGGTAAATACTGGCTGCTTTATTTTTACACTGCAATTTAGATTTCAGTTTGAACAAACACCACCCAAATCTAACTCTCTCTGCACATGTTAGATCTGCCCCTCCTGCAGTGCACATGGTTTAGCTCAACTGCTAACAAATTTTCTGATGCGATCAACTCTGAATTAGGCCCATTGTGCTGGGATATCCAAGAGATGATAGAGAATGCAGCTGAAGTTGCAAGAGAGGAGGAAAAGGTAGACGTCAGGGCAGGCAAAGTAAACTTCAGAGGTGATGTTGAAGGCCAAGGAGCTGATAAGATCAACAAGTGAGGAAGAGTACCAGGAGGAAAACAGGGGGGCCAAGTACAAGCACATGGGAGATGCCAACAGGTAGAGGAAGAGGAGGTGAGAAGGTGGAGTCAGAGATAGAAACAATAGTGTAATCATTGCTGAAACAGTGTGCCAAAGTCTCCTTTCACCCACATGTGACTCTTCTGAGTATCTATCAAGTTATAATGCGCACTTTTATTTACACCTTTCTATAAAGCCTTCTAAAATCTAAAATACTTTTTAGCTGTGCAATGTATTTTCAGTCTGCAAACACAATTTGAATTTATTTTTTATTCCCCTTTCCTAAGATAATAAGACGGTTCCCCTGCTTTACAGACTAATGCACTGTAAGTGCCTAATAATGCATTTTCTTCACTCCATTAAACATAGCAAACATTGTTTCTTGTTTTCTAGAGGATGTATTTATTAAGAGGTTTAGTGAGAATAGGAGGCTAATGTACTTATCGAATATAAATGAAAAGTTGTTGTTTGAAAAATTGAACAAATTGTTCAAGTTTATTGTGTCTATAGTTATAGTGGGACAGAGAGAGAAAGCCGATTAGAACTGAATAGCACTCTAATCCTACTTTTTGTATATATTCTTTTTACTCTTCCAATGTAGACAGAATATAAACATATATAATAATTATATGACTTTTCCTAGTTTTTATTAAGATGTTTATGTCAGCTTAGATCTGTTTTTCTCTGTCTCTGTAGCATAGTGGCCTTCTGTCTTTCCAAAAGCCCTCATGTTAGTCTTATTTCTGTATCATAAAGCTCTTTCAATGCAATAACCTGGTTTGCATGGCCTTTAGGCAAGTGATATGTATTACATCACTGAGTACTTGGCCAGAGACCAGGGCCGGTTCCGGGGCTTCTTGCGCCCGGGTGGCATTAGGGGGCGTGGCTTCATACAGGGGGCGTGGTCAGTTACGCCCCCTGTACTGTAGTAGGATGTGCGGTGCGCGATGACGTCATCGCGCACCGCACAGCAAAGGTCCTCTCCACGAAGGAAAACTAGACGCACCGCACATCATTACAGTAATGGTCCTCTCCACGAAGGGAAACTAGACGCGTAGCGTCTAGTTTCCCTTCACAGCGGACAGCGGGCAGCAGGGGGCACAGCAGCAGCGGATCTTGCCATGGTGCGGCGCCCTCCGGAAGGCGGCGCCCCGGACAAAAGTCCTGCTTGCCCGTGGCAAGATCCGCTACTGCCAGAGACCAAAGGCCCAAAAATATTTCAGAGAGCAAGCTAAATGATAGTAGACAGAACCCTTGACTAGACAGAACCCTTGACATGTGTCTATATCCTGTGTATACAAATAGCAACCTGATGGAGCACTTCTCACTAGAGATGTGCGCAAACCATTGGCGTTTTATTCTATAATGGGGGCATGTTTAAAAAATCTTTCTTTCCAGAGTCCCGAGTCATCACTGCAGCCGTGGCATAAAATCAGTGGCAAAATGGCTGCTACACGTGTGCAGAAGTGATTTGTCACTGGAACATGGCTGCCGCCATGTTTCTGGAGACCTGTTCATGTCAAGTAAACTCTGGAATAATGTCAGAGTCTATTACGCCATAGACTTCACACGGGCTCCATCCTCTGTTAAACTGGCCCTGGCGTAGACCGTGTTTTGGTTTTAAATCATTGTTGTGTTTTGGTTTTGCGTAAGCACCCTCAAGTCTTTTGGTTTTTAATCTGGATTTCTTAAAAATTTATACAAACAGCTAGAATTATGTTATTTGGACCAGGTTTTGTTCCTACAGTATTATTAACACTAATAACATTAATTTCCAGTTATTTCCATTGTGAAATGGCACCTGAAATCATGAGGAATGAGACATGTCATCCAAAACACGCTAGAATCGTTTTTAAAATCCAAGATAAAAACTTGGTGGTAAGACCCGAGCCAGGACTCTGTTTGAATCGGAACTCCAAAGTTCAGGTTTGTTTGGTTTTTAACAAAACCAGACAGCTCATTTCTTTTCATTGTGACAAAGAGTAGGATTCAGTACCAATTACAGAGTGCATTGGCTATTCAATTCATCCTTAACTGTGCTATGCTGCACTACCTTTGAAGTACAACAAAATGGGTGCAATTTTTCATTGCATAATCTAGCGTGTCCTATTAGCTTCAGAAGTCATTAAAGTGCATGTGACTTTGTCTAGCATTCAATTTTGTTTTCCATTCAATCCTCTAAAAATATGCTTTTGGAGGATTGTCACATTACTGAAGTATCTGGGCTATTTATTATGAGGGTACTGCAGCAGGTATCAGAAATATCTGCAGTAACCCTCAATTATCACAATGTCTGTCCCCAAATGTTGCATATGCATATCAATAGTTGATGGGAGAAATTTGTGGTTATTGATGCATTGGCCACGTAGTCTTAAGAGCAGAAAAACAAAAAAGAGAACAACATTTTATCAGTCCTCTAAATGGGATGCGATTATGTGACCGGTGGTTAGGAGACCACCGATCACAGTACCAGTACCTGGATCCCGGCATCTTAAAATCTCGCCGGTCGGCATGCCAACCAACAGGGACTATTTCCACTCATGGGTGTCCACGACACTCATAAAGTGGCAATAGAACCTGTGGCGAGCGCAGAGAGCCACCGAGCCTGCTGCATTGCGCTCGCCCCCCCGATGGCCATGTAACAGCCGGGATCCTGACATCGGTATTGTGACTGGCGGTCAGGAGGTGGAACATGGAGTCAGAGCCGGATTAAGGGGGGGGTCCCGGGGATACGTACCCCGGGCCCCCCTTTCCAAAAGGGCCCCCTGCCACACCACAGATCGTATCTTTCTTCAATCCGATCTGCGGTGCAGCGCTCACGAGCCCCGGCTCCCCGCTGCCCTGTCCCTCCTCCTCCTTCAGTACAGCGTGCGGCCAGTGGCCCAGTGCCGTTTAGCGGCGAGCGGCTCACTTTGTGACTACTTATCTCCTCCCTCTCTCTCCCCCCGAGCGCTCCTGCTCGGGGGGCGGGGCTTCGCGGAATGAGGCGTTTGCGTCGTGACGTCACGACGCAAACGCGTCATTCCGCGAAGCCCCGCCCCCCGAGCAGGAGCGCTCGGGGGGAGAGAGAGGGAGGAGAGGAGATAAGCATCGAAGGAGGAGGCGGCCGGCGCGAGGGACGTGAGTCGGCGGGACCCGAAGAGCGGGAAGATGTAAGTATTTTTTTTCTCTCTCTTTCTCTCTCTCTCTTCCTCCCTTCCTCCCCCCCACTTGACACCTGCCTGCCGCACTATGTAAAATGAGGATACCTTCCGCACTGTGTAAAATGGGGATACCTACCGCACTGTGTAAAATGGGGACACCTGCCTGCGTACGGTGTAAAATGGGGACACCTGCCTGCGTACGGTGTAAAATGGGGATACCTGCCGCACTGTGTAAAATGGGGGCACCTGCCGCACTGTGTAAAATGGGGGCACCTGCCTGCGTACTGTGTAAAATGGGGACACCTGCCTGCGTACTGTGTAAAATGGGGACACCTGCCTGCGTACTGTGTAAAATGGGGACACCTGCCGCACTGTGTAAAATGGGGACACCTTCCGCACTGTGTAAAATGGGGATACCTGCCGCACTGTGTAAAATGGGGACACCTGCCTGCGTACTGTGTAAAATGGGGACACCTTCCGCACTGTGTAAAATGGGGACACCTTCCGCACTGTGTAAAATGGGGATACCTGCCGCACTGTGTAAAATGGGGACACCTGCCTGCGTACTGTGTAAAATGGGGACACCTGCCTGCGTACTGTGTAAAATGGGGACACCTGCCTGCGTACTGTGTAAAATGGGGACACCTGCCTGCGTACTGTGTAAAATGGGGACACCTGCCTGCGTACTGTGTAAAATGGGGACACCTGCCTACCGTACTCTGTAAAATGGGAACACCTGCCTGCGTACTGTGTAATATGGGGACACTTGCCTGGTGTAATGTGTAAAAAGGGGACTTTTTTTATTTTTATTTTTTCCCCCTGTGGTGGGTGTGATGATATCAGACGAGGCCACGCCCACTTTAATGAGACCACGCCCATTTTAATCAGGCCACACACCCTTGTCGGGAGCGCGCGCGCATGCTTTTTCTTTTTCTGGCTATATGGGGGGGGGGGGGGGCTCGCAAATTTTTTTTATAGCAAGGGGGGGGCGCATTTTGAAATCTCGCACTGGGAGCCAAATTGTCTAGAAACGGCCCTGCGTGCGGCACACTAATGACGGAGCCGCAGGCTTGCTGAGCCGGACAGCAATTGGACAACTGAGCCGTCGCTCAGCTGCGCTGACTACAGCTCTAAGAAGAGTGCTCTAACAGCTGTAGTCAGGGCAGCTGAGCGACGGCTCAGCTGTCCAATTGCTGTCCGGCTCAGCAAGCCTGCGGCTCAGTCATTGGCGCGCCGCACGCTGAACTGAAGGAGGAGGGATTCTTAGATAAATTATATATATATCTATATATATAAATCCCTCCTCCTTCAGTGGACTAAAAAACTAATAAAAAAATAATAATAATAATAATAATAATAAAAAAAAATAATTATAATAAGAATTTACTTACCGATAATTCTATTTCTCGGAGTCCGTAGTGGATGCTGGGGTTCCTGAAAGGACCATGGGGAATAGCGGCTCCGCAGGAGACAGGGCACAAAAGTAAAGCTTTTACAGGTCAGGTGGTGTGTACTGGCTCCTCCCCCTATGACCCTCCTCCAGACTCCAGTTAGGTACTGTGCCCGGACGAGCGTACACAATAAGGGAGGATTTTGAATCCCGGGTAAGACTCATACCAGCCACACCAATCACACCGTACAACTTGTGATCTAAACCCAGTTAACAGTATGATAACAGAGGAGCCTCTGAAAGATGGCTTCCTAAACAATAACCCGAATTAGTTAACAATAACTATGTACAAGTATTGCAGATAATCCGCACTTGGGATGGGCGCCCAGCATCCACTACGGACTCCGAGAAATAGAATTATCGGTAAGTAAATTCTTATTTTCTCTATCGTCCTAAGTGGATGCTGGGGTTCCTGAAAGGACCATGGGGATTATACCAAAGCTCCCAAACGGGCGGGAGAGTGCGGATGACTCTGCAGCACCGAATGAGAGAACTCCAGGTCCTCCTTTGCCAGGGTATCAAATTTGTAAAAATTTACAAACGTGTTCTCCCCTGACCACGTAGCTGCTCGGCAGAGTTGTAATGCCGAGACCCCTCGGGCAGCCGCCCAAGATGAGCCCACCTTCCTTGCGGAATGGGCCTTAACAGATTTAGGCTGTGGCAGGCCTGCCACAGAATGTACAAGTTGAATTTTGTTACAAATCCAACGAGCAATCGACTGCTTAGAAGCAGGTGCACCCAACTTGTTGGGTGCATGCAGTATAAACAGCGAGTCAGATTTTCTGACTCCAGCCGTCCTTTAAATGTATATTTTTAAGGCTCTGACAACGTCCAACAACTTGGAGTCCTTCAAGTCGTCTGTAGCCGCAGGCACTACAATAGGCTGGTTCAGGTGAAACGCTGATACCACCTTAGGGAGAAAATGCGGACGCGTCCGCAGCTCTGCCCTATGTCGAATGGAAAATTAAATAAGGGCTTTTATAAAACAAAGCCGCCAGTTCAGATACTCTCCCTGCCGAAGCCAGGGCCAGTAACATAGTCACTTTCCATGTGAGATATTTCAAATCCACATTCTTTAGTGGTTCAAACCAATTGGATTTGAGGAAATCTAAAACTACATTTAGATCCCACGGTGCCACCTTAGGCACCACAGGAGGCTGTATATGCAGTACTCCTTTGATAAAAATCTGGACCTCAGGGACTGAGGCCAATTCTTTTTGGAAGAATATTGATAGGGCCGAAATTTGAACCTTAATAGATCCCAATTTGAGACCCATAGACAATCCTGATTGCAGGAAATGTAGGAAAACGACCCAGTTGAAATTCCTCCATCGGAGCACTCCGCTGCTCGCACCACGCAACATATTTTCGCCAAATACGGCGATAATGCTTCGCGGTGACTTCCTTCCTTGCCTTTATCAAGGTAGGAATGACTTCTTCTGGAATGCCTTTTCCTTTTAGGATCTGGCATTCAAACGCCATGCCGTCAAACGCAGCCGCGGTAAGTCTTGAAAAAGACAAGGACCCTGCTGAAGCAGGTCCCTTCTCAGAAGTAGAGGCCACGGATCGTCCGTGACCATCTCTTGAAGTTCCGGGTACCAAGTCCTTCTTGGCCAATCCGGAGCCACTAGTCTTACTCCTCTTTGCCGTATAATCCTCAATACCTTTGGTATGAGAGGCAGAGGAGGAAACACATATACCGACTGGTACACCCAAGGTGTTACCAGCGCGTCCACAGCTATTGCCTGCGGATCTCTTGACCTGGCGCAATACCTGTCCAGTGTTTTGTTGAGGCGAGACGCCATCATGTCCACCATTGGTTTTACCCAACGGTTTAATAGCATGTGGAAAACTTCTGGATGAAGTCCCCACTCTCCCGGGTGAAGGTCGTGTCTGCTGAGGAAGTCTGCTTCCCAGTTGTCCACGCCCGGGATGAATACTGCTGACAGTGCTATCACGTGATTCTCCGCCCAGCGAAGGATCCTGGCAGCTTCTGCCATTGCCCTCCTGCTTCTTGTGCCGCCCTGTCTGTTTACATGGGCGACTGCCGTGATGTTGTCCGACTGGATCAACACCGGTCTTCCTTGAAGCAGAGGTTCCGCCTGGCTTAGAGCATTGTAGATTGCTCTTAGTTCCAGAATGCTTATGTGAAGAGACTTTTTCAGGCTCGACCACACTCCCTGGAAATTTCTTCCCTGTGTGACTGCTCCCCAACCTCTCAGGCTGGCATCCGTGGTCACCAGGATCCAATCCTGCATGCCGAATCTGCGGCCCTCCAATAGATGAGCCTCCTGCAACCACCACAGAAGGGATACCCTTGTCCTCGGCGACAGGGTTATCCGCAGGTGCATCTGAAGATGCGACCCTGACCATTTGTCCAACAGATCCCTTTGCATGGAATCTGCCGAAAGGGATTGCTTCGTAAGAAGCTACCATTTTTTCCCAGGACTCTTGTGCATTGATGTACAGACACCTTTCCTGGTTTTAGGAGGTTCCTGACCAGGTCAGATAACTCCTTGGCTTTTTCTTCGGGAAGAAAAACCTTTTTCTGAACTGTGTCCAGAATCATCCCCAGGAACAGCAGACGAGTTGTCGGCATTAATTGGGATTTTGGAATATTCAGAATCCATCCGTGCTGCTTTAGCACCTCTTGAGATAGTGCTAAACCCATCTCTAGCTGTTCTCTGGACCTTGCCCTTATTAGGAGATCGTCCAAGTATGGGATAATTAATACGCCTTTTCTTCGAAGAAGAAATATTATCTCGGCCATTACCTTTGTAAAGACCCGAGGTGCCGTGGACAAACCAAACGGCAGCGTCTGAAACTGATAGTGACAGTTTTGTACAACGAACCTGAGGTACCCCTGGTGTGAGGGGTAATTGGAACGTGGAGATACGCATCCTTGATGTCCAAGGATACCATAAAGTCCCCTTCTTCCAGGTTCGCTATCACTGCTCTGAGTGACTCCATCTTGAACTTGAACTTCTTTATGTACAGGTTCAAGGACTTCAGATTTAGAATAGGCCTTACCGAGCCATCCGGCTTCGGTACCACAAAAAGAGTGGAATAATACCCCTTCCCTTGTTGTAGAAGAGGTACCTTGACTATCACCTGCTGAGAATACAGCTTGTGAATGGCTTCCAAAACCGTCTCCCTTTCTGAGGGGGACGTTGGTAAAGCAGACTTCAGGAAACGGCGAGGTGGCTCTGTCTCTAATTTCAACCTGTACCCCTGAGATATTATCTGCAGGATCCAGGGATTTACCTGCGAGTGAGCCCACTGCGCGCTGTAATTCTTGAGACGACCGCCTACCGCCCCCGAGTCCGCTTGCGAAGCCCCAGCGTCATGCTGAGGCTTTTGTAGAAGCCGGGGAGGGCTTCTGTTCCTGGGAAGGAGCTGCCTGTTGCTGTCTCTTCCCTCGTCCTCTGCCTCGTGGCAGATATGAATAGCCCTTTGCTCTCTTAATTTTAAAGGAACGAAAGGGCTGCGGTTGAAAGGTCGGTGCCTTTTTCTGTTGGGGAGTGACTTGAGGTAGAAAGGTGGATTTCCCGGCCGTAGCCGTGGCCACCAAATCCGATAGACCGACCCCAAATAACTCCTCTACGCATCGCCTGTCCACTGTCGTGTCCATAAAGCTCTTCTGGCCGAAATGGACATAGCACTTACCCGTGATGCCAGTGTGCAGATATCTCTCTGTGCATCACGCATATAAAGAAATGCATCCTTTATTTGTTCTAACGACAGTAAAATATTGTCCCTGTCCAGGGTATCAATATTTTCGATCAGGGACTCTGACCAAACTACCCCAGCACTGCACATCCAGGCAGTCGCAATAGCTGGTCGTAGTATAACACCTGCATGTGTGTATATACCTTTTTGGATATTTTCCATCCTCCTATCTGATGGATCTTTAACTGCGGCCGTCTCAGGAGAGGGTAACGCCACTTGTTTTGATAAGCGTGTTAGCGCTTTGTCCACCCTAGGAGGTGTTTCCCAGCGCTCCCTAACCTCTGGCGGGAAAGGGTATAAAACCAATAACTTCTTTGAAATTAGCAGTTTTTTATCGGGGCACCCCACGCTTCATCACACACGTCATTTAATTCTTCTGATTCGGTAAAAACTACTGGTAGTTTTTTCACACCCCACATAATACCCTGTTTAGTGATACCTGTAGTATCAGCTAAATGTAACATCTCCTTTATTGCCAAAATCATATAACGTGTGGCCCTACTGGAAAATACGGTTGATTCGTCACCTTCACCACCGGAATCAGTGCCTGTGTCTGGGTCTGTGTCGACCGACTGAGGCAAGGGGCGTTTTACAGCCCCTGACGGTGTTTGAGGCGCCTGGACAGGCACTAATTGAGTGTCCGGCCGCCTCATGTCGGCAAACGACTGCTTAAGCGAGTTGACGCTATCCCGTAATTCCACAAATAAAGGCATCCATTCTGGTGTCGACCCCCTAGGAGGTGACATCCTCATATTTGGCAATTGCTCCGCCTCCACACCAATAACGTCCTCATACATGTCGACACACACGTACCGACACACAGCAGACACACAGGGAATGCTCTATACGAAGACAGGACCCACTAGCCCTTTGGGGAGACAGAGGGAGAGTCTGCCAGCACACACCAAAAAGCGCTATATATGACAGGGATAGCCTTATGATTAAGTGCTCCCTTATAGCTGCTTTTATATTAATATATTGCCATTTATTTTGCCCCCCCTCTCTGTTATACCCTGTTTCTGTAGTGCAGTGCAGGGGAGAGACCTGGGAGCCTTCCTGACCAGCGGAGCTGTGACAGAAAATGGCGCCGTGTGCTGAGGAGATAGGCCCCGCCCCTTTTTCGGCGGGCTCGTCTCCCGCTATTTAGTACATTTAGGCAGGGGTAAATATCTCCATATAGCCTCTGGGGCTATATGTGAGGTATTTTTAGCCTTTTTAAAGGTTTTCATTTGCCTCCCAGGGCGCCCCCCCCCCAGCGCCCTGCACCCTCAGTGACTGCCGTGTGAAGTGTGCTGAGAGGAAAATGGCGCACAGCTGCAGTGCTGTGCGCTACCTTAAGAAGACTGCAGGAGTCTTCAGCCGCCGATTCTGGACCTCTTCTTGCTTCAGCATCTGTGAGGGGGCCGGCGGCGTGGCTCCGGTGACCATCCAGGCTGTACCTGTGATCGTCCCTCTGGAGCTTCATGTCCAGTAGCCAAGAAGCCAATCCATCCTGCACGCAGGTGAGTTCACTTCTTCTCCCCTCTGTCCCTCGTTGCAGTGATCCTGTTGCCAGCAGGAATCACTGTAAAATAAAAAACCTAAGCTAAACTCTCTAAGCAGCTCTTTATGAGAGCCACCTAGAATTGCACCCTTCTCGGCCGGGCACAAAAATCTAACTGGAGTCTGGAGGAGGGTCATAGGGGGAGGAGCCAGTACACACCACCTGACCTGTAAAAGCTTTACTTTTGTGCCCTGTCTCCTGCGGAGCCGCTATTCCCCATGGTCCTTTCAGGAACCCCAGCATCCACTTAGGACGATAGAGAAATATATATATTTTTTATTTATTTATTAGTTTTTTAGTCCATGGGGGCCCCCTGCAATTTAGTACCCCAGGCCTCCCGGGGCCTTAATCCGGCTCTGCATGGAGTAAGGAACCACAATGCCCCAGATCCTACAATGCGCTAAGCTCAGCAGATCTCAGACCCTGCAATGTGCTAAGACCACAAGATCTCAGACCCTGCAATGTGATAATGCCACAAGATTTCAGACCTAGCAATGTGCTAAGGCCACAAGATCTCAGACCCTGCAATGTGCTAAGGCCACAAGATCTCAGACCCTGTAATGAATGTGCTAAGGCCACAAGATCTCAGACCCTGCAATGTGCTAAGGCCACAAGATCTCTGACCTAGCAATGTGCTAAGTTCACAAGATCTCAGACCCTGCAAGCGCTGAGGCCATAAGATCTCAGACCCTGTAATGTAGATTTCAGACCCCGGAATACGCTAAGGCCACAAGATCTCAGACCCTGCAATGTGCTGAGGCCACAAGATCTCAGACCCTATAATGTGCTAAGGCCACAAGATCTCAGACCCTGCAATGCGCTGAGGCCATAAGATCTCAGACCCTGGAATGTAGATCTCAGACTCTGGAATACGCTAAGGCCACAAGATCTCAGACCCTGCATTGTGCTAAGACTAGAGATGAGCGCCTGAAATTTTTCGGGTTTTGTGTTTTGGTTTTGGGTTCGGTTCCGCGGCCGTGTTTTGGGTTCGACCGCGTTTTGGCAAAACCTCACCGAATTTTTTTTGTCGGATTCGGGTGTGTTTTGGATTCGGGTGTTTTTTTCAAAAAACACTAAAAAAACAGCTTAAATCATAGAATTTGGGGGTCATTTTGATCCCAAAGTATTATTAACCTCAAAAACCATAATTTACACTCATTTTCAGTCTATTCTGAATACCTCACACCTCACAATATTATTTTTAGTCCTAAAATTTGCACCGAGGTCGCTGTGTGAGTAAGATAAGCGACCCTAGTGGCCGACACAAACACCGGGCCCATCTAGGAGTGGCACTGCAGTGTCACGCAGGATGTCCCTTCCAAAAAACCCTCCCCAAACAGCACATGACGCAAAGAAAAAAAGAGGCGCAATGAGGTAGCTGTGTGAGTAAGATTAGCGACCCTAGTGGCCGACACAAACACCGGGCCCATCTAGGAGTGGCACTGCAGTGTCACGCAGGATGGCCCTTCCAAAAAACCCTCCCCAAACAGCACATGACGCAAAGAAAACAAGAGGCGCAATGAGGTAGCTGTGTGAGTAAGATTAGCGACCCTAGTGGCCGACACAAACACCGGGCCCATCTAGGAGTGGCACTGCAGTGTCACGCAGGATGTCCCTTCCAAAAAACCCTCCCCAAACAGCACATGACGCAAAGAAAAAAAGAGGCGCAATGAGGTAGCTGACTGTGTGAGTAAGATTAGCGACCCTAGTGGCCGACACAAACACCGGGCCCATCTAGGAGTGGCACTGCAGTGTCACGCAGGATGTCCCTTCCAAAAAAACCCTCCCCAATCAGCACATGATGCAAAGAAAAAGAAAAGAAAAAAGAGGTGCAAGATGGAATTGTCCTTGGGCCCTCCCACCCACCCTTATGTTGTATAAACAAAACAGGACATGCACACTTTAACCAACCCATCATTTCAGTGACAGGGTCTGCCACACGACTGTGACTGATATGACGGGTTGGTTTGGACCCCCCCAAAAAAAGAAGCAATTAATCTCTCCTTGCACAAACTGGCTCTACAGAGGCAAGATGTCCACCTCATCTTCACCCTCCGATATATCACCGTGTACATCCCCCTCCTCACAGATTATCAATTCGTCCCCACTGGAATCCACCATCTCAGCTCCCTGTGTACTTTGTGGAGGCAATTGCTGCTGGTCAATGTCTCCGCGGAGGAATTGATTATAATTCATTTTAATGAACATCATCTTCTCCACATTTTCTGGATGTAACCTCGTACGCCGATTGCTGACAAGGTGAGCGGCGGCACTAAACACTCTTTCGGAGTACACACTTGTGGGAGGGCAACTTAGGTAGAATAAAGCCAGTTTGTGCAAGGGCCTCCAAATTGCCTCTTTTTCCTGCCAGTATAAGTACGGACTGTGTGACGTGCCTACTTGGATGCGGTCACTCATATAATCCTCCACCATTCTATCAATGTTGAGAGAATCATATGCAGTGACAGTAGACGACATGTCCGTAATCGTTGTCAGGTCCTTCAGTCCGGACCAGATGTCAGCATCAGCAGTCGCTCCAGACTGCCCTGCATCACCGCCAGCGGGTGGGCTCGGAATTCTGAGCCTTTTCCTCGCACCCCCAGTTGCGGGAGAATGTGAAGGAGGAGATGTTGACAGGTCGCGTTCCGCTTGACTTGACAATTTTGTCACCAGCAGGTCTTTCAACCCCAGCAGACCTGTGTCTGCCGGAAAGAGAGATCCAAGGTAGGCTTTAAATCTAGGATCGAGCACGGTGGCCAAAATGTAGTGCTCTGATTTCAACAGATTGACCACCCGTGAATCCTTGTTAAGCGAATTAAGGGCTGCATCCACAAGTCCCACATGCCTAGCGGAATCGCTCCCTTTTAGCTCCTTCTTCAATGCCTCCAGCTTCTTCTGCAAAAGCCTGATGAGGGGAATGACCTGACTCAGGCTGGCAGTGTCTGAACTGACTTCACGTGTGGCAAGTTCAAAGGGCATCAGAACCTTGCACAACGTTGAAATCATTCTCCACTGCACTTGAGACAGGTGCATTCCATCTCCTATATCGTGCTCAATTGTATAGGCTTGAATGGCCTTTTGCTGCTCCTCCAACCTCTGAAGCATATAGAGGGTTGAATTCCACCTCGTTACCACTTCTTGCTTCAGATGATGGCAGGGCAGGTTCAGTAGTTTTTGGTGGTGCTCCAGTCTTCTGTACGTGGTGCCTGTACGCCGAAAGTGTCCCGCAATTTTTCTGGCCACCGACAGCATCTCTTGCACGCCCCTGTCGTTTTTTAAAAAATTCTGCACCACCAAATTCAAGGTATGTGCAAAACATGGGACGTGCTGGAATTTGCCCATATTTAATGCACACACAATATTGCTGGCGTTGTCCGATGCCACAAATCCACAGGAGAGTCCAATTGGGGTAAGCCATTCCGCGATGATCTTCCTCAGTTGCCGTAAGAGGTTTTCAGCTGTGTGCATATTCTGGAAAGCGGTGATACAAAGCGTAGCCTGCCTAGGAAAGAGTTGGCATTTGCGAGATGCTGCTACTGGTGCCGCCGCTGCTGTTCTTGCGGCGGGAGTCCATACATCTACCCAGTGGGCTGTCACAGTCATATAGTCCTGACCCTGCCCTGCTCCACTTGTCCACATGTCCGTGGTTAAGTGGACATTGGGTACAACTGCATTTTTTAGGACACTGGTGAGTCTTTTTCTGACGTCCGTGTACATTCTCGGTATCGCCTGCCTAGAGAAGTGGAACCTAGATGGTATTTGGTAACGGGGGCACACTGCCTCAATAAATTGTCTAGTTCCCTGTGAACTAACGGCGGATACCGGACGCACGTCTAACACCAACATAGTTGTCAAGGACTCAGTTATCCGCTTTGCAGTAGGATGACTGCTGTGATATTTCATCTTCCTCGCAAAGGACTGTTGAACAGTCAATTGCTTACTGGAAGTAGTACAAGTGGGCTTACGACTTCCCCTCTGGGATGACCATCGACTCCCAGCGGCAACAACAGCAGCGCCAGCAGCAGTAGGCGTTACACGCAAGGATGCATCGGAGGAATCCCAGGCAGGAGAGGACTCGTCAGAATTGCCAGTGACATGGCCTGCAGGACTATTGGCATTCCTGGGTAAGGAGGAAATTGACACTGAGGGAGTTGGTGGGGTGGTTTGCGTGAGCTTGGTTACAAGAGGAAGGGATTTACTGGTCAGTGGACTGCTTCCGCTGTCACCCAAAGTTTTTGAACTTGTCACTGACTTATTATGAATGCGCTGCAGGTGACGTATAAGGGAGGATGTTCCGAGGTGGTTAACGTCCTTACCCCTACTTATTACAGCTTGACAAAGGGAACACACGGCTTGACACCTGTTGTCCGCATTTCTGGTGAAATACCTCCACACCGAAGAGCTGATTTTTTTGGTATTTTCACCTGGCATGTCAACGGCCATATTCCTCCCACGGACAACAGGTGTCTCCCCGGGTGCCTGACTTAAACAAACCACCTCACCATCAGAATCCTCCTGGTCAATTTCCTCCCCAGCGCCAGCAACACCCATATCCTCCTCATCCTGGTGTACTTCAACACTGACATCTTCAATCTGACTATCAGGAACTGGACTGCGGGTGCTCCTTCCAGCACTTGCAGGGGGCGTGCAAATGGTGGAAGGCGCATGCTCTTCACGTCCAGTGTTGGGAAGGTCAGGCATCGCAACCGACACAATTGGACTCTCCTTGTGGATTTGGGATTTCAAAGAACGCACAGTTCTTTGCGGTGCTTTTGCCAGCTTGAGTCTTTTCAGTTTTCTAGCGAGAGGCTGAGTGCTTCCATCCTCATGTGAAGCTGAACCACTAGCCATGAACATAGGCCAGGGCCTCAGCCGTTCCTTGCCACTCCGTGTGGTAAATGGCATATTGGCAAGTTTACGCTTCTCCTCCGACAATTTTATTTTAGGTTTTGGAGTCCTTTTTTTACTGATATTTGGTGTTTTGGTTTTGACATGCTCTGTACTATGCCATTGGGCATCGGCCTTGGCAGACGACGTTGCTGGCATTTCATCGTCTCGGCCATGACTAGTGGCAGCAGCTTCAGCACGAGGTGGAAGTGGATCTTGATCTTTCCCTAATTTTGGAACCTCAACATTTTTGTTCTCCATATTTTAATAGGCACAACTAAAAGGCACCTCAGGTAAACAATGGAGATGGATGGATTGGATACTAGTATACAATTATGGACGGGCTGCCGAGTGCCGACACAGAGGTAGCCACAGCCGTGAACTACCGCACTGTACTGTGTCTGCTGCTAATATATAGACTGGTTGATAAAGAGATAGTATACTCGTAACTAGTATGTATGTATAAAGAAAGAAAAAAAAACCACGGTTAGGTGGTATATACAATTATGGACGGGCTGCCGAGTGCCGACACAGAGGTAGCCACAGCCGTGAACTACCGCACTGTACTGTGTCTGCTGCTAATATATAGACTGGTTGATAAAGAGATAGTATACTCGTAACTAGTATGTATGTATAAAGAAAGAAAAAAAAACCACGGTTAGGTGGTATATACAATTATGGACGGGCTGCCGAGTGCCGACACAGAGGTAGCCACAGCCGTGAACTACCGCACTGTACTGTGTCTGCTGCTAATATATAGACTGGTTGATAAAGAGATAGTATACTCGTAACTAGTATGTATGTATAAAGAAAGAAAAAAAAACCACGGTTAGGTGGTATATACAATTATGGACGGGCTGCCGAGTGCCGACACAGAGGTAGCCACAGCCGTGAACTACCGCACTGTACTGTGTCTGCTGCTAATATAGACTGGTTGATAAAGAGATAGTATACTACTAATATTATATACTGGTGGTCAGGTCACTGGTCACTAGTCACACTGGCAGTGGCACTCCTGCAGCAAAAGTGTGCACTGTTTAATTTTAATATAATATTATGTACTCCTGGCTCCTGCTATAACCTATAACTGGCACTGCAGTAGTGCTCCCCAGTCTCCCCCACAATTATAAGCTGTGTGAGCTGAGCAGTCAGACAGATATATAATATATATATAGATGATGCAGCACACTGGCCTGAGCCTGAGCAGTGCACACAGATATGGTATGTGACTGACTGAGTCACTGTGTGTATCGCTTTTTTCAGGCAGAGAACGGATATATTAAATAAACTGCACTGTGTGTCTGGTGGTCACTCACTATATAATATATTATGTACTCCTGGCTCCTGCTATAACCTATAACTGGCACTGCAGTAGTGCTCCCCAGTCTCCCCCACAATTATAAGCTGTGTGAGCTGAGCAGTCAGACAGATATATATAATATTATATATAGATAATAGATGATGCAGCACACTGGCCTGAGCCTGAGCAGTGCACACAGATATGGTATGTGACTGAGTCACTGTGTGCTGTGTATCGCTTTTTTCAGGCAGAGAACGGATTATAAATAAAAGTGGTGGTCACTGGTCACTATCAGCAAAACTCTGCACTGTACACTACTGAGTACTCCTAATGCTCCCCAAAATTAGTAAATCAAGTGTCTCTCTAATCTATTCTAATTCTAAACGGAGAGGACGCCAGCCACGTCCTCTCCCTATCAATCTCAATGCACGTGTGAAAATGGCGGCGACGCGCGGCTCCTTATATAGAATCCGAGTCTCGCGATAGAATCCGAGCCTCGCGAGAATCCGACAGCGTCATGATGACGTTCGGGCGCGCTCGGGTTAACCGAGCAAGGCGGGAAGATCCGAGTCGCTCGGACCCGTGAAAAAAAACATGAAGTTCTGGCGGGTTCGGATTCAGAGAAACCGAACCCGCTCATCTCTAGCTAAGACCACAAGATCTCAGACCCTGCAATGTGCTAAGGCCACAAGATTTCAGACCTAGCAATGTGCTAAGGCCACAAGATCTCAGACCCTGCAATGTGATAATGCCACAAGATCTCAGACCTAGCAATGTGCTAAGGCCACAAGATCTCAGACCCTGCAATGTGCTAATGCCACAAGATCTCAGACCCTGCAATGTGCTGAGGCCATAAGATCTCAGACCCTGTAATGTAGATCTCAGACCCTGGAATACGCTAAGGTAACAAGATCTCAGACCTAGCAATGTGCTAAGGCCACAAGATTTCAGACCTAGCAATGTGCTAAGGCCACAAGAGCTCAGACCCTGCAATGTGCTAAGGCCACAAGATCTCAGACCCTGCAATGTGCTAAGGCCACAAGATCTCAGACCCTGCAATGTGCTGAGGCCATAAGATCTCAGACCCTGTAATGTAGATCTCAGACCCTGGAATACGCTAAGGCAACAAGATCTCAGACCCTTGCCCTATATAATGCTCAGGCTATAGCCTTCTGTTTCTTACATTCCACTTTAGACCAACCCTTCACCTGACTGAGACACATGCTTCAAGTCCCTTGGGAGACATAATTCAATAGGGCTCAACCGACTATGTGAACTCCCTTACAATGAAAATACTACACACACTCAGAAATGCTATTAAAAGACCCCTTTGACTTCTGGGCATTTCTGGGCAATACTGTACATCGAGAAAATGTAGCCTTCCTGTTTATAGGCTGCATTCCTTTCAGAACATTGTACAATGCACCTTCTTTATATCACATTTTATCAACTGCTCTGGCAAAGTCTACTGCAAGTATAGAAAATACACTACAGAAAGTAATGGCGTGTACTAGCGCCCTTAGCATTAGTACATTTGCTTTAAATTACAGTCATTACCAGATCATCAGATTGAGCTGTTTCCTCACTTAATGACACCCTGCTGTTCGGGCTCTGGAAGCCCGCGGGTTTACTAAATGAAACACTCGCTGGCAATACAGTAATTATATGTTTATATTAATGTTTCTATATCAAAAAATCTGTGTGTTATTTCCTACAGAAAAAAACAAACACTGCTGCTAAAATATTAATTCTTGAGCCGTGGTATCTCCCTGGAAAGATCCACCTGCATTTTACTGACTGTGGAAGTGAGTGAGACATCAGTCATTAGAGGGAACTAATGTGCTGATACCGCCTGTCGCCTCTGATCATATAATCATCTCTTTGGGGGAATTATTATCTTTATTATGTTTATTTATAAATTGTCAACGCTCTCTGCACTCTATTGAAATGAATCTGTATTAGTAGGAGAAGGCGACGTGTACACAGAGTCTCGGAACAGTCATATAAAATGAATGAGGTAAATAGGCACTTGAAACATAATTGTAAGCATTAGGGAAAGAGGGATTGCAATGTGTTCTTTGTTAGGAGTCGGGACTCAATACTGATTGGAGGAATAGAAACCGTAGTAACTGGGAAAAGAAACGGTGATACCATGCTCTAAAATGTACAATGATTGTCAGGGTTAGCAAGGTGTAAGGTGATGTGTAAATAGTTCTCACATTCTATGCAAGGTTTCAGGGAAATCAAGGTTCTCTAGGTTAATATAGTCGGTTGCCAGTTATTGTATCAAATGGCTAAAACAGCGGTGCCCAAACTTTCTTCAATCATGGTGCCCTAGAGTAGCAGTATTTTCTTCACATCACCCCTAGGATTAAAGTTTTTAATGATAAATTTGAAAAAAAAATTGTAATTATGTAAATTGTGCCCACCTGTCATACTTAGGTTCAGTTATTTGGTGGAGGACAGGGTTGGGCTTCTGACTGTCCACATGCTTTATGATTGGCAGCCGCTAGCACTGGTTTTGACTATCACTTTGACTGGTTTTGACTATCACTTTGACATAAATAATTTTATTTGGTCCTAGACCACCAACCCGATGCACCCCTGCAAGAGCCTTGCGGCTCCCTAGGGTGCCTAGGCACACATTTGTGTGGGAACCACTGGGTTAAAGGGTAGTACTACTTTGAAAAGTTTATACATCACAAATGTAGCATTTTACTGGAACTTCATTAATGTTTTGGCCAGTTTTGTAGAATGGGGCTTATGTCACTATCATAAATTACAGCCAGGGAGAACACAGTGGGCTGCTGCAGTCCTGCTCTGTCATGATGTTTAATAAATGGGTCACTTTATATTAGAGATGAGCGGGTTCGGTTCTCCGAGAACCGAACCCCCCTGAACTTCACGTGGTTTACACGGGTCCGAAGCAGCCTCGGTTCTTCCCGCCTGACTCGGAAAACCCGAACGGGGGAAACGTCATCATCCCGCTGTCGGATTCTCGCGAGATTCGGATTCCATATAAAGAGCCGCGCGTCGCCGCCATTTTCACTTGTGCATTGTCGAGAGAGCGAGAGGACGTGGCTACGTTCTCTGAGTGGAAAGCTCAATATCAGCTCAATATCAGTGCTCAGTATCAGTGCTGCATTGTGGTGACCAGTATACTACAGTACAATAGTCCAGTGCTGCAACTCGCTGCTCAGTGTCAGTTCTAGTAAGCTCATCAGTGCTTAGGATCAGTGCTCATTGTCTTGCTGTTGCATCGTGGTGACCAGTATACTACAGTACAATAGTCCAGTGCTGTTCTCGCTGCCCAGTGTCAGTTCTAGTATCCTCATCAGTACTCAGTATCACTACTCATTGTCTTGCTGCTGCATTGTGGTGACCAGTATACTACAGTACAATAGTCCATTGCTGTTCTCGCTGCCCAGTGTCAGTTCTAGTATCCTCATTAGTGCTCAGTATCACTACTCATTGTCTTGTGCTGCATTGTGGTGACCAGTATACTACAGTACAATAGTCCAGTGCTGTTCTCACTGCCCAGTGTCAGTTCTAGTATCCTCATCAGTGCTCAGTATCACTACTCATTGTCTTGTGCTGCATTGTGGTGACCAGTATACTACAGTACAATAGTCCAGTGCTGTTCTCGCTGCCCAGTGTCAGTTCTAGTATCCTCATCAGTGCTCATTGTCTTGCTGCTGCATTGTGGTGACCAGTATACTACAGTACAATAGTCCAGTGCTGTTCTCGCTGCCCAGTGTCAGTTCTAGTATCCTCATCAGTACTCAGTATCACTACTCATTGTCTTGTGCTGCATTGTGGTGACCAATATACTACAGTACAATAGTCCAGTGCTGTTCTCGCTGCCCAGTGTCAGTTCTAGTATCCTCATCAGTGCTCAGTATCTCTACTCATTGTCTTGCTGCTGCATTGTGGTGACCAGTATGCTACAGTATAATAGTCCAGTGCTGTTCTCGCTGCCCAGTGTCAGTTCTAGTATCCTCATCAGTGCTCAGGATCAGTGCTCATTGTCTTGCTGCTGCATTGTGGTGACCAGTATACTACAGTACAATAGTCCATTGCTGTTCTCGCTGCCCAGTGTCAGTTCTAGTATCCTCAGTACTCAGTATCACTACTCATTGTCTTGTGCTGCATTGTGGTGACCAATATACTACAGTACAATAGTCCAGTGCTGTTCTCGCTGCCCAGTGTCAGTTCTAGTATCCTCATCAGTGCTCAGTATCACTACTCATTGTCTTGCTGCTGCATTGTGGTGACCAGTATGCTACAGTATAATAGTCCAGTGCTGTTCTCGCTGCCCAGTGTCAGTTCTAGTATCACTACTCATTGTCTTGTGCTGCATTGTGACCAGTATACTACAGTACAATAGTCTAGTGCTGTTCTCGCTACCCAGTGTCAGTTCTAGTATCCTCATCAGTGCTCAGTATCACTACTCATTGTCTTGTACTGCATTGTGGTGACCAGTATACTACAGTACAATAGTCCAGTGCTGTTCTCACTGCCCAATGTCAGTTCTAGTATCCTCATCAGTGCTCAGGATCAGTGCTCATTGTCTTGCTGCTGCATTGTGGTGACCAGTATACTACAGTACAATAGTCCAGTGCTGTTCTCGCTGCCCAGTGTCAGTTCTAGTATCCTCATCAGTACTCGGTATCACTACTCTTTGTCTTGTGCTGCATTGTGGTGACCAGTATGCTACAGTACAATAGTCCAGTGCTGTTCTCGCTGCCCAGTGTCAGTTCTAGTATCCTCATCAGTACTCAGTATCACTACTCATTGTCTTGTGCTACATTGTGGTGACCAGTATACTACAGTACAATAGTCCAGTGCTGTTCTCGCTGCCCAGTGTCAGTTCTAGTAGCCTCATCAGTGCTCAGTATCACTACTCATTGTCTTGCTGCTGCATTGTGGTGACCAGTATGCTACAGTATAATAGTCCAGTGCTGTTCTCGCTGCCCAGTGTCAGTTCTAGTATCCTCATCAGTACTCAGTATCACTACTCATTGTCTTGTGCTGCATTGTGGTGACCAGTATACTACAGTACAATAGTCCAGTGCTGTACTTGCTGCCCAGTGTCAGTTCTAGTATCCTCATCAGTGCTCAGTATCACTACTCATTGTCTTGTGCTGCATTGTGGTGACCAGTATACTACAGTACATTACTAAAAGTCCAGTGTCTTGTGCTGCATCTTGCTACTGTAGGGTGCTGTGGTAGTGTCCTGTCACTGTGCATAGGTCATCATTCCAGTCACAGTGGTATCTGGTATCTATCTAGTGGTATCTAATTCCAGATATTACTGCCGTCTAATTCCAGATATATTACTGGCATATAATTCCACACATTAAAAAATGGAGAACCAAAATTTGGAGGGTAAAATAGGGAAAGATCAAGATCCACTTCCACCTACTGCTGAAGCTGCTGCCACTAGTCATGGCAGAGACGATTCAATGCCATCAACGTTGTCTGCCAAGGCTTATGCCCAATGTCATAGTAGAGAGCATGTAAAATCCAAAAAACAAAAGTTCAGTAAAATGACCCAAAAATCTAAATTAAAAGCGTCTGAGGAAAAGCGTAAACTTGCCAATATGCCATTTACGAGACGGAGTGGCAAGGAACGGCTGAGGCCCTGGCCTATGTTCATGGCTAGTGGTTCAGCTTCACATGAGGATGGAAGCACTCATCCTCCCACTGGAAAAATGAAAAGAGTTAAGC
Organism: Pseudophryne corroboree; assembly: GCF_028390025.1. Classification (NCBI taxonomy): domain Eukaryota; kingdom Metazoa; phylum Chordata; class Amphibia; order Anura; family Myobatrachidae; genus Pseudophryne; species Pseudophryne corroboree. The sequence goes on from NC_086450.1 coordinate 147,559,294, forward strand.
TGGTAAAAGCACAGCAAAGAACTGTGCATTCTTCTAAATCACAAATCCCCAAGGAGATTCCAATTGTGTCAGTTGTGATGCCTGACCTTCCCAACACTGGACGGGAAGAGGTGGCTCCTTCTACCATTTGCATGCCCCCTGCAAGTGCTGGAAGGAGCACCCACAGTCCAGTTCCTGATATTCAAATTGAAGCTGTCACTGTTGAAGTACACCAGGATGAGGATATGTGTGTTGCTGGCGCTGAGGAAATTGACATGGAGGATTCTGATGGTGAGGTGGTTTAAGTCAGGCACCCGGGGAGACACGTGTTATCCGTGGGATGAATAAGGCCATTGACATGCCTGGTCAAAATACAAAAAAAAAAAATCACCTTTTCGGTGTGGAATTATTTCAACAGAAATGCGAACAACAGGTGTCTATTACCATTTGCACCATTTGTATATCGGTCCTACTGACCATTTATATTAGACTATTGTAAATTTGTTGTTATTTCGAATTTACTACACTATATCTGGAATTTTGTTTCCCCCACATATGGATTCCACTTGGCTGAAGTACATGGTGAACCCTATGACAGAGGATTTGTGAGGGAAGTACCTTTTTGTTATCTGATAAGTGCACTGCATCTGGTCTAACTCTATCTATTCAAACTGGTGTCAAGCCGTGTGTTGCCTTTGTCAAGCTGTAATAAGTAGGGGTAAGGACGTTAACCACCTAGGAACATCATCCCTTATACGTCACCTGGAGCGCATTCATCAGAAGTCATTGACAAGTTCAAAAACTTTTGGTGACAGCGGAAGCAGTCCACTGACAACTAAATCCCTTCTTCCTCTTGTACCCAAGCTCCTGCAAACCACATTACCAACTCCCTCAATGTCAATTTCCTCCTTAGACAGGAACGCCAATAGTCCTGCAGGCCATGTCACTGGCAAGTCTGACGAGTCCTCTCCTAACTGGGATTCCTCAGATGGATCCTTGAGTGTAACGACTACTGCTGCTGGCGCTGTTGTTGTTGCTGCTGGGAGTCGATCGTCATCCCAGAGGAGAAGTCGGAAGACCACTTGTACTACTTCCAGTAAGCAATTGACTGTCCAACAGTCCTTTGCGAGGAAGATGAAATATCACAGCAGTCATCCTGTTGCAAAGCGGATAACTCAGGCCTTGACAACTATGTTGGTGTTAGACGTGCGTCCGGTATCCGCCGTTAGTTCACAGGGACTTAGAAAATTTCTTGAGGTAGTGTGTCCCCGGTACCAAATACCATCTAGGTTCCACTTCTCTAGGCAGGCGATACCAAGAATGTACACAGACGTCAGAAAAAGAGTCACCAGTGTCCTACAAAATGCAGTTGTACCCACTGTCCACTTAACCACGGATATGTGGACAAGTGAAGCAGGGCAGACTAAGGACTGTATGACTGTGACAGCCCACTGGGTAGATGTATTGCCTCGCGCAGCAACAACAGCAGCAGCAGCACCAGTAGCAGCATCTCGCAAACGCCAACTCATTCCTAGGCAGGTTACGCTTTGTATCACCGCTTTCCATAAGAGGCACACAGCTGACAACCTCTTACGGAAACTTAGGAACATCATCGCAGATTGGCTTACCCCAATTGGACTCTCCTGGGGATTTGTGACATCGGACAATGCCACCAATATTGTGCGTGCATTACATGTGGGCAAATTCCAGCACGTCCCATGTTTTGCACATACAATTAATTTGGTGGTGCAGAATTTTTTCAAAAACGACAGGGGCGTGCAAGAGATGCTGTCGGTGGCCCGAAGAATTGCTGGCCACTTTCGGCATTCAGCAGCCACGTGCCGAAGACTGGAACACCAGCAAACACTCCTGAACATGCCCTGCCATCAGCTGAAGCAAGAGGTGGTAACGAGGTGGAATTCAACCCTCTATATGCTTCAGAGGATGGAGGAGCAGCAAAAGGCCATTCAAGCCTATACATCTGCCTACGATATAGGCAAAGGAGGGAGAATGCACCTGACTCAAGCGCAGTGGAGAATGATTTCAACGTTGTGCAAGGTTCTGCAACCCTTTGAACTTGCTACACGTGAAGTCAGTTCAGACCCTGCCAGCCTAAGTCAGGTCATTCCCCTCACCAGGCTTTTGCAGAAGCAGCTGGAGAGATTGAAGGAGGAGCTAAAACGGAGCGATTCCGCTAGGCATGTGGGACTTGTGGATGGAGCCCTTCATTCGCTTAACCAGGATTCACGGGTGGTCAATCTGTTGAAATCAGAGCACTACATTTTGGCCACCATGCTCGATCCTTGGTTTAAAGCCTGCGTTGTACCTCTTTCCGGCAGACACAAGTCTGCAGATGTTCAAAGACCTGCTGGTGAGACACTTGTCAAGTCAAGTGGAACGTGACCCGCCTACAGCCCCTCCTTCATTTTCTACCGCCACTGGAGCTGCCAGGAAAAGGATAAAATTTCCAAAACCACCCGCGAAAACTGACATCTAGTCCAGACTGAAGGACCTGCCAACGATTACTGACATGTCATCTACTGTCACTGCATATGATTCTGTCACCATTGAAAGAATGGTGGAGGATTATATGAGTGACAGCATCCAAGTAGGCATGTCAGACAGTCCGTACGTATACTGGCAGGAAAAAGAGGCAATTTGGAGGCCATTGCACAAACTGGCTTTATTTTACCTAAGTTGTGAGGTGTGAGGTGTTCAGAATAGACTGGAAATGAGTGGAAGTTATGGTTATTGAGGTTAATAATACTATAGGATCAAAATTACCCCCAAATTCTATGATTTAAGCTATTTTTGAGGTTTTTAAAAAAAAAAAAAAATCCCGAATCCAAAACGTACCCGAATCCGACAAAAATTCTTACGGGAGGTTTTGCCAAAACGCGTCCGAATCCAAAACACGACCGCGGAACCGAATCCAAAACCAAAACACAAAACCCGAAAAATGCCCACTGCACATCTCTACTTTATATAAATCTAAGGGGAGGACCTGTTAGAAACCAAACACATCCCTTTTAAACAAGGGAGAGACCTTAAATGTAATGTTTGTTGATCACTTCAGACCACCAGAAATAAGGAAATATTAATTAATATCAGTTTCAAGATTGTCGGAATGTTTTAAATTAGAGCCGCAGGGGCAAGGGCTCCGTAAGAAGACCTTCCCTGTGGTGTGTTAAAAGGGATGTAAACGCTAATGTAATCTCTTCCTTTGGTAGCTGGGTGCACTACTGTTCCTCTGATTATACATTTTGTGGGTAATTCAGAGTTGATCGCAGCATCAAATTTGTTAGCAGTTGGGCAAAACCATGTGCACTGCAGGGGAGGCAGATATAACATTTGCAGAGAGAGTTAGATTTGGGTGGGTTATTTTGTTTCTGTGCAGGGGAAATACTGGCTGCTTTTTTTACACTGCAATTTAGATCAGTTTGAAGTGAACACACCCCACCCAAATCTAACTCTCTCTGCACATGGTTTTGCCCAACTGCTAACAAATTTTCTGAATTAGGCCCTTTAAGTAGAGATGTGCAGTTTGGTTCTCCAGAAATCTGAACCCACCCAAATTTTGTGGATCCGAAGTGAACCAAAACCCGATCAGGAGAAGATCAAAGCCAAACCTGAATTGTGGGTTTTGAATTCATTGCCTAATTCAGCATGGAACACTGCTGCGGCAGCATTCACATCCTGATGTCCTGTGAAGTATGCGCACGCGCAGAAGCCGCACTCCGTGTGCGCACACTGTGAGATGCGATGGCATCTCATATTTGCAAACACCTCGGCATCGGGGGGGGGGGGGGGGGGAGATGGCACAGGAGGATAGACAATGCAGGCCTGTCCGGACCATTTGGGGGGAGGTCCGCGGCACCTACGTGACATCATACGCAGCCTCTGTGACCTGAAACATGGCAGTGGCCGTCTGTAGGCTATGTAAGCAGAGGGCTATCCTAAACATGCATCCCTGCCTGCCCGTGTATGTGTGTGTTGGGGGGTGGATCTTGCCCTGTGCTGGGTCCCGTTTCCCCACATGTCAGTGTACTGGAAAAAAAACTGCTGAAATCATGTTATTTATTTTCAATCCAAACTGAGGCCCTAATTCAGCATGGTTCGTAGAAGTGCGTAAAATCGCAAATTTATGATCTATGCTGAATTAGAGCCTCAATTTGGATTTAAAAAAATAACGTGATTTGGCTGTTTTTATTATGTTGTTTTTTTTTTAAGAAAACAGTGAGGTACAGTAGTTTAGGCAAAACCAGACGACGAATTGGAACCAAAACCAGCAAAAATGGTCAGGCACAAATCTCTAATTTTAAGTTTCATATCTGCTCTTTAACTAAATGAAACTGCAGGAGCATGTGTGGTTGTCATTTACATGAACATTTTTCTTTTGCAAGCTTCTCCTGGAAGACCTCTGAGTGGACGGAGTGCCAGGCATCTCTACTCACTGAGCAGGGTACCACTTCCCGGGCAGAGGAAACGACACAGTGCGGTGGCGGAGTTCAGACCCGAAAGGTGTTTTGTGCACAAAGTGTGATGGAATCAGGGACAAAAAAAGAAGGTCAGTGGCTTGATCATGCTGCTTTCCCATGTATTGTCATGTAACACTACCTCATTACATCTGTGAAGAATAACAGCAATGTTCTCCAAAGCCTATATGTTTATTTCTGCCTAAAGGCTGATCATGATAATATTGACTGTTTTCAGTGCTGCTGATGATGACTATTGACAGTGCTGCTGCTGATGACTATTGACAGTGCTGCTAGTGATGGCTGTTGTCAGTGCTGATGATGATGATGACTATTGTCAGTGCTGCTGCTGATGACTATTGACAGTGCTGCTAGTGATGGCTGTTGTCAGTGCTGATGATGATGACTATTGACAGTGCTGCTGCTGCTGATGGTGACTATTGTCAGTGCTACTGATGATGACTATTGACAGTGCTGCTGCTGATGACTATTGACAGTGCTGCTGCTGCTGATGGTGACTATTGTCAGTGCTACTGCTGATGACTATTGACAGTGCTGCTGCTGCTGATGGTGACTATTGACAGTGCTGCTGATTATGACTATTGTCAGTGCTACTGATGACTATAGTCAGTGCTGCTGCTGATGGCTGTTGTCAGTGCTGATGATGATTACTATTGTCAGTGCTGATGATGATTACTATTGTCAGTGCTGCTGATGACTATTGTCAGTGCTGCTGCTGATGACTATTGACAGTGCTGCTGATGATGACTATTGACAGTGCTGCTGATGACTATTGACAGTGCTGCTGCTGATGACTATTGACAGTGCTGCTGCTGATGACTATTGACAGTGCTGCTAATGATGACTATTGTCAGTGCTGCTGATGACTATTGTCAGTGCTGCTGATGACTATTGTCAGTGCTGCTGATGATGGCTGTTGTCAGTGCTACTGATGACTATAGTAAGTGCTGCTGATGATGACTATTTTCAGTGATGCTGCTGATTAATATTGTCAGTGCTGCTGATGATGACTATTGTCAGATCTGCTGCTGATGACTATTGACAGTGCTGCTGATGATGACTATTGACAGTGCTGCTAATGATGACTATTGTCAGTTCTGCTGATGACTATTGTCAGTGCTGCTGATGATGACTATTGACAGTGCTGCTGCTGATGGCTGTTGTCAGTGCTACTGATGACTATAGTAAGTGCTGCTGATGATGACTATAGTAAGTGCTGATGATGATGACTATTTTCAGTGCTGCTGCTGATTAATATTGTCAGTGCTGCTGATGATGACTATTGTCAGTGCTGCTGATGATGACTATTGTCAGTGCTGTTGATGATGACTATTGTCAGTGCTGCTGATGATGACTATTGTCAGTGCTATATTTATTTATGACTTTATGGAGCATACTCTTTGAACAGATCATGCATCCAGCTCAGCATACAGTAATCCCCATGATGCTTATTCTTGATATACAGTATACACACCAGTCTGAAACTTCTTAAGCATCTACCCATCTGTCTGCTAAAACTTGAATGGTCACATGTTTCAAAGAACAAAAGGCCTTTATTCTTTTAGTAAATCATTTTTTGCAATGGTTTAGTTTTTCATTGTTTTAATTTATTTTAACAATGTCATTATTTTTATTATTAGAGCTAAATTTCCAAATCATTATTTGTTATATTTTTACAATATAAATATATAATTGAAATACATACATTTTTAAAGGATTAGAATGTAAAAATAAATGACATTATAATGTTACCAGTAGTAAATATAGTTGTCCACCTGGACATGCCAGTGCTGAGCCATCTTAACTTATAGGCTTACTGGGAAGCTGCCCAAGAGCCCACAATTCTAGCGACTTTTGAACAGGGAAAGGCTGGTGTCTCTGGAGCAACTTGGGAGTCAGTTAGAGAAGGCTTCCAGCCACTCTGATTGTGTATTACACACAATCTGATTGGCCAAGCAGCATTCTCTACCTGCTTCAGAGTTTGCAGCCAATGAATTGCTGCCAGCATGCTGATTGGTGAATGGCTGGAGCTGTCAAGCAATCAGAGTTTAGCATTCTCTACCTGTCTCCCAGCCTGCAGCCAGTAAATGGCTGTCAGCATGCTAATTGGTGGATAGCTGGAAGCATGTGGAGAAACGCCACGTGACCGCAGTAGGGGGAATTTATGATTTTTTAAAAATATGTTTTCCCGTGAAAACATTTTACAATGTTTGTACAATGCCTACAATGCTGTTATGCTGGCCATGCATGCCTGTCTTAAGGATGCAGCTACTGTGTCTTAATATGCTTAATATGCTAATGCTCAGGAGGCGTTGTGTGTTAATAGACGCCTCTTGCATGCTTCAGTGAGTCCAAGGATGCTGCATTGGATAATCTGTAAAAACATCAGCCATCCTCAATCTACTTAGATGTCCATCTCAGATCCATAGCTGAAAACTGTAAATCTGCATCGGAAGACACAGACACTGGCCTCGGTGCTCCCAGAAAATGGAGGGGGAAAGGGTTGCCCGGTGCCACCCCCTACCTACCACCAAACAACCACAGGCTGGTGCAGTCCATGCGACAAATCAGGATCCATTCTACATATGCACGGTCCTCCCGCCATCGGAGCTGTACACAAATCAGGCCCTTAGTGCAATAACCATGCTTTAGTTAAAGTTTACTTTATATCACTATATTATGTTACCCTAAGTGAAGGGCGGTGAGGTTAATGGCTGGGAGGCACTGGCTAGTATCAGAGCCAGATTTACACACACCTATATATGATTTGGTGGTGAGTTATGGCTATAAAAATTATGAGAATAATACAAAGATGATATTTATGTCAAACCTCTGGAGTATACTGTAGTATAACAGGTGAAGCTCTGCCTACCCTGACCGCACATCACTGATTACTCTGCACTGTGGCATGTCGCCCGAACGCTGTGTGCAGTATTAACCAGGGTCATGTCTAGCAATATTTTCATATCATCATCCCAATCTCATAATCATGTCCCTCCCAGTCTGCCCCTACTGTATATCATGGGTGGTCTTCAGGTTGCATACCAACATCTTTTCTCTCTCTTTTGGGTCCACGACCTCCCTAGAGGGAGAATAGATAGCGTGGCGCGCATAGAATGCCACCGTGCCCGCAGCGAGCCCACAAGGGGCTCATTTGCACTCGCCCAGCTGTCGGTATGCCGGCGGTCGGGATTCCGGCACCGGTATGCTGGTCGCCGGGACCCCGACCGCCGGCAAACCATACTACACCCGTATATCATGTTCCACCAAATTTCCACCCATATCATCCTATCTCCAATCAATGCCCTTAACTCCCTATGACCTCACTTACCTATGACCTTGTCAGCAATACTGAAATTAAACGGATTACAAAAGTAAAAATAAAATAAATAATAAAAATGCAATTAGCAATAGCTTAGTAGTGTTAGCATTATTAGTAATGTGTAATAATAACAAGCAATGTAAGTGGTGTATGCACTACAAGTCCCAGACTTCAAGTCTTCAGCTATAGTAAAGAAAGGCAGATTTGTTTGCCCTCAATACTTGAGAGGATGAGAAAAATAATTGAATATACTTATAGTATTGCTATACATTAGGTCAGTCACAGCAACTAACCTTTCCTATGTTAGATGTTTTGGGCTACCAGCTGCATCATTACTCTTCTAGATTCGTGTTCCTCACTTGGTAACAATTGCACTGCCTCTTTCTTTCCCACTGAACTCTGCACAGGTCCGGTATGATATACCGGCAGACGGGATGCCGGCTGTCAGTATCCCGACAGCAGCGTCTCATCTGTTGGAATACCGGCAGTGAGGCAGCAACTCCCCTTGTGGGCTCACTGCGCTCCCACGCTGCAGGCCTGGTGGTGAGCTTAGCTCGCCACAGGTTCTATTCCCACTTGGTTGGTGGCGTGGGAATTGGGGTCGGGTGTCGAGATGCCGGCCGTCTGCAAAATGCCAGCTGTCAGGATTCCGCCATTGGTCTCCTGAACATCTCCTGAACGACTGCCGGCATTTTGACTGCATCCTCTCTGCACAGCCAGTGCCTGCATACTGATCCTTAACAGCTAGTCTATGTGCCTGCAAAATGCTGGGTGATTTCATTGCAAGGGAGCTCTAAAGGCCCATACACATTAGACGATGTCGCTCTGTGAGCGACATCGTCTAACGTTTCCCCCTCCCGGGCCGGCCGGTCGGCGGCCGCCTGTACGCACTGAGCGATATGACCGCTCATATCGCTCAGTGACGTCACGCCCCCTGCCAGCCCTGCATGAAGGTCGTGGACGACAGTCCACATCCTTCATGCATGCCCTACCGACAGCGATGATCGTTGCCGACCCGCGGGGCCGCGCATCGGTCGTCGCTGGCGGCATACACACTTAACGATAAAATGAGCGACGTCGCTCAAGGAGGGGGAAAATGAGCGACGTCGCTCAAGGAGGGGGAAAATGAGCGACGTCACTCATTTTATCGTTAAGTGTGTATGGACATTTAGTGTGAAGCGGATACCTTTCCTTTTTAGAAGTTTTATTAAAAAAAAAACCTCTTTAATGTGCCCAGTGATGTTATACTGTAGATTGTAGCTAGAATCCCAATAACCCAGATTTACAGAAAAAATGATTCAGGCTCTTTCACCATTCTGCATTATTTAACAAAGGGTTACCGCCAGACAAATCAGAGATTTATCTATCGTCATCCTACTTAGTTACCCGTGATAACCACGGTCCCCGTAGAACTCCACAGCAAACGTACTCTCTTTAAGTGGCCGCAGACTTTGCGTTTTGCTGCATAGTAATGCCATCTCAGTGCATATTTAGCACAACTAATAGTGGATTAAAACTAACATTCTCTCAAATGGGTTCCAAACTTGCTCACGGTTCACTCAAAAAGTTTTATATGTAGACTTCGGGCTACCCTGAGTCACATAGTTTTTTGTAATTGCCTAATCTGACTTTATTAAAGTATACAAAACTGGTAATTCATATATGTTAAAAATTATTCAATTCCACAGGTATTAGTGTAGGTGATTTCTAAAGTGCTCCCAATCTGCAGCACAAAGCGCCTTAGCTACCAAGGTGAAACATTGAAGTAAAGGGGTTATGGTCCTCATCTTTGCTGAAAATCGCGGCTTTGAGAAAATGGAGTCTGGGGTGTGATGATGCCATTCACTGTGACACGCCCCCTGCATCACCCACCTTGACACCCCCACTAGGAACTCTCGGAGGAGACCTGTAGAAAGTACAGTTTGTTCTAGTCCCCTATGAGCAACTGTGCAAAATGCCATCACATCCTGAGACTTGAAGCTACACAACAGTCAGAGAATCACTGTCTGCCTTCCTCTGATATAATATAAATGTATCAGATGTGAATGTGAAAATAATTTATTGGGTGTAATAGCATTCTTCAAATTTCAAATTCTCCATCCTCTCCTCACTGTATCTAAGATGTATAATTGGTTTACATTTTCCGAGCTTGTAAGATGAAAGTATCAATTTAAAACGGTAAAAGTGCCTTTAATTAAAATTGATGGCCAACGGAATAACTATTAAAAAATGCTGTTATGATCCATTCAGGCCCTTGTAATCGAAATTTTCAAATTATTAGGCTGGCAGAAGCACGATACATCATTGGCAATGTAAACACATTTACTGCTCTGAATCTGAGAAAGTGTCTTGTGGGCTCATTAAATTATTCACCGCGACATCTCTGATCACTTCACATTGTCAGATAAAAGCATAGTCTACATAATATTCCCAGATAAACTGGGATGTCACTGTTCTCAGAATCTGTGTAGACTTAATAGCAGTTATGAAAATATTGTGTAAGGTTGTATACTGTTAGCAATCATTAAGTGTGTACAAGTAAGTTATATTGGTAGTTCAACTTAATTACTACGTGGTAATATAGAATTAGAAATACTTTTCAATGCTGCTCTATCTATCTATCTATCTATCTCTCTCTATATATATATATATATATATATATATATATATATATATATATATATATATATATATATATATATATATATATATATATATATATATATATATATAGTACCAGTCAAAAGTAGTGATGTGCACTGGAAATTTTTCGGGTTTTGTGTTTTGGTTTTGGATTCGGTTACGCGGCCGTGTTTTGGATTCGGACGCGTTTTGGCAAAACCTCCCTGAAAATTTTTTGTCGGATTCGGGTGTGTTTTGGATTCGGGTGTTTTTTTTACAAAAAAACCTCAAAAACAGCTTAAATCATAGAATTTGGGGGTCATTTTGATCCCATAGTATTATTAACCTCAATAACCATAATTTCCACTCATTTTCAGTCTATTCTGAACACCTCACACCTCACCATATTATTTTTAGTCCTAAAATTTGCACCGAGGTCGCTGGATGACTAAGCTAAGCGACCCAAGTGGCCGACACAAACACCTGGCCCATTTAGGAGTGGCACTGCAGTGTCAGACAGGATGGCAGATTTAAAAAATAGTCCCCAAACAGCACATGATGCAAAGAAAAAAAGAGGTGCACCAGGGCCGGTGCTAGGGTGTTCGGCGCCCCCCTGCAAACTATAAATTTGCGCCCTCCCTCTCATACCGTAGTTAATAAAATGAGAGCGTGCGTCGGAGGCCGCAAAAAAGGATTATGGTTTCCCACGGGGTGTGACCACACAACAGTACCCCCAATTCAAATTATGTCACACAGTAGCACAATCTTATTCACATTTTACCGCACATAGAATGAGACGAAATTCACATTATAACACACAGAATGAGCCGAAATTCACATTATACCACACGGTATGAGCTGAAATTCACATTATAGCACACAGAATGAGCCAAAATTCCCAGTATACCACACAGTATGAGACGAAATTCAAATAATAGCACATAGAATGAGCCTAAATTCACATTATAGCACACAGATTGAGACGAAATTCACATTATAGCACACTGAATGAGCCGAAATTCAAATTATGCCATATAGAGACAAAATTCAGGGAGAGTGACAGCAGGGACAGGGAGAGAGAGAGGGAAAGTGACAGCAGGGACATAGGGACAGGAAGAGGGAAAGTGACAGCAGGGACATAGGGAAAGGGACAGGGAAAGTGACAGCAGGGACATAGGGACAGAGAGAGGGACAGCAAGGGCATACAATAGGGACTAGGGAGAGAGAAAGGCAGCAGGGTAAGATTACCTATTTAGCAGCGGCTGTGCTGAGGATGCTGTGGTCTGCGGTGCGGTGTATTAGGAGGCTGTGGTCGGCATGGTACTGAAGTGCAGAGAAGGACTGAGGGCGGTAGTGTAGCAGAGGAGGAGGCAGAGGGCTGTGCATGGAGGAGGAAGCTGTGGTTGGCGGCACTGCGGCTCCTATGACCACAGCACCACTATTTCAAATTCGCCGTGGACCTGCAGCCAATCCGGAGGGGGCAGGATAAGATCAGTGGTGAGGAGCAGGAGGGGACAGGATGAGAGCAGGAGGGGGCATATTAGCAAATGCAGGTGAAAGATGACTATTATTATCTATCATGTCATCATCCATCTGTGTACTAACAGGCCACAGCAAAACCAGACATGATTCAACTAGTATTTAGCCCAATTGGCAAACTGAGCCGAGTTTAGACAAGTGGCTGTATCAGCCGATGTGTGACATTGTAACGTACATCTATACAGATTCTTCCCTCACTCTGCTTATGTTTACCAGTAACTGGTAAATACTGCATGAGTAAGGGATTGTAAGCACTTGCAGCTTGATACCAACTTGTGGTGGAGGTGTCCTGCACCCTGTTCTCTGCATTATAAGCAGACTTTATACAGTAGGGATTTATTGATTTATACGAAGTATGTTGTTTATACCACCTGGATGCTGGATAGGCCGAAAATAGAGGCGTTCATTCATCATGCAGTGAGTTTAGACATCAACTTGTTTATAGGGCGGAATCGGAGTTGTATGATAATCCTGCTGCAACTGCAACCCCGTACTCAGGTAAAGTGCTAAAATTCTTTACTTATCTGAGCACTGTGCAGATCCCTCAGCTGGCCCATGCACTCCCCCAGGCTGCAGAAGTGAAACTTATACACACACACAAACACATATACATACATACATACACACATACATATACACATACATACACACATATACATATTCCATAGACAAAAAACCTTACGGTTTCACAGGTCCCATTAAGGCTTCTTACACATGATCTGGCATTTCAGAAACCTGTTGTGACTCTTCCACTCAAACTCCAAAAAGCAATGAAATTCCGATTATTAAGGCTGACGCCTTAATGGACGTGTTCCTTGCGCAATACAGATATGGTATGCCATCACAGCCTGTGGGTAAGTTTAGATTCAGCACTCTCACAGAGTGAGATTGCTGTCACTCACACAATGGTGGAGCTGCTAATTCACAGATTTGTGTGCTCATTGGAATACACACATGCAGTCTATGCAACTGAAGGTCTGAGCGGAAGACAAAGATGCTCGGATGAGGTAAGAGTGTTGTTGATTGGAGGGAGAACACAGAGCATTGTGGATGGGGGTGTGTGGATCGAGGGAAGACTAGGTAGCATTGATGGGTGGGGACAAAGAAACACGGGATAATTCAGACTGCAGCGACCGCAGTCTAAATTAGTTTGTGGGGTGCGAATGCGCAATGGCCGCACTGTGCATGCGTACCCGGGAGCCCAGTGAGGGGAGGGGGAGGGCCTGACATGCGGGGCGGACAAGCCCTGTGCTGGGCGTCACATCGCATGTTAGAGTAAATGATTGTAGATGTGCGAAATTTGGCATATCTACAATCAATTCTGAATTGATTGTAGATGGGGGGTTAAGACAGATGGGGGAAAGACAGTTGCACAGATGGTGAGGAGACAGCTGCGTGGATGGGTGGACAGTGCCGTGTGGATGAGGGGGAAAAAGCAGCACAGATGTGGGAGGGGTAAGAGCAGTATAGATGGAAATAAATGTCATGGATGAGGAAGGCAGAGCAGCATGGATGAGGGGAATACAGTCCCAACATCGGAGGGGATAAGTATTTTTACCTCCCCTTGGGGGGTGGCAGCTAGGCCTAATCCTTGGGTGGGTTGGATAGGGAAACCCCCCCCCCCCCAATAGTGACCCACGAAACTTACCTTCAGGATGACAGCTATATGAATAGGGTAAGAGTGGTGTGGATAGGGGGTAGATTAAGCAGCAAGTATGGGAAGGGAGACAGAGCGGTGCAGATGGGGGAAATGGTGCAGATGGGTTGAAAACACTGGCACGGATGGGTAGAAAACTGGTGCAGATGGGAGAGAAGACAGTGTGCCCTGTACTGGAGGAGACAGAGTGACGTTGAAGAGGGAAACACTGAGCAGCACAGAGAGAAGGAAACGGTGGTACAGACAAGGCACAGGTGGGGAAAGACAGATGGTACAGATAAGTTAGTACAGACTAGCACAGATGGAAGAACACAGCAGTAGGGATTGGGGAAGACAGGGCAGCATGGGGGTGTATAGGGGAAGTAAGTGTAGATGCATAGACCGTAGATGGGGTATTATAGTTTTAGCAATTAACCAAGATGTTTGAGGGAGCTAAATCTGTAGACTAAATGAGATGGATGTATGGAGTGAGAAGGCTGTTGTAAAATGGTGGGATTGTTGTGGTGACCGAATGGGATGGTTGTGGGCACTGTGTGGGATGGGAGCTCCACAACACTGCTCAGACCTTCAGTTGCATAGACTGCATGTGTGTATTCCAATGAGCACACAAATCTGTGAATTAGCAGCTCCACCATTGTGTGAGTGACAGCAATCTCACTCTGTGAGAGTGCTGAATCTAAACTTACCCACAGGCTGTGATGGCATACCATATCTGTATTGCGCAAGGAACACGTCCATTAAGGCGTCAGCCTTAATAATCGGAATTTCATTGCTTTTTGGAGTTTGAGTGGAAGAGTCACAACAGGTTTCTGAAATGCCAGATCATGTGTAAGAAGCCTTAATGGGACCTGTGAAACCGTAAGGTTTTTTGTCTATGGAATTTCATAGCTTTTTTTCAATTTATTTTTTGTAATTCAGAAATGTAAAATTTCACTGTAAGAATAAACATTTGATTTTTTTTAAATGTTTAACAATAACACACCCCTGGCAACAAGCATTTCCCCTGGCCACAAGCATTACAAACCCCTGAAATGAGTATGACACCTGTCCCAGAGCATGAAATCCCTGGCAATGAGCAAGACAGCAAGCCAAAGAAACCCCAGGGAACAAGCATGACACCCAGCGTGTAGAAGCTTTACTGTAGGGCATAATGTATCACGAGCATTAAAGTGTGGGGCATATGGTGCAGTGTGGGGCTTAATATGGTGAAAAATTTTTTTTCCCTGTGGTGGCCAAGGTCTGTTGGTGCAGGGCCAAAAACTGGGGTGTAAGGTAGTCTTTTCTGGTGAGGTCATGCCCATTTTAATGAGCACACGCCCCTTGCCTGGAGCACAGCATTATGCAGCTTTTACATTTCCACAATGGCGGAACAGCGAAAGAGACACAGACCACGGGCAGCATGAGAGAGAGAGAGAAAGACCAGGGGCAGCAAGAGAGAGACAGACAGACCAGGGGCAGCGAGAGAGACAGAGATACCAGGGCCAACGAGAGAGACAGAGACAGACAAAGGAAGTGGCGGAATTAGAGAATAGTGGGCCCAGGTGCAACAATATGCATTGGGCCCCTCTCCCTTACTAAAATTAGGGATCGCATGAACCACAAAAAAAACTGTAAGTGGGTGACTGAAGTAGGGGAGACAGGGAGATAGTATGCAAGTAAGGCAAGAGTGACAGGTAGATAGTGGGTGACTGAGGCAGGGGTGACATGAACATAGTGGGTGACTGAGGCAGGGGTGACAAGTAGAGAGTAGATGACTGAGGCAGGAGTGACAGGTAGAGTTGGTGACTGAGGCAGGGGTGACAGGGAGATAGTGGGTGACAAGGAGATAGTGGGTGACTGAAGCAGGGGTGACAGGGAGATAGTGTGCGAGTAAGGTAGGAGTGACTGGTAGATAGTGGGTGACTGAGGCAGGGGTGACAGGGAGATAGTGGGTGACTGGTGAGGCAGGGGTGACAGGGAGATAGTGGGTGACTGAAGCAGGGGTGACAGGGAGATAGTGGGTGACTGAGGCCGGGATGACAAGTAGAGAGTAGATGACTGAGGCAGGGGTGACAGGGAGATAGTGGATGATTTTTTTTTTTTTTTTTCTCTCCATTGCTCGCTTCCAACCCACCACGTGTTTTTCCTGTAATGTTTACCTCCACTGATTGCACACCTTTCCATTGTGCCCTACATGCAGGGTACATCATACTACTACATAAGCATCAGTTTTCCCATATATGAACTTGGCCCTTGTATGGCTCACCTCCCACAGTGTAACCTTCAAAGTGCGCCTAACATGGCGGCCCCATATGGTACACTTGTGGATGGGATGAAAAATACATGGACCTTGTGGTTTTGTTGGAACCCTACTCTAAACTGTAGGACTCTGAAATCACCCCCATTTTGTGTCATCTCTTCTAGGGGTAGACTATTCCACCCTGGGTAATCCTACGCTTAGCGCCCAAGATGGCTGCTGCACCTGGTACCTATAAGGGTGGAATACACAACCCTTGGAAGTTATTACCCAAAATGCCTGCACCAATCCTGCGTTATGCTTTCTGTGGGCTTAAGATTTTTCTTTTATGTCTGTGTTGCTTGTCTATTGTTGTATTACTCAAATCCTCTGTATCATGTGCATTGTTTTTGATGTCTGTAAAGCGCCTTGAGTCCTGTTGGAGAAAGAGCGCTATATAAATAAAATTATTATTATTATTATTATTATAGTGGGTGACTGAGGCAGGGGTGACATGGACATAGTGGGTGACTGAGGCAGGGGTGACAAGTAGAGAGTAGATGACTGAGGCAGGGGTGACAGGGAGATAGTGGGTGACTGAGGCCAGGGGGACAGGGAGATAGTGGGTGACTGAGGCAGGGGTGACAGGTAGAGTTGGTGACTGAACAGGGGTGACAGGTAGAGTTGGTGACTGAGGCAGGGTGAGAGTGGGTGACTGAGGCAGGGGTGACAGGGAGATAGTGGGTGACTGAGGCAGGGGTGACAAGTAGAGAGTATATGACTGAGGCCAGGGGGACAGGGAGATAGTGGGTGACTGAGGCAGGGGCGACAGGTAGAGTTGGTGACTGAACAGGGGTGACAGGTAGAGTTGGTGACTGAGGCAGGGTGAGAGTGGGTGACTGAGGCAGGGGTGACAGGGAGATAGTGGGTGACTGAGGCAGGGGTGACAAGTAGAGAGTATATGACTGAGGCCAGGGGGACAGGGAGATAGTGGGTGACTGAGGCAGGGGTGACAGGTAGAGTTGGTGACTGAACAGGGGTGACAGGTAGAGTTGGTGACTGAGGCAGGGTGAGAGTGGGTGACTGAGGCAGGGGTGACAGGGAGATAGTGGGTGACTGAGGCAGGGGTGACAAGTAGAGAGTATATGACTGAGGCCAGGGGGACAGGGAGATAGTGGGTGACTGAGGCAGGGGTGACAGGTAGAGTTGGTGACTGAACAGGGGTGACAGGTAGAGTTGGTGACTGAGGCAGGGTGAGAGTGGGTGACTGAGGCAGGGGTGACAGGGAGATAGTGGGTGACTGAGGCAGGAGTGACATGGACATAGTGGGTGACTGAGGCAGGAGTGACATGGACATAGTGGGTGACTGAGGCAGGGGTGACATGGACATAGTGGGTGACTGAGGCAGGGGTGACATGGACATAGAGGGTGACTGAGGCAGGGGTGACATGGACATAGTGGGTGACTGAGGCAGGGGTGACAAGTAAAGAGTAGATGACTGAGGCCGGTATGACAGAGAGATAGTGGGTGACTGAGACAGGGGTGACAGGTAGAGTTGGTGACTGAGGCAGGGGCGACAGGGAAATAGTGGGTGACTGAGGCAGGGATGACAGGGAAATAGTGGGTGACTGAGGCAGGAGAGACAAGGAGATAGTGGGTGACTGAGGCAGGGGTGACAGGGAGACAGTGGGTGACTGGGGTGGTCTTCTGTTTGCCGGTGGCCGGACTCCTAACGATCAACATACTGGCGCCGGAATCCCGACCGCCGGCATACCGACATCTTTTCTCCCTCTTGGGGGTCCATGAGCGCCCTGGAGAAAGTATAGATAGCATGGCGAGCCACC
The DNA here is from genome assembly GCF_028390025.1 of Pseudophryne corroboree. NCBI lineage: Eukaryota > Metazoa > Chordata > Amphibia > Anura > Myobatrachidae > Pseudophryne > Pseudophryne corroboree. The sequence continues at coordinate 147,576,968 of NC_086450.1, forward strand.
GTGCGTGCAGCGTGGCGAGCCCACAAAGGGCTCATTTGCGCTTGCCCGGGTGTAGCAGGGTATGCTGGCGGCCGGGCTCCCGTCGACCAGCATACCGGCGCCGGAATCCCGACCGCCGGCATACCGACAGCTGGGCAAGCGCAAATGAGCCTCTTGCGGGCTTGCCATGCTGCGGGCACGGTGGCTCGCCACGCTATCTATACTTTGACTGAGACAGGGCTGACAGGGAGATAGTGGGTGACAGGTATAGAGTGACTAAGGCAGAGGTGCAGAAAGATGGCGTCCGCAGTGTGCGACCCTGTCCCAGTGGTTTCCCTCCCTGGCTCCCCACTCACCTCACCCTGTGATCCAGGCTCTCTCTTTAAGCAGTGCAGCAGGTGTGCGAGCACACCTCGGGAGGACATGAGAAGGCAGCAGCAGCACCCTCCACATATGGTACTCTCCGCGATGTAATGGTCAGGCCGGCCCTGTATATACACTCACATAGTAAAAGACAAACATATAGCAAAACATACATACACACATATGACAAAACACACAAACAGCTAAACACACATAGCAAAAAATAAGATTTTACTCACCGGTAAATCTATTTCTCGTAGTCCGTAGTGGATGCTGGGGACCCCGTAAGGACCATAGGGAATAGACTGGCTCCGCAGGAGATAGGGCACTCTAGAAAAGAATTAGGTCTACTGGTGTTCACTGGCTCCTCCCTCTATGTCCATCCTCCAGACCTCAGTTAAGGAAACTGTGCCCGGACAAGCTAACATTACAAGGAAAGGATTTTGGAATCCAGGGTAAGACTCATACCAGCCACACCAATCACACCGTATAACTTGTGATAACCAAACCCAGTTAACAGTATGAACAATACAAAACATCAGATAACCTGATGTAACATAACATAACCCTTTGTTAAGCAATAACTATATACAGTATTGCAGAAGAAGTCCGCACTTGGGACGGGCGCCCAACATCCACTACGGACTACGAGAAATAGATTCTTATTTTCTCTAATGTTCTAAGTGGATGCTGGGGACTCCGTAAGGACCATGTGGATTATACCAAAGCACCCAAACGGGCGGGAGAGTGCGGATGACTCTGCAGCACCGAATGAGCAAACTCAAGGTCCTCCTCAGCTAGGGTATCAAACCTGTAGAACTTTGCAAATGTGTTTGATCCCGACCAAGTAGCTGCTCGGTAAAGTTGTAATGCCAAGACCCCTCGGGCAGCCGCCCAAGAAGAAGCCCACCTTACTTGTGGAATGGGCCTTTACTGATTTCGGAGGCGGCAATCCAGCCGCAGAATGAGCCTGCTGAATCGTGTTACAGATCCAGCGAGCAATAGTCTGCTTTGAAGCAGGAGCACCCAACTTATTGGATGCATACAGGATAAACAGCGACTCCATTTTCCTGACCTTGGCCGTTCTGGTCACATAAATCTTCAAAGCCCGCACTACATCTAGTAACTCGGAATCCTCCAAGTCCCCTGTAGCCACAGGCACCACAATAGGTTGGTTCATATGAAATGATGACACCACCTTGGGCAGAAATTGTGGACGGGTCCGCAATTCTGCCCTGTCCATATGAAAAACCAGATAGGGGCTTTTATGTGACAAAGCCGCCAATTCCGACACATGCCTGGCTGAGGCCAGAGCCAGCTGCATAACCACCTTCCACGTGAGATATTTTAACTCCACAGTTTTTAGTGGTTCAAACCAGTGTGATTTTAGGAAACCCAACACCACGTTAAGATCCCAAGGTGCCACTGGAGGCACAAACGGGGGCTGTATATGCAGCACTCCCTTCACAAAGGTCTGAACTTCAGGAAGAGCTGCCAGTTCTTTTTGAAAGAAAATGGATAGGGCCGAAATCTGGACCTTAATGGATCCCAATTTTAGGCCCAAAGACACTCCGGATTGTAGGAAATGAAGGAACCGGCCCAGCTGGAATTCCTCTGTAGGAGCCCTCCGGGCTTCACACCAAGCAACATATTTTCGCCATATACGGTGATAATGCTTAGACGTTACAACCTTCCGAGCCTTTATAAGCGTAGGAATAACCTCATCCGGAATCCCCTTTTCTGCTAGGATCCGGCGTTCAACCGCCATTCCGTCAAACGCAGCCACGGTAAGTCTTGGAACAGACAGGGCCCCTGTTGTAACAGATCCTGTCTTAAGGGCAGAGAACATGGGTCCTCTGTGAGCATTTCTTGCAGATCCGGATACCAAACTCTTCTTGGCCAATCCGGAACAATGAGAATTGTTCTCACTCCTCTTCTTCTTATGATTCTCTGTACCTTGGGTATGAGAGGAAGAGGGGGAAACACATAAACCGACTGGAACACAAACGGTGTCACTAGTGCGTCCACAGCTATCGCCTGAGGGTCCCTTGACCTGGCGCAATACCGCTGTAACTTTTTGTTTAGACGGGACGCCATCATGTCCACTTGTGGCAGTTCCCACCGGTCTGACACCTGTGTGAAGACTTCTGGATGAAGTACCCATTCTCCGGGGTGGAGGTCGTGCCTGCTGAGGAAGTCTGCTTCCCAGTTGTCCACTCCCGGGATAAACACTGCTGACAGTGCTCTTACATGATTCTCCTCCCAACGAAGAATCCTGGTGGCTTCTGTCATCGCCACCCTGCTCCTTGTGCCGCCTTGACGGTTTACATGAGCCACTGCGGTGATGTCTGATTGAATCAGCACCGATTTGTCTCGAAGCAGGTTTACTGCCTGACTTAGGGCGTTGTATATGGCCCTTATTTCCAGGATGTTTATGGGCAGACAAGTCTACTGACTTGACCACAGGCCTTGGAAATTTCTTCCCTGCGTGACTGCTCCCCACCCTCGGAGGCTCGCATCCGTGGACACAAGGACCCAGTCCTGAATGCCGAATCTTCGGCCCTCGAGAAGGTGAGCACTCTGCAGCCACCACAGCAGAGACACCCTTGCCCTGGGGGATAGGGTGATCAGCCGCTGCATCTGTAGATGTGATCCGGACCACTTGTTCAACAGATCCCATTGAAAGGTCCTCGCATGGAACCTGCCGAAGGGAATGGCCTCGTATGATGCCACCATCTTTCCCAGGACTCGCGTGCATTGATGCACTGACACCTGTCTTTGTTTTAATAAGTCTCTGACTAAGGTCATGAGCTCCTGAGCCTTCTCAGTCGGGAGATAAACCCTCTTCTGGTCTGTGTCCAGAATCATGCCCAGGAAGGGCAGACGAGTCGTAGGGATCAACTGCGACTTTGGGATATTCAGAACCCAGCCGTGTTGCTGTAACACCTCCTGAGAGCGTGCTACACTGATCAGCAACTGTTCGCTGGACGTCGCCTTTATAAGGAGATCGTCCAAGTACGGGATAATTGTGATTCCTTGCTTTCGCAGGATCACCATCATTTCTGCCATTACCGTGGTAAATATTCTCGGTGCCATGGAGAGACCAAACGACAACGTCTGGAATTGGTAGTGACAATCCTGTACCACCAACCTGAGGTATTCCTGATGAGGTGGATAAATCGGGACATGCAGGTAAGCATCCTTTATGTCCAGCGACACCATAAAATCCCCTTCTTCCAGGCTCGCAATGACTGCTCTCAGCGATTCCATCTTGAACTTGAACCTTTTCAGGTAAACGTTCAGGGATTTTAAGTTCAAAATGGGCCTGACCAAACCGTCCGGTTTCGGTACCACAAACATTGTGGAATAATACCCTCTCCCCCGTTGAAGGGGGGGGGGGGGACCTCCACCACCACCTGCTGGAGATACAATTTGTGAATCGCAGTTACCACCAACTCCCTTTCTATGGGGGACGTTGGCAGAGCCGATTTGAGGAAGCGGCGAGGGGTATCTCTTCAAATTCCAGCCTGTACCCCTGGGATACTATCTGTATAACCCAGGGATCCGCCTGTGAGCGAACCCACTGGTGGCTGAAATTTCGGAGACGCGCCCCCACCGACCCTGGCTCCACCTGTGGAGCCCCAGCGTCATGCGGTGTACTTAGTTGAAGCCGGGGAGGACTTCTGTTCCTGGGAACTAGCTGTGTTATGCAGCATCCTTCCTCTACCCTTGCCTCTGGCAAGAAAGGACGCACCTCGGACTTTCTTACCCTTCTGTGAACGAAAGGACTGCATTTGATAATACGATGCTTTCTTAGGTTGTGATGGAATAAATGGTAGAAAATTTGACTTTCCAGCCGTAGCTGTGGCCACTAAGTCCGACAGACCTTCCCCAAATAATTCCACACCCTTGTAAGGCAAAACCTCCATGTGCCGCTTAGAGTCGGCATCACCTGTCCATTGTCGAGTCCACAGGCCCCTTCTGGCTGAAATCGACATAGCATTTATCCTAGAGCTCAGCATGGCAATGTCCCTCTGAGCATCCCTCATATACAGGACAGTGTCTTTTATATGCCCCAGTGTCAGTAATATAGTATCCTTGTCCAGGGTTTCCATCTCTTCAGATAACATATCTGCCCATGCTGCTACAGCACTACACATCCATGCCGACGCAATGGCCGGTCTAAGCACGGTACCCGAATGTGTGTATATGGACCTTAGGATAGCTTCCTGCTTTCTATCTGCAGGATCTTTTAAGGCTGCCGTATCCTGTGACGGTAGCGCCACCTGTTTAGACAAGCGTGTCAACGCTTTGTCTACCCTCGGGGCGGATTCCCAGCGTAACCTGTCCGATGGCGGGAAGGGGTACGCCATTAGCATCCTTTTGGGGATCAGCAGTTTCTTATCTGGTGATTCCCACGATTTCTCACATAACTCATTTAATTCATGAGACGGGGGAAAGGTCACCACTTGTCTCTTTTCCCCAAACATATTATCTCTCTTCTCAGGGACAGGGCTTTCCTCAGAGATGTGTAACACCTCCTTCATAGCTATAATCATATATCTTATAGCTTTGGCCATTTTAGGTTGTAATCTGGCCTCCTCATCATCGACGCTAGAGTCAGACTCCGTGTCGATATCTGTGTCAACAACCTGGGATAGTGGACGCTTTTGAGACCCTGACGGCCCCTGCGTAGCAAGATCAGACTGTCCCAAGGCTTCTGCTTTATCTAGCCTTTTATGTAAGGAATTAACATTCTCATTTAAAACCTTCCACATATCCATCGAATCCGGTGTCGGCACCGGCTGCGGCGACACCACACTCATTTCCTCCCGCTCCGCCTCCACATAGCCTTCCTCGTCAAACATGTCGACACACGCGTACCGACACACCATACACACAGAGGAAGCTCTTTTGAAGACAATTCCCCCACCAGGCCCCTCGGAGAGACAGAGAGAGAGTTTGCCAGCACACACCCCAGCGCTATATGACCCAGGAAAAAACACAGTAACTCAGTGTTTACCCAGTAGCTGCTGTATTATCTGTTTTGCGCCTAAATTTATGTGCCCCCCCCTCTTTTTTCACCCCTCAACCGTGATTCTGCAGGGGAGAGTCTGGGGAGCTTCCTTCCAGCGGAGCTGTGAAGAGAAAATTACGCTGGTGAGTGCTGAGGAAGAAGCCCCGCCCCCTTCTTGGTGGCTTTCTGTCCCGCGATTTTGTGTGAAAAAAATGGCGGGGGCTCATGCAGACATACAGTGCCTACCTGTATGTCTGCTTACTTTTGCCAAAGGTACCTTATTGCTGCCCAGGGCGCCCCCCCCTGCGCCCTGCACCCTACAGTGACCGGAGTGTGTGGTGTGCTGTGGGAGCAATGGCGCACAGCTGCAGTGCTGTGCGCTACCTTGTTTGAAGACTGAAGTCTTCTGCCGCCGATTTCTTCATCTACGCCGTGCTTCTTGCTTCTGGCTCTGCGACGGGGACGGCGGCGTGGCTCTGGGATCGGACCGCCAATGGTTAGTACCTGTGTTCGATCCCTCTGGAGCTAATGGTGTCCAGTAGCCTAAGAAGCGCAACATATCCCGCAGTTGGTAAGGTTTGCTTCTCTCCCCTCAGTCCCACGTAGCAGAAAGTCTGTTGCCAGCAGAAGCTCTCTGAAAATAAAAAACCTAACAAAATACTTTTCTTTCTCAGCAAGCTCTGGAGAGCTCACTAAGGTGCACCCTTCTCGTTCGGGCACAGATTCTAACTGAGGTCTGGAGGAGGGACATAGAGGGAGGAGCCAGTGCACACCAGTAGACCTAATTCTTTTCTAGAGTGCCCTATCTCCTGCGGAGCCCGTCTATTCCCCATTGTCCTTACGAAGTCCCCAGATCCACTTAGGACGTTAGAGAAATGGATTTTAATACCTACCGGTAAATCCTTTTCTCTTAGTCCGTAGAGGATGCTGGGAACTCCAAAAGGACCATGGGGTATAGACGGGATCCGCAGGAGACATGGGCACTTTAAGACTTCAAATGGGTGTGAACTGGCTCCTCCCTCTATGCTCCTCCTCCAGACCTCAGTTATAGGAACTGTGCCCAGGGAGACGGACATTTTGAGGAAACGGATTTTTGTTAACTAAGGGTGAGATACATACCAGCTCACACCACAACACACCGTACAACATGGCTTTTAACCAAATACCAGTTAACGGAATGAACCAAAATCAGCAACAGGCTGATCACAACTGAAACAGAACTTTTGTGTAACATAAGCAATAACTATAGCAAGAACTGCAGATAGTGGAGGTCATTCCGAGCTGTACGCTCGCAAGCTGCTTTTAGCAGCATTACACACGCTAAGCCGCCGCCTACTGGGAGTGAATCTTAGCTTCTTAGAATTGCGAACGACGGATTCGCAATATTGCGATTAGCACACTTCTTAGCAGTTTCTGAGTAGCTCGAGACTTACTCTGCCATTGCGATCAGTTCAGTCAGTATCGTACCTGTTTGACGTCACAAATACGCCCAGCGTTCGCCCAGGCACTCCCCCGTTTCTCCAGCCACTCCCGCGTTTTTAAAAAATACGTCAGCGTTTTTTCACACACACCCATAAAACGCTCAGTTTCCGCCCAGTAACACCCACTTCCTGTCAATCACACTCCAATCATCAGAACGAAGAAAAATCCTCGTAATGCCGTGAGTAAAATACCTAACTGCATAGCAAAATTACTTGGCGCAGTCGCACTGCGGACATTGTGCATGCGCGTTAGCGACTGATCGCTCCGTTGCGGAAAAAAACAACGAGCGATCAACTCGGAATGACCCCCAAAGTCCGCACTGGGACGGGCGCCCAGCATGCTCTATGGACTAAGAGAAAAGGATTTACCGGTAGGTATTAAAATCCTATTTTCTCCTATGTCCTAGAGGATGTTGGGGACTCCAAAAGGACCATGGGGATTATACCAAAGCTCCAGAACGGGCGGGAGAGTGCGGATGACTCTGCAGCACCGATTGAGCAAACATGAGGTCCTCATCAGCCAGGGTATCAAACTTGTAGAATTTTGCAAAAGTGTTTGAACCCGACCAAGTAGCTACTCGGCAAAGCTATAACGCCGAGACCCCTCGGGCAGCCGCCCAAGATGAGCCCACCTTTCTGGTATGATTTGGCATGGTCAGCGCGCTCTGGGGGGGATATAAGGGAAAAATGGGAATATAGGGTATTGCGGGATGGGAGTGGTACTTGGATAAGTGATTGTGTTGACTGTTTGCGCCTGATTGTAGGTTTTGCACCAATGATCAATCTGATATGGTTTCTATCTGAACTCTTTATTTGTAAATTAGATATGATTAGGTCAGCATCCTAATTTCAATATTGTGTTTGGTCCTTGTCCCACAGTTCCTTCACCACTGTCAGGTGTGTCCTGCAGACTACCCTTTGCAAGGTATACCTTCCTATTGGTATACCGATTGGACCCCAGCTCAGGTAAATGTCAGGTGTACCCTGTGGGTCACCTTTACCATAGGTGTGGTGGATGCCTATGTGCCCTCTGAACTGCGTCCTATTTGAATGTTTGGGGTATGACTAGTGCGGCGTCCCGCCTGTCAGTCCCCTCTTATGTGCGGCTCTGGGTTGTGTGGTCATAGGCTGTGTGTTTTACACTTACCGCCGGGGGCAGGTAACTACCTGCCGCCGGTGACCGCGTCTCTTCCTTCCACAACCTCAGGCCTGGTCCTCTGTGTCCGCGTCCTCCGTCTCCTTCAGTCCGCCGCGTCTTCCTTCTCCTTCAGTCCGCGCGCTTCTCCTGCAGCAGCCGGTCTCCTCCGTTCCCGGGTCCCGTTCTGTCACTTCACCGATGGCCCTTCACCGATTTCGGTAACGGCAATCCAGCCATAGAATGCGCATGCTGAATCGTATTACATATCCAACGTGCAATAGTCTGTTTAGAAGCAGGAGCCCCAATCTTGTTGGGAGCATACAGGACAAACAGTGCCTCTGTTTTCCTAATACGAGCTATTCTGGCGACATAAATCTTCAAAGCTCTGACTACATCGAGAGAATTTGAATCAGCCAAAGCTTCAGTAGCCACAAGCACCACAATAGGTTGGTACATGTGAAATGAAGAAACCACCTTTGGTAGAAATTGTTGACGAGTTCGTAATTCCGCTCTATCCACATGGCAGATCAAATAGGGACTCTTGTGAGACAAGGCCACTAATTCTTGCGGATGCCAAGGCCAATAGCATGACCACTTTCCAAGTGAGGAATTTTAACTCAACCTTCTGTAAAGGTTCAAACCAATGTGACATAAGGAACTGCAACACCACGTTAAGGTCCCATGGTGCCACCGGGGGCACAAATGGAGGTTGGATGTGCAGCACACCCTTCACGAAAGTCTGAACTTCCGGAAGGGAGGCCAATTCTTTTTGAAAGGAAATCGATAAGGCCGAAATATGGACTTTAATGGAGCCCAACTTTAGGCCCGCATCCACACTGGCCTGCAAAAAATGTAGAAAACGACCCAGCTAAAATTCTTCCGTAAGAGCCTTCTTGGCTTCACACCAAGACACGTATTTTCTCCAAATACAGTGATAATTCTTCGTCGTTACCTCCTTTCTTGATTTAAGCAGTGTAGGGATGACTTCACCGGGAATACCCTTCCGGGCTAAGATCTGGCGTTCAACCGCCATGCCGTCAAACGCAACCGGCCCTTGCTGTAACAGATCCTCTCTTAGAGGAAGAGGCCAGGGATCTGCTATGAGCAGTTCCTGAAGATCCGGATACCAGGCCCTCCGTGGCCAATCTGGAACAAAGAGTATCGCCTGAACCCCTGTTCTTCTTATGAGGCTTATCACCTTTGGAATGAGTGGTAGTGGAGGAAACACATAGACCGACTGAAACACCCAGGGCGTCACCAGGGCGTCCACCGCACTGGCTTAAGGGTCCCTCAACCTGGAACAATATCTCTGAAGTTTCTTGTTGAGGCGAGACGCCATCATGTCTATTTGAGGAATTCCCCAATGACTTGTCACTTCTGCAAAGACCTCTTGATGAAGACCCCACTCTCCAGATGGAGATCGTGTCTGCTGAGGAAATCTGCTTTCCAGTTGTCCACGCCTCGAATGAAGACCGCCGAGAGAGCGCCTGTATGTTTTTCCGCCCAGCGGAGAACTCTTGTGGCCTCCGCCATCGCTGCTCTGCTTCTTGTTCCGCCTTGGTGGTTTATGTACGCCACTGCTGTTATGTTGTCCAACAGGAGATGTTCCGCTTGTAGAAGGCCGTTGTAGATGGCTCTTAATTCCAGAATGTTTATGTGCAGACAAGCTTCCTGGCTTGACCATTTTCCATGGAAAATTTCCCTCTGTGTGACCGCTCCCCAGCCTCGGAGACTTGCATCCGTGGTCACCAGGATCCAATCCTGGATCCCGAACCTGCGTCCCCCTAGGAGGTGAGAACTTTGGAGCCACCACAGGAGAGAAACTCTGTTCCTGGAAGATAGGCTTGTTTTCCAGTGCATGTGCAGGTGAGACCCGAACCACTTGTCCAACAGGTCCAACAGGTTCCACTGAAACACCCTGGCATGGAACTGCCAAACGGAATGGCCTCGTAGGCCGCCACCATCTTCCCCAGCACCTGAGTACATTGATGAATCGACACTCTTGCCGGTTTCAGAATCCCTTTGACCATGTTCTGGATTTCCAGAGCTTTTTCCACCGGGAGAAAAACTCTCTGCAGGTCCGTGTCCAGAATCATGCCCAAGAATGACATCCGTGTTGTCGGAACCAACTGTGACTTTGGCAAATTCAGGAGCCAACCATGTTGTTGCAGCACTGTCAGGGAGAGCGCAAAGTTTCTTAGTAACTGCTCCTTTGATCTCGCCTTTATCAGGAGATCGTCCAAGTACGGGATAATTGTGACACCGTGCTTTCGCAGGAGCGCCATCATTTCCGCCATTACTTTAGTGAAAATCCTCGGAGCCATGGAAAGCCCAAACGGCAACGTCTGAAATTGGTAATGACAATCCTGAACAGCAAACCTCAGGTAAGATTGATGTGGAGTATATATGTGGACATGTAGGTAAACATCGACTGACACCATAAAATCCCCCCTTCCAGACTGGATATCACTGCTCGGAGAGATTCCATTTTGAATTTGAATCTTTCAAATACAGATTGAGGGATTTTAAGTTCAGAATCGGTCTGACCGAGCCATCCGGCTTTGGGACCACGAACAGGCGTGAATAAAACCCTTCTCCCCGTTGTGACGGGGGTACCGCGACAATGACTTGTTGTTGACATAGCTTTTGTATTGCAGCGCACACTACTTCCCTTTCCAGAAGAGAAGCTGGCAAGACCGATTTGAAAAATCGGTGAGGGGGCCCGTCTTGAAACTCCAGTTTGTACCCTTGGGTCACAATTTCCAGCACCCAAGGATCCATGCCTGATTGAGCCCAGATCCGACTGAAGAGCTGAAGACGTGCCCCCACTGGTGCGGACTCCCGCAGCGAATCCCCAGCGTCATGCGGTGGACTTGGTAGAAGCCAGGGAGGACTTCTTCTCCTGGGGGCTTGCCACAGCCGGCGATCTTTTTCCCCTTCCCTTACCTCTAGCGGCAAGGAAGGAGGACCCTCGTCCTTTTTTGAATTTATTAGACCGAAAGGACTGCATCTGATACTGAGGCGTTTTCTTTTGCTGTGGAGGGACAAAAGGTAGAAAAGATGACTTACCCGCAGTAGCTGTAGATACCAGGTCCGCGAGGCCTTCACCAAACAAAACGCCACCTTTATAGGGCAGAGCCTACATAGCCTTTTTAGAGTCAGCATCACCATTCCATTGATGAGTCCACAACGCTCTCCTAGCTGAGATTGCCATGGCATTGGCCCTTGATCCCAAGAGGCCAATATCTCTCGCAGCCTCCTTTAAATAGACCGCTGCGTCCCTAATATGACCCAGCTTCAAATGCACGCTATCCCTATCCATGGTGTCTATTTCAGATGACAAGGTATCTGCCCACTTTTCAATAGCGCTACTCACCCATGCCGATGCCACGGCCGGCCTGAGCAGCATACCCATAGTGACATAAATAGATTTCAAGGTAGTTTCCTGCTTACGATCCGCAGGATCCTTTAGGACTGCAGTGTCAGGGGACGGTAGCACCACCTTCTTGGACAACCGTGCTAGAGCTTTGTCCACCGTGGGTGAGGATTCCCACCTTACCCTATCCTCAGAGGGAAAAGTATATGCCATAGAAATTCTCTTGGGAATCAGTAACTTTTTATCAGGATTTTCCCAAGCCCTTTCAAAAAGAGTATTCAGTTCATGAGAGGGAGGAAATGTTACCTCAGGTTTCTTTCCCTTATACATACAGACCCTTGTCTCAGGGATATGTAATACGTCCCTTATTGCCACAATCATGTACTGAATGCTCTTAGCCAGTTTAGGATTCAATTTGACATCACTATAGTCGACACTGGAGTCCGAATCCGTGGCTGTATCTGTGTCTGCTATCTGGGTAAACGAACATTTCTGTGACCCCGAGGGGGTCTGAGTTTGTGACAAAACATCTCCCATTGATTGTCTCCATGCTTGGTTCTGAGACTCAGATTTGTCTAATCTTTTATGCAACAAAGCCACACATGCATTTAAGACACTCCAGATATCTACCCAATCAGCAGTCGGCGGTGCGGACAGATTTACTCCCACATTCTGTTCCGCCCCCACACCAGCTTCCTCCTGGGAAGAGCATTCAGCCTCAGACATGTCGACACACACGTACCGACACCCACTAACACACTGGGCTATAGGGGACAGACCCACAGTAAGGTCCTTCAGAGAGAAAGTATGCCAGCTGACGACCAGCGCCTCACCCGGTCTGAAGGAATATACAATGTCCCAGACCTAGCAGCACTTTTATATATAAATATATACAACACCAAATTTGCTGTGCACCGCCCCTGTTTTTGCACCCTGTTACTTGTGACAGAAGTGAAGGGCCATGACCAGCTTGCTGTGAAGAGAAAATGGCGCTGATTAGAGCTGGAGGACGAAGCCCCGCCCCCTAAATGGCGCGCTAGTGTCCCCCTTTTATTTATACTGGCGGGGGTTTGTATACAGTGCCTATGCACTGTATACTGCTGTGCCTGTCCTTAAAAGAGGTTTAATTGCTGCCCAGGGCGCCCCCCCTGCGCCCTGCACCCATTTAGTGCCGCTTGTGTGTGGGAGGAATGGCGTGCAGCGTGACCGCTGCGTGATACCTCCGAAGATCTGAAGTCTTCTGCCGCCTTCACTGAAGTCTTCTTTGCTTATGTTACTCACCCGGCTTCTTTCTTCAGGCTCTGTGAGGGGGACAGCGGCGCGGCTCCACGATGCAGGGAGCCTGTTGCCAATAGTGCTCCCTGACAATAATAAACCTAACAAAAGTCTTTTCTAGAGAAACTCTGTAGAGTTCCCCTAGTGTGTGTCCAGTCTCTCTGGGCACAGAATCTAACTGAGGCATAGAGGGAGGAGCCAGTTCACACCCATTTAAAGTCTTAAAGTGCCCATGTCTCCTGCGGATCCCGTCTATACCCCATGGTCCTTTTGGAGTCCTCAGCATCCTCTAGGACATATTAGAGAGAGAGAGAGAGAGAGAGAGAGAGATAAATACTTACCATCTCTCCTCGCTGGCAGTCAGGCTCCTCGTGGTGGCAGATCCCGGGCAGCTGCTGGGAAGAAGGAGGAGGAGGGAGGGGGACAGGAGCCGCTGCAGCGCTATGTAATTGGTAGTAGACCGCTGCAGCAGTCCCCTCTCCTTCCGTATTGGCTGGCCGCTGCTGTGAATGCTGGGATGAGGGAAGCGCATCCCAGCATTCACAGCAGCGCCGGGCAGCCAATGCTGAAGGAGAGGGGACTGCTGCAGCGGCGCTTACTACCAATGGCACACACGTAGTTACGGCGCTGCTGTACATCCCTACACCCGTACACTGCCGCTCTCATACATCCGTACACTGCATCTCTCATACATCCGTACACTGCATCTCTCATACATCCACACGCTGACGTTCTCATACATCCGTACGCTGACTCTCTCATACATCCGTACGCTGACTCTCTCATACATCCGCACGCTGACGCTCTCATACATCCGCACGCTGACGCTCTCATGCATCCGCACGCCGACGCTCTCATGCATCCGCACGCCGACGCTCTCATGCATCCGCACGCCGACGCTCTCATGCATCCGCACGCCGACGCTCTCATGCATCCGCGCGCCGACGCTCTCATGCATCCGCGCGCCGACGCTCTCATGCATCCGCGCGCCGACGCTCTCATTCATCCGCACGCTGACGCGCTCATGCATCCGCACGCTGACGCTCTCATGCATCCGCACGCCGACGCTCTCATGCATCCGCACGCCGACGCTCTCATGCATCCGCGCGCCGACGCTCTCATGCATCCGCGCGCCGACGCTCTCATACATCCGCACGCCGACGCTCTCATACATCCGCACGCCGACGCGCTCATACATCCGCACGCTGACGCGCTCATGCATCCGCACGCTGACGCGCTCATGCATCCGCGCGCTGACGCTCTCATTCATCCGCACGCTGACGCGCTCATGCATCCGCACGCCGACGCTCTCATGCATCCGCACGCCGACGCTCTCATGCATCCGCACGCCGACGCTCTCATGCATCCACATCCGCGCGCTGACGCTCTCAGACGTCCGCGCGCTGACGCTCTCAGACGTCCGCGCGCTGACGCTCTCAGACGTCCGCGCGCTGACGCTCTCAGACGTCCGCGCGCTGACGCTCTCAGACGTCCGCGCGCTGACGCTCTCAGACGTCCGCGCGCTGACGCTCTCAGACGTCCGCGCGCTGACGCTCTCGACGTCCGCACGCTGACGCTCTCGACGTCCGCACGCTGACGCTCTCATACGTCCGCACGCTGACGCTCTCATACTGCCGCACGCTGACGCTCTCATACTGCCGCACGCTGACGCTCTCATACTGCCGCACGCTGACGCTCTCATACTGCCGCACGCTGACGCTCTCATACTGCCGCACGCTGACGCTCTCATACTGCCGCACGCTGGTGCACTTATACATCCGTACTCTGACGCAATCATACATCCGCATATACCTATACCCATATATGCACACAGCCGTACATTTATACACACACACACATATAATAAGAATTTACTTACCGATAATTCTATTTCTCGGAGTCCGTAGTGGATGCTGGGGTTCCTGAAAGGACCAGGGGGAATAGCGGCTCCGCAGGAGACAGGGCACAAAAAGTAAACCTTTAGGATCAGGTGGTGTGCACTGGCTCCTCCCCCTATGACCCTCCTCCAAGCCAGTTAGGTACTGTGCCCGGACGAGCGTACACAATAAGGGAGGAATTTTGAATCCCGGGTAAGACTCATACCAGCCACACCAATCACACCGTACAACTTGTGATCTAAACCCAGTTACAGTATGATAACAGCGGAGCCTCTGAAAAGATGGCTCACAACAATAATAACCCGATTTTTGTAACTATGTACAAGTATTGCAGATAATCCGCACTTGGGATGGGCGCCCAGCATCCACTACGGACTCCGAGAAATAGAATTATCGGTAAGTAAATTCTTATTTTCTCTATCGTCCTAGTGGATGCTGGGGTTCCTGAAAGGACCATGGGGATTATACCAAAGCTCCCAAACGGGCGGGAGAGTGCGGATGACTCTGCAGCACCGAATGAGAGAACTCCAGGTCCTCTTTTGCCAGGATATCAAATTTGTAGAATTTTACAAACGTGTTCTCCCCTGACCACGTATCTGCTCGGCAGAGTTGTAATGCCGAGACCTCTCGGGCAGCCGCCCAAGATGAGCCCACCTTCCTTGTGGAATGGGCCTTAACCGATTTAGACTGTGGCAGGCCTGCCTCAGAATGTGCAAGTTGAATTGTGTTACAAATCCAACGAGCAATCGACTGCTTAGAAGCAGGCGCACCCAACTTGTTGGGTGCATACAGTATAAACAGCGAGTCAGATTTTCTGACTCCAGCTGTCCTGGAACATATTTTCAGGGCCCTGACAACTTCTAGCAACTTGGAGTCCTCCAAGTCCCTAGTAGGTGCAAGGCACCACAATAAGCTGGTTCAGGTGAAACACTGACACCACCTTAGGGAGAGAACTGGGGACGAGTCCGCAGCTCTGCCCTGTCCGAATGGACAAACAGATATGGGCTTTTTTGAGAAAAAACCACCAATTTGACACTCGCCTGGTCCAGGCCAGGGCCAAGAGCATGGTCACTTTTTATGTGAGATGCTTCAAATCCACATATTTGACTGGTTTTAAACCCATGTGATTTGAGGAATCCCAGAACTACGTTGAGATCCCACAGTGCCACTGGAGGCACAAAAAAGGGGTTTGTATATGCAATACTCCCTTGACAAACTTCTGGACTTCAGGAACTGAAGCCAATTCTTTCTGGAAGAAAATTTACAGGGCCGAATTTGAACCTTAATGGACCCCAATTTGAGGCCCATAGACACTCCTGTTTGCAGGAAATGCAGGAAACGACCGAGTTGAAATTTCTTTGTGGGGCCTTCCTGGCCTCACACCACGCAACATATTTTCGCCACACGTGGTGATAATGTTGTGCGGTCACCTCCTTTCTGGCTTTGACCAGGGTAGGAATGACCTCTTCCGGAATGCCTTTTTTCCTTTAGGATCCGGCTTTCCATCGCCATGCCGACAAACGCAGCTGCGGTAAGTCTTGGAACAGACATGGTACTTGCTGAAGCAAGTCCCTTCTTAGCGGCAGAGGCCATAAGACCTCTGTAAGCATCTCTTGAAGTTCCGGGTACCAAGTCCTTCTTGGCCAATCCGGAGCCATGAGTATAGTTCTTACTCCTCTACGTCTTATAATTCTCAGCACCTTAGGTATGAGAAGCAGAGGAGGGAACACATACACCGACTGGTACACCCACGGTGTTACCAGAAACGTCCACATCTATTGCCTGAGAGTCTCTTGACCTGGCGCAATACCTGTCCCATTTTTTGTTCAGACGGGACGCCATCATGTCCACCTTTGGTATTTCCCAACGGTTTACAATCATGTGGAAAAAACTTCTCAATGAAGTTTCCACTCTCCCGGGTGGAGGTCGTGCTGAGGAAGTCTGCTTCCCAGTTTCCATTCCCGGGATGAAAAACTGCTGACAGTGTTATCACATGATTTTCCGCCCAGCGAAAAGTCCTTGCAGTTTCTGCCATTGCCCTCCTGCTTCTTGTGTCGCCCTGTCTGTTTACGTGGGCGACTGCCGTGATGTTTTTCCCACTGGATCAATACCGGCTGACCTTGAAGCAGAGGTCTTGCTAAGCTTAGAGCATTATAAATTTACCCTTAGCTCCAGTATATTTATGTGGAGAAAAGTCTCCATACTTGATCACACTCCCTGGAAATTTTTTCCTTGTGTGACTGCTCCCCAGCCTCTCAGGCTGGGCTCCGTGGTTACCAGCATCCAATCCTGAATGCCGAATCTGCGGCCCTCTAGAAGATGAGCACTCTATAACCACCACAGGAGAGACACCCTTGTCCTTGGATATTGGGTTATCCGCTGATGCATCTGAAGATGCGATCCGGACCATTTTTCCAGCAGATCCCACTGAAAAGTTCTTACGTGAAATCTGCCGAATGGAATTGCTTCGTAGGAAGCCACCATTTTTACCAGGACCCTTGTGCAATGATGCACTGTTTTTAGGAGGTTCCTGACTTGTTCGGAAAACTCCCTGGCTTTCTCTTCCGGGAGAAACACCTTTTTCTGGACTGTGTCCAGAATCATCCCTAGGCACAGCAGACGTGTCGTCGGGATCAGCTGCGATTTTGGAATATTTAGAATCCACCCGTGCTGATTGTAGCAGTATCCGAGATAGTGCTACTCCGACCTCCAACTGTTCCCTGGACTATGCCCCTATCAGGAGATCGTCCAAGTAAGGGATAATTTAAGACGCCTTTTCTTCGAAGAAGAATCATCATTTCGGCCATTACCTTGGTAAAGACCCCGGGGTGCCGTGGACAATCCAAACGGCAGCGTCTGAAACTGATAGTGACAGTTCTGCACCACGAACCTGAGGTACCCTTAGTGAGAAGGGCAAATTTGGGACATAGAGGTAAGCATCCCTGATGTCCCGGGACACTATATAGTCCCCTTCTTCCTGGTTCGTTATCACTGCTCTGAGTGACTTCATCTTAATTTGAACCTTTGTAAGTGTTCAAAAAAAATTTTTAGAATAAGTCTCACCTCGCCTTCTGGCTTCAGTACCACAATATAGTGTGGAATAATACCCCTTTTCTGTAGTAGGAGGGGTAATTTAATTATCACCTGCTGGGAATACAGCTTGTGAATTTTTTCCCATACTACCTCCTTGTCGGAGGGAGACTTGGTAAAGCAGACTTCAGGAGCCTGCAAAGGGGAAACGTCTCGACATTCCCATCTGTACCCCCGGGATACTACTTGTAGGATCCAGGGGTCCTGTATGGTCTCAGCGTCATGCTGAGAACTTGTCAGACGCGGTGGAACGCTTCTGTTCCTGGGAATGGGCTGCCTGCTGCAGTCTTCTTCCCTTTCCTCTATCCCTGGGCAGATATGATCTTATAGGGACGAGAGGACTGAGGCTGAAAAGACGGTGTCTTTTTCTGCAGAGATGTGACTTAGGGTAAAAAACGGTGGATTTTCCAGCAGTTGCCGTGACCACCAGGTCCGATGGACCGACCCCAAACAAGTCCTCTTCCTTTATACGGCCATACTGTGCCGTTTGGAATCTGCATCACCTGACCACTGTCGTGTCCATAACATCTTCTGGCAGTTATGGACATCGCGTTTATTCATGATGCCAGAGTGCAAATATCCCTCTGTGCATCTCGCATATATAGAAATGCTCTATAGTCAATAAAATACTGTCCCTGTCAAGGGTATCAATATTTTTAGTCAGGGAATCCGACCAAGCCACCCTAGCTCTGCACATCCAGGCTGAGGCGATCGCTGGCCGCAGTATAACACCAGTATGTGTGTATATACTTTTTATTATATTTTCCAGCCTTGTCAGCTGGTCCTTGAGGACGGCCCTATCTATAGACGGTACCGCCACTTGTTTTGATAAGCGTGTGAGCGCCTTATCCACCTTAAGGGGTGTTTCCCAACGCGCCCTAACTTCTGGCGGGAAAGGGTATACCGCCCATAATTTTCTATCGGGGGGAACCCACGCATCATGGTGCATTGGCCGGGAAACGAACCCGGGCCTCCCGCGTGGCAGGCGAGAATTCTACCTTCACACACTTTATTTAATTTATCTGATTCAGGAAAAACTATGGTAGTTTTTTCACATCCCACATAATACCCTCTTTTGTGGTACTTGTAGTATCAGAAATACGTAACACCTCCTTCATTGCCTTTAACGTGTGGCCCTAATAAGGAATACGTTTGTTTATTCACCGTCGACACTGAATTCAGTGTCCCTGTCTGTGTCTGTGTCGACCGACTAAAGTAAACGGCGTTTTAAAAACCCTTGACGGTGTTTTTGAGACGTCTGGACCGTACTAATTGTTTGTCGGCCGTCTCATGTCGTCAACCGACTTTGCAGCGTGTTGACATTATCACGTAATTTCCTAAATAAGCCATCCATTCCGGTGTCGACTCCCTAGAGAGTGACATCACCATTACAGGCAATTGCTCCGCCTCCACGCCAATATCGTCCTCATACATGTCGACACACACGTACCGACACACAGCAGACACACAGGGAATGCTCTATACGAAGACAGGACCCACTAGCCCTTTGGGGAGACAGAGGGAGAGTCTGCCAGCACACACCAAAAAGCGCTATATATGACAGGGATAGCCTTATGATTAAGTGCTCCCTTATAGCTGCTTTTATATTAATATATATATATATATATATATAGCCATTTATTTTGCCCCCCCTCTCTGTTATACCCTGTTTCTGTAGTGCAGTGCAGGGGAGAGACCTGGGAGCCTTCCTGACCAGCGGAGCTGTGACAGAAAATGGCGCCGTGTGCTGAGGAGATAGGCCCCGCCCCTTTTCCGGCGGGCTCGTCTCCCGCTATTTAGTACATTTAGGCAGGGGTAAATATCTCCATATAGCCTCTGGGGCTATATGTGAGGTATTTTTAGCCTTTTTAAAGGTTTTCATTTGCCTCCCAGGGCGCCCCCCCCCAGCGCCCTGCACCCTCAGTGACTGCCGTGTGAAGTGTGCTGAGAGGAAAATGGCGCACAGCTGCAGTGCTGTGCGCTACCTTAAGAAGACTGCAGGAGTCTTCAGCCGCCGATTCTGGACCTCTTCTTGCTTCAGCATCTGTGAGGGGGCCGGCGGCGTGGCTCCGGTGACCATCCAGGCTGTACCTGTGATCGTCCCTCTGGAGCTTCATGTCCAGTAGCCAAGAAGCCAATCCATCCTGCACGCAGGTGAGTTCACTTCTTCTCCCCTCTGTCCCTCGTTGCAGTGATCCTGTTGCCAGCAGGAATCACTGTAAAATAAAAAACCTAAGCTAAACTCTCTAAGCAGCTCTTTATGAGAGCCACCTAGAATTGCACCCTTCTCGGCCGGGCACAAAATCTAACTGGCTTGGAGGAGGGTCATAGGGGGAGGAGCCAGTGCACACCACCTGATCCTAAAGCTTTACTTTTTGTGCCCTGTCTCCTGCGGAGCCGCTATTCCCCCTGGTCCTTTCAGGAACCCCAGCATCCACTAGGACGATAGAGAAATATATATATATATACACACACACACACACAGCTGTACAAATATACAGTCACACACTTATACACACAGCCACACACTTATACCCATATATGCACACAGCCACACACTTATACACATATATACACACAGCCACACACTTATACCCATATATGCACACAGCCACACACCTATACACACAGCCACACACCTATACCCATATATACACACAGCCACACACTTATACACATATATATACACACAGCCACACACTTATACACATATATACTCACAGCCACACACTTATACACATATATACTCACAGCCACACACTTATACACATATATACTCACAGCCACACACTTATACATACATGTTCACTTATAGATGGTGCCTCCCTTACCTTAACACATGACAATTACATGGCAGCATATCACAATGTCCAGTATTGCAGCTCAGAGCCATTCCTCCCCTCAGTTTCCCACATTGCAGGAAGGCAGCAGTGACCCGTGTAGCCACGCCCCCTGATCGGACTCCTCTGTAGTTTCACTTTCAGCTGTGCTGACACTGACAGTAGTATGCCGTGCTGCTCTGCAGGCCCTAGGATTTCCCCATGTCCTAGGTAGTTGCCTATAGCTAGGGCCAGGACTCTGGAGCATATGACGAGCGCTGACAGTGGGCATGTGTCCTGTGCCTCCTGCCCGGCACTCGCACCATAGTAACCCACCCACACCCAAAATACTGTCATCAGCAGGGGGCGGTACAGGTGGCCGGTGCCCTCCCGGCTCTTGGAGCACATGAGTGTCAGGTAGAGGAGGAGCATAGAGCGGGAGATAGGGTCACAGAGGATCCTTAGTAGCTGCTGGTAACCTCCGATTCTCATGCCCCCGCAGGTAGTGGAAGCCAGTCACTGCAGATCCAGCGGGTTACACAGATCAGGCTACCCGCCGGCGAACTGCAGTCTTTGCACCGGTCCCAGCGAGCGCATGAATCACTAGTGCACAGCGCTGCTGGGAGCCTCGTCCAGGAACACTCTGCCGAGGTTGTCACTGCTGAGAGGCAATCGTGATGGGGACAGGCAGGGGCGACTAGCTGCCCGCTCTGTCTTCCTGTCACATGTCCTGTGCTGCTGCTACTGTGTGGCAGCTTCAGGTGTAACAGGGCGGCCGGCCAGGCAGCAATGTACACAGTCACATAGAGTAGAAGAGCACATTTGAATTTGCCGCCCCATCTGGCATTGCGGCACACACATGAATAAATTAAGTGACGTCATCCAAACTGCCTGGCCACGCTCACAGCACAATACGGATGTAATATATTTCTCTATCGTCCTAAGTGGATGCTGGGGTTCCTGAAAGGACCATGGGGAATAGCGGCTCCGCAGGAGACAGGGCACAAAAAAGTAAAGCTTTTACCAGATCAGGTGGTGTGCACTGGCTCCTCCCCCTATGACCCTCCTCCAGACTCCAGTTAGATTTTGTGCCCGAACGAGAAGGGTGCAATCTAGGTGGCTCTCCTAAAGAGCTGCTTAGAGAAAGTTTAGCTTAGGTTTTTTACTTTACAGTGAGTCCTGCTGGCAACAGGATCACTGCAACGAGGGACTTAGGGGAGAAGTAGTGAACTCACCTGCGTGCAGAGTGGATTTGCTGCTTGGCTACTGGACACTAGCTCCAGAGGGACGATCACAGGTACAGCCTGGATGGTCACCGGAGCCGCGCCGCCGGCCCCCTTGCAGACGCTGAAGAGAGAAGAGGTCCAAAATCGGCGGCTGAAGACTCCTGAGTCTTCATAAAGGTAGCGCACAGCACTGCAGCTGTGCGCCATTTTCCTCTCAGCACACTTCACACAACAGTCACTGAGGGTGCAGAGCGCTGGGGGGGGCGCTCTGAGAGGCAAATAAAAACCTTATTAGAGGCAAAAAATACCTCACATATAGCCCACAGAGGCTATATGGAGATATTTAACCCCTGCCTAACTTCAAAAATAGCGGGAGACGAGCCCGCCGAAAAAGGGGCGGGGCCTATCTCCTCAGCACACAGCGCCATTTTCTCTCACAGAAAAGCTGGAGAGAAGGCTCCCAGGCTCTCCCCTGCACTGCACTACAGAAACAGGGTTAAAACAGAGAGGGGGGGCACTGATTTTGGCGATATTGTATATATATATAAAAGATGCTATAAGGGAGAAACACTTATATAAGGTTGTCCCTATATAATTATAGCGTTTTTGGTGTGTGCTGGCAGACTCTCCCTCTGTCTCCCCAAAGGGCTAGTGGGTCCTGTCCTCTGTCAGAGCATTCCCGGTGTGTGTGCTGTGTGTCGGTACGTGTGTGTCGACATGTATGAGGACGATGTTGGTGAGGAGGCGGAGAAATTGCCTGTAATGGTGATGTCACTCTCTAGGGAGTCGACACCGGAATGGATGGCTTATTTAGAGAATTACGTGAGAATGTCAACACGCTGCAAGGTCGGTTGACGACATGAGACGGCCGACAATCTATTAGGACCGGTCCAGGCGTCTCAGAAACACCGTCAGGGGTTTTAAAAACGCCCATTTACCTCAGTCGGTCGACACAGACACAGACACGGACACTGAATACAGTGTCGACGGTGAATAAACAAACGTATTTCTCATTAGGGCCACACGTTAAGGGCAATGAAGGAGGTGTTACGTGTTTCTGATACTACAAGTACCACAAGAAAGGGTATTATGTGGGAGTGAAAAAACTACCTGTAGTTTTTCCTGAATCAGATAAAATAAAATGAAGTGTGTGATGATGCGTAGGGTTACCCCGATAGCAAATATTGGCGTTATACCCTTTCCCGCCAGAAATTAGGGTACGTTGGGAAACACCCCTTAGGGTGATAAGGCGCTCACACGCTTATCAAGTGGCGTTACCGTCTCCAGATACGGCCGCCCTCAAGGAGCCAGCTGATAGGAAGCTGGAAAAATATCCTAAAAAGTATATACACACATACGGTGGTTATACTGCGACCAGCGATCGCCATCAGCCTGGAGATGCAGTGCTGGGTTGGCTTGGTCGGATTCCCTGACTGAAAATATTTTATTCACGTAGAGCATTTAATAGGATGCATTCTATATATATGTATGTGAGATGCACAGAGGGATATTTGCTCTCTGGCATCAAGATAAGTGCGTTGTCCATATCTCCCAGAAGATGTCAGGGACACGACAGTGGTCAGGTGATACAGATCCCATACGGCAGATGGAAGTATTGCTGTATAAAGGGAAGGAGTTATTTGGGGGTCGGTCCATCGGACCTGGGGACCACAGCAACAGCTGGGAAATCCAACCTTTTTTACCCCAAGTTACATCTCAGCTAAAAAAGACACCGTCTTTTCAGCCTCAATCTTTCCTTTCCCATGAGGGCATGCAGGCAAAAGGCCAGTCATATCTGCCCAGACATAGAGGTAAGGGAAGTAGACTGCAGCAGGCAGCCCTTTCCCAGGAAAAGAAGCCCTCCACCGCGTCTGCCAAGTCCTCAGCATGACGCTGGGGCCGTGCAAGCGGACTCAAGGTGGGGGGGTAGTCTCAAGAGTCTCAGGGCGCAGTGGGATCACTCGCAAGTTGACCCCTAGATCGTACGAGTATTATCCCAGGGGTAAAGATTGGAGAGTCGAGACATCTTCTCCTCGCAGGTTCCTGAAGTCTGCTTTACCAACGGCTCCCTCCGACAGGGAGGCAGCATTGGAAACAATTCACAAGCTGTATATCCAGCAGGTGATAATCAAAGTACCCCTCCTACGACAAGGAAAAGGGTATTATTTTTCCACACTATATTGTGGTACTGAAGCCAGACGGCTTGGTGACACATAGTCTAAATCTAAAATGTTTGAACACTTACATAAAAGGTTCAAATCGAGATAAAGTCACTCAGAGCAGTGATAGCGAACCGGAAAAAAGGGGACTATATGGTGTCCCTGGACATCAAGGATTACCTCCATGTCCAAATTTTGTCCTTCTCATCAAGGGTACCTCTGGTTCGTGGTACAGAACTGTCAATATCAGTTTCAGACGATGCCGTTTGAATTATCCACGGCACCCCGGGCCTTTTTACCAAGGTAATGGCCGAAAAGATGTTTCTTCAAAGAAAAAAGGCATCTAAATTATCCCTTACTTGCACGACCTAAAAAGGGCAAGTTCCAGAGAACAGTTGGAGGTCGGAAGAGCACTATCTAAAGTAGTTCTTCGACGGCACGACTGGATTCTAAATATTCCAAGAATCGCAGCTGTTTTCCGACGATACGTCTGCTGTTCCTAGGGATGATTCTGGACACGGTTCAGAAAAAGGTTTTTCTTCCCGAGGAAAAAGCCAAGGAGTTATCCGACCTGTCAGGAACCTCCTAAAACCAGGAAAGGTGTCTGTACATCAATGCACAAGAGTCCTGGGAAAAATGGTGGTTTTTTACGAAGCAATTCCATTCGGCAGATTCCATGCAAGAATTT
Source organism: Pseudophryne corroboree (assembly GCF_028390025.1). Lineage (NCBI taxonomy): Eukaryota > Metazoa > Chordata > Amphibia > Anura > Myobatrachidae > Pseudophryne > Pseudophryne corroboree. The sequence continues at coordinate 147,601,477 of NC_086450.1, forward strand.
TCCAAAGGGATCTGTTGGACAAATGGTCAGGGTCGCATCCTCAGATGCACCTGCGAATAACCCTGTCGCCAAGGACAAGGGTATATCTTCTGTGGTGGTTGCAAAAGGCTCATCTATTGGAGGGCCGCAGATTCGGCATACAGGATTTGATCCTGGTGACCACGGACGCCAGCCTGAGAGGTTGGGGAGCAGTCACACAAGGAAGAAACTTCCAGGGGGTATGGACGAACCTGGAAAAGTCTCTTCACATAAACATTCTGGTACTAAGAGCAATCTAAAATGCTCTAAGCCAGGCGGAACCACTCCTGCAAGGAAAACCGGTGTTGATTCAGTCGGACAACATCACGGCGGTCGCCCATGTAAACAGACAGGGCGGCACAAGAAGCAGGAGTGCAATGGCAGAAGCTGCCAAGATTCTTCGCTGGGCGGAGAATCACGTAATAGCACTGTCAGCAGTGTTCTTCCCGGGCGTGGACAACTGGGAAGCAGACTTCCTCAGCAGACACGATATTCACCCGGGAGAGGGGGGTCTTCATCCAGAAGTCTTCCACATGCTAATAAACTGTTGGGAAAGACCAATGGTAGACATGATGGCGTCTCGCCTCAACAAGAAACTGGACAAGTATTGCGCCAGGTCAAGAGATCCACAGGCAATAGCTGTGGACGCACTGGTAACACCTTGGGTGTACAAATCAGTATATGTGTTTCCTCCTCTGCCTCTCATACCAAAGGTATTGAAGATTATACGGTGAAGAGGAGTAAGAACAATACTAGTGGCTCCGGATTGGCCAAGAAGGACTTGGTACCCGGAACTTCAAGAGTTGGTCACGGACGACCCGTGCCCTCTACTTCTGAGAAGGGACCTGCTACAACAGGGTCCCTGTCTCTTTCAAGACTTACCGCGGCTGCGTTTGACGGCATGGCGTTTGAACGCCAGATCCTAAAAGGGAAAGGCATTCCAGAAGAAGTCATTCCTACCTTGATTAAGGCAAGGAAGGAAGTCACCGCGAAACATTATCACCGCATTTGGCGAAAATATGTCGCGTGGTGCGAGGATCGGAGTGTTCCGACGGAGGAATTTCAACTGGGTCGTTTCCTACATTTCCTACAATCAGGATTGTCTATGGGTCTCAAATTGAGATCTATTAAGGTTCAAATTTCGGCCCTGTCAATATTCTTCCAAAAAGAATTGGCCTCAGTTCCTGAGGTACAGACTTTTGTTAAAGGAGTACTGCATATACAGCCTCCTGTGGTGCCTCCGGTGGCACCGTGGGATCTAAATGTAGTTTTAGATTTCCTCAAATCCCATTGGTTTGAACCATTGAAAAAGGTGGATTTTAAATATCTCACATGGAAAGTGACTATGTTACTGGCCCTGGCTTCCGCCAGGTAAGTATCTGAATTGGCGGCTTTATCTTATAAAAGCCCTTATCTAATCTTCCATTCGGATAGGGCAGAACTGAGGACTCGTCCGCATTTTCTCCCTAAGGTGGTATCAGCGTTTCACCTGAACCAACCTATTGTGGTGCCTGCGGCCACTGGCGACTTGGAGGACTCCAAGTTGTTGGACGTTGTCAGAGCCTTAAAAATATACATTTCAAGGACGGCTGAAGTCAGAAAATCTGACTCGCTGTTGATACTATATGCACCCAACAAGTTGGGTGCCCCTGCTTCTAAGCAGACGATTGCTCGTTGGATTTGTAACACAATTCAACTTGCTCATTCTGTGGCAGGCCTGCCACAGCCTAAATCTGTTAAGGCCCATTCCACAAGGAAGGTGGGCTCATCTTGGGCGGCTGCCCAAGGGGTCTCGGCATTACAATTCTGCCGAGCAGCTACGTGGTCGGGGGAAAACACGTTTGTAAAATTCTACAAATTTGATACCCTGGCAAAAGAGGACTTGGAATTCTCTCATTCGGTGCTGCAGAGTCATCCGCACTCTCCCGCCCGTTTGGGAGCTTTGGTATAATCCCCATGGTCCTTTCAGGAACCCCAGCATCCACTTAGGACGATAGAGAAAATAAGAATTTACTTACCGATAATTCTATTTCTCGGAGTCCGTAGTGGATGCTGGGCGCCCATCCCAAGTGCGGATTATCTGCAATACTGTACATAGTTATTGTTAACAAATTCGGGTTATATTGTTAAGGAGCCATCTTTAAGAGGCTCTTTCTGTTATCATACTGTTAACTGGGTTTAGATCACAAGTTGTACGGTGTGATTGGTGTGGCTGGTATGAGTCTTACCCGGGATTCAAATTGCCTCCCTTATTGTGTACGCTCGTCCGGGCACAGTACCTAACTGGAGTCTGGAGGAGGGTCATAGGGGGAGGAGCCAGTGCACACCACCTGATCTGGTAAAAGCTTTACTTTTTTGTGCCCTGTCTCCTGCGGAGCCGCTATTCCCCATGGTCCTTTCAGGAACCCCAGCATCCACTACGGACTCCGAGAAATAGAATTATCGGTAAGTAAATTCTTATTTTTTACTGACACGACACCATAGCTAAAAAAAGACTCAGACAGCATCCACTCAGTCCCAAAACACCCCCCAATCATTTTGTATAATACATATAGATCTAATTATTTTTATAATCACAAAATAAATTGGCTATGTGAGGAGTGATCAGCCATATTGCTCCACTCAAGTGAAGCTACTCTCTGTACACCCCCTGCTGGCGGCCACTGCGCAGGCGCAACAAATTGAAAAGCCCTATCTTTAAAATGGGGCATATTTTACTTAATTAAAAAAAAAACTATAACTTTCTCAAAAACCACAACCCCAAAAGGCACTACACTGGGACATACTCTGTCTAATAAAACAAACCCCAAGTCTTTCTTTGTCCTCTACCCTGAGTTATGCCTTCCCAAAAATCTCCTCATTCACTCTATAGGAAAACGTTGTCAATTAGCCATACAGGAAGTTGCAGAAAAAAACTGACAGTTGGAACTTTAGGTTACTCCCAATTCCTCAGTTTTTATTATTTTGCCCTGAAATTTGGCATGCAGCACCGGGTGACGATTCTACGCGTCCATGCCAAATTTCAGCTCAGTACGTCTAATCACGTTTGAGGTGTAGCCCCTCAAACACCATGCCCCCATCTCTGAAGTTCCCTATGGGAGAATTCCGTTTGTTCGATTCAGCCTTAATATAAGGGCACGACCGTGCCCTTATAATATACAGACAGTACATACACACACTTTCTCTCACCTTTTTTCCATCCACTTACAGACAGTATCACAGGCTGGTTGGAGGGAAGGGATCTGCCTCAGCTTGGGGATCCCGTTAGCCCCGCCCCTTTTCGTTCGTGTAACCCCGCCCCTTTTAGTCCGTGTAGCTCCGCCCACCTTCCATCCGCTCATCATGCCTCTGTAGGGAAGGAGGGAGGGCTTTAAACGGACGGCGCTGCTGCCTGTCAGTTTGCATTTGCAGGCGGCAGCAGCAGGGGGTCAGGCCAGGCTCAGGGCAGCGCAGCACAGGAATGCAGAGCAGGAAGGCGCCTCTCCAATCAGGCGCCTACCTGCTTTGCGTCCCTTTGCTGAGCGGGTAGCGCCGGGCCTGAGGTGCACCAAGGTCGCTGGATGGCTAAGCTAAGCGACACAAGTGGCCGACACAAACACCTGGCTCATCTAGGAGTGGCATTGCAGTGTCAGGCAGGATGGCACTTCAAAAAAATAGTCCCCAAACAGCACATGATGCAAAGAAAAAAAGAGTTGCAATGAGGTAGCTGTGTGACTAAGCTAAGCGACCCAAGTGGCCGACACAAACACCTGGCCCATCTAGGAGTGGCACTGCAGTGTCAGACAGGATGGCACCTCAAAAAAATAGTCCCCAAACAGCACATGATGCAAAGAAAAAAAGAGGTGCACCAAGGTCGCTGGATGGCTAAGCTAAGCGACACAAGTGGCCGACACAAACACCTGGCCCATCTAGGAGTGGCACTGCAGTGTCAGGCAGGATGGCACTTCAAAAAAATAGTCCCCAAACAGCACATGATGCAAATAAAAATGAACATGCACACTTTAACAAACCCATCATATCAGCAACAGGGTCTGCCACACGACTGTGACTGAAATGACTGGTTGGTTTGGGCCCCCACCAAAAAAGAAGCAATCAATCTCTCCTTGCACAAACTGGCTCTACAGAGGCAAGATGTCCACCTCCTCCTCATCGTCCGATTCCTCACCCCTTTCACTGTGTACATCCCCCTCCTCACAGATTATTAATTCGTCCCCACTGGAATCCACCATCTCAGGTCCCTGTGTACTTTCTGGAGGAAATTGCTGCTGGTGAATGTCTCCACGGAGGAATTGATTATAATTCATTTTGATGAACATCATCTTCTCCACATTTTCTGGAAGTAACCTTGTACGCCGATTGCTGACAAGGTGAGCGGCTGCACTAAACACTCTTTCGGAGTACACACTGGAGGGGGGGCAACTTAGGTAAAATAAAGCCAGTTTGTGCAAGGGCCTCCAAATTGCCTCTTTTTCTTGCCAGTATACGTGCCTACTTGGATGCGGTCACTCATATAATACTCCACCATTCTTTCAATGGTGACAGAATCATATGCAGTGACAGTAGACGACATGTCAGTAATCGTTGGCAGGTCCTTCAGTCCGGACCAGATGTCAGCACTCGCTCCAGACTGCCCTGCATCACCGCCAGCGGGTGGGCTCGGAATTCTTAGCCTTTTCCTCGCAGCCCCAGTTGCGGAAGAATGTGAAGGAGGAGCTGTTGACGGGTCACGTTCCGCTTGACTTGAAAATTTTCTCACCAGCAAGTCTTTGAACCTCTGCAGACTTGTGTCTGCCGGAAAGAGAGATACAACGTAGGTTTTAAATCTAGGATCGAGCACGATGGCCAAAATGTAGTGCTCTGATTTCAACAGATTGACCACCCGTGAATCCTGGTTAAGCGAATGAAGGGCTCCATCCACAAGTCCCACATGCCTAGCGGAATCGCTCTGTTTTAGCTCCTCCTTCAATGTCTCCAGCTTCTTCTGCAAAAGCATGATGAGGGGAATGACCTGACTCAGGCTGGCAGTGTCTGAACTGACTTCACGTGTGGCAAGTTCAAAGGGTTGCAGAACCTTGCACAATGTTGAAATCATTCTCCACTGCGCTTGAGTCAGGTGCATTCCCCCTCCTTTGCCTATATCGTAGGCAGATGTATAGGCTTGAATGGCCTTTTGCTGCTCCTCCATCCTCTGAAGCATATAGAGGGTTGACTTCCACCTCGTTACCACCTCTTGCTTCAGATGATGGCAGGGCAGGTTCAGGACTGTTTGCTGGTGCTCCAGTCTTTGGCACACGGTGGCTGAATGCCGAAAGTGTCCCGCAATTCTTCGGGCCACCGACAGCATCTCTTGCACGCCCCTGTCGTTTTTTAAATAATTGTGCACCACCAAATGAATTGTATGTGCAAAACATGGGACGTGCTGGAATTTGCCCAGATGTAATGCACGCACAATGGCCCTCATTCCGAGTTGTTCGCTCGCAAGCTGCTTTTAGCAGCTTTGCACACGCTAAGCCGCCGCCTACTTGGAGTGAATCTTAGCTTATCAAAATAGCGAACGAAAGATTCACAATATTGCGAAAAGACTTCTCTGTGCAGTTTCTGAGTAGCTCCACACTTACTCGGCATCTGCGATCAGTTCAGTCAGTTTCGTTCCTGGTTTGACGTCACAAACACACCCAGCGTTCGCCCAGACACTCCCCCGTTTCTTCAGACACTCCCGCGTTTTTCCCAGAAACGGTAGCGTTTTTTCACACACTCCCATAAAACGGCCAGTTTCCGCCCAGAAACACCCACTTCCTGTCAATCACATTACGATCACCAGAACGAAGAAAAAACCTCATAATGCCGTGAGTAAAATTCCTAACTGCATTGCAAATTTACTTGGCGCAGTCGCACTGCGGACATTGCGCATGCGCATTAGCGACTAATCGCTCTGTTGCGAAAAAAAAATAACTAGCGAACAACTCGGAATGACCACCAATATTGGTGGCGTTGTCCGATGTCACAAATCCCCAGGAGAGTCCAATTGGGGTAAGCCATTCTGCGATGATGTTCCTCAGTTTCCGTAAGAGGTTGTCAGCTGTGTGCCTCTTATGGAAAGCGGTGATACAAAGCGTAGCCTGCCTAGGAACGAGTTGGTGTTTGCGAGAGGCTGCTACTGGTGCCGCCGCTGCTGTTCTTGCTGCGGGAGGCAATACATCTGCCCAGTGGGCTGTCACAGTCATATAGTCCTGAGTCTGCCCTGCTCCACTTGTCCACATGTCCGTGGTTAAGTGGACATTGGGTACAACTGCATTTTTTAGGACACTGGTGACTCTTTTTCTGACGTCTGTATTCATTTTCGGTATCGCCTGCCTAGAGAAATGGAACCTAAATGGTATTTGGTACCGGGGACACAGTACCTCAATCAAGTCTCTTGTTCCCTGTGAATTAACGGTGGATACCGGAAACACGTTTCTCACCACCCAGGCTGCCAAGGCCTGAGTTATCCGCTTTGCAGCAGGATGACTGCTGTGATATTTCATCTTCCTCGCAAAGGACTGTTGGACAGTCAATTGCTTACTGGAAGAAGTACAAGTGGTCTTCCGACTTCCCCTCTGGGATGACGATCGACTCCCAGCAGCAACAACAGCAGCGACAGCAGCAGTAGGCGTTACACTCAAGGATGCATCGGAGGAATCCCAGGCAGGAGAGGACTCGTCAGACTTGACAGTGACATGGCCTGCAGGACTATTGGCTTTCCTGTCTAAGGAGGAAATTGACACTGAGGGAGTTGGTGGTGTGGTTTGCAGGAGCTTGGTTACAAGAGGAAGGGATTTAGTGGTCAGTGGACTGCTTCCGCTGTCACCAAAAGTTTTTGAACTTGTCACTGACTTCTGATGAATGCGGTCCAGGCTATTGACGTATAAGGGAGGATGTTCCTAGGTGGTTAACGTCCTTACCCCTACTTATTACAGCTTGACAAAGGCAACACACGGCTTGACACCAGTTGTCCGCATTTCTGTTGAAATAATTCCACACCGAAGAGGTGATTTTTTTTGTATTTTGACCAGGCATGTCAATGGCCATATTCGTCCCACGGACAACAGGTGTCTCCCCGGGTGCCTGACTTAAACAAACCACCTCACCATCAGAATCCTCCTTGTCAATTTCCTCCCCAGTGCCAGCAACACCCATATCCTCATCCTGGTGTACTTCAACATTGACATCTTCAATTTGACTATCAGGAACTGGACTGCGGGTGCTCCTTCCAGCACTTGCAGGGAGCGTGCAAATGGTGGAAGGCGCAACCTCTTCCCGTCCAGTGTTGGGAAGGTCAGGCATCGCAACCGACACAATTGGACTCTCCTTGGGGATTTGTGATTTAGAAGAACGCACAGTTCTTTGCTGTGCTTTTGCCATCTTAACTCTTTTAAGTTTTCTAGCAGGAGGATGAGTGCTTCCATCCTCAGGTGAAGCTGAACCACTAGCCTTGAACATAGGCCAGGGCCTCAGCCGTTCCTTGCCACTCCGTGTCGTAAATGGCACATTGGCAAGTTTACGCTTCTCCTCAGACGATTTTGATTTAGATTTTTTGGTCATTTTACTGAGCTTTATTTTTTTGGATTTTACATGCTCTCTACTATGACATTGGGCATCGGCCTTGGCAGACGACGTTGATGGCATTTCATCGTCTCGGCCATGACTAGTGGCAGCAGCTTCAGCACGAGGTGGAAGTGGATCTTAATCTTTCCCTATTTTACCCTCCACATTTTTGTTCTCCATTTTTTTATGTGTGGAATTATATGCCAGTAATATATCAATAGCAATGGCCTACTATTATATATACTGCGCACAACTGAAATGCACCACACGTATGGATGGATAGTATACTTGACGACACAGAGGTAGGTAGAGCAGTGGCCTACTGTACCGTACTGCTATATGTTATATACTGGTGGACATCAAACTGTGCAAAACTGAAATGCACCACAGGTATGGATGGATAGTATACTTGACGACACAGAGGTAGGTAGAGCAGTGGCCTACTGTACCGTACTGCTATATATTATATACTGGTGGACAGCAAACTGTGCAAAACTGAAATGCACCACAGGTATGGATGGATAGTATACTTGACGACACAGAGGTAGGTAGAGCAGTGGCCTACTGTACCGTACTGCTGTATAGTATATACTGGTGGTCAGCAAACTGTGCAAAACTGAAATGCACCACAGGTATGGATGGATAGTATACTTGACGACACAGAGGTAGGTAGAGCAGTGGCCTACTGTACCTTACTGCTATATATTATATACTGATGGTCAGCAAACTGTGCAAAACTGAAATGCACCACAGGTATGGATGTATAGTATACTTGACGACACAGAGGTAGGTAGAGCAGTGGCCTTCTGTACCGTACTGCTATATAGTATATACTGGTGGTCAGCAAACTGTGCAAAACTGAAATGCACCACAGGTATGGATGGATAGTATACTTGACGACACAGAGGTAGGTAGAGCAGTGGCCTACTGTACCGTACTGCTATATATTATATACTGGTGGACAGCAAACTGTGCAAAACTGAAATGCACCACAGGTATGGATGGATAGTATACTTGACGACACAGAGGTAGGTAGAGCAGTGGCCTACTGTACCGTACTGCTATATAGTATATACTAGTGGTCAGCAAACTGTGCAAAACTGAAATGCACCACAGGTATGGATGGATAGTATACTTGACGACACAGAGGTAGGTAGAGCAGTGGCCTTCTGTACCGTACTGCTATATAGTATATAGTGGTGGTCAGCAAACTGTGCAAAACTGAAATGCACCACAGGTACGGATGGATAGTATACTTGACGACACAGAGGTAGGTAGAGCAGTGGCCTACTGTACCGTACTGCTATATATTATATACTGGTGGTCAGCAAACTGTGCAAAACTGAAATGCACCGCAGGTATGGATGGATAGTATACTTGACGACACAGAGGTAGGTAGAGCAGTGGCCTTCTGTACCGTACTGCTATATATATAGTTATACTGGTGGTCTGCAAAATTCTGCACTGTCCTCCTACTATATACTACAATGCAGCACAGATATGGAGCGTTTTTCAGGCAGAGAACGTATAATACTGGTGGTCACTGGTCAGCAAAACTCTGCACTGTCCTCCTACTATATAATACTGCTGCTCCCCAGTCCCCACAATAAAGCAATTAGCACACTGAGAACAGATATTTGCAGCACACTGAGCACAGTCAGATATGGAGCGTTTTTCAGGCAGAGAACGTAGATATTTGCACTTGCAGCACACTGAGCACAGATATTTGCAGCACACTGAGCACAGATATTTGCAGCACAATTTGCAGCCCACTGAACATAGAAACTGAGAGGACGCGGCAGCCACGTCCTCTCACGATCATCTCCAGTGCACGAGTGAAAAATGGCGGTGACGCGCGGCTCGCGAGAATCCAACCGCGGTATGATGACGTTCGGGCGCGCTCGGGTTAACCGAGCAAGGCGGGAGGATCCAAGTTGCTCGGACCCGTGAAAAAAAAGGTGAAGTTCGGGCGGGTTCGGATCCCGAGGATCCGAACCTGCTCATCACTAGTCAAAAGTTTGGACACACTTTCCCGTTCAGTATATATATCGCAACCCTTTTTGAACCTTAGTTCTTTGTGATGATATTCATATGCCTATCCCAAGCATGTTTAAATTGGTCTACAGTATCTACCACCTCTGATTGGAGGCTATTCCACTTATCCACTACCCTTTCTGTGAAGTCATTTTTCCTTAAATTTCCCCTGAACCTGCCTCCCTCCAGTTTCAGCGTATGTCCTCGAGTTATAACACTACTCTTCCTTTGAAGAATGTTTCCCTCCTGTACTTTGTTAAGACCCTTGGTGTATTTGAAAGTCTCTATCATGTCCCCCCTTTCCCTTCTCTACTCCAAACTATACATGTTAAGATCTTTTAGCCTTTTCGGGTAACTTTTGTGATGTAGGCCATGCACCATTTTAGTTGCCCTTCTTTGTATACTCTCTAATGTATTTATATCCCCAGTCAGCGTCCGGCCAGCCACTCCCCCGTTTCTCCAGACACTCCCGCATTTTTCCCTGGCACGCCTGCGTTTTTCCGCACACTCCTAGAAAACGGCCAGTTTCCGCCCAGAAACACCCACTTCCTGTCAATCACACTACGATCACTTCAACGAGGAAAAATCTTCGTTCGGGCGTGAGTAAATCTACTAAGTTTTGTGTTAAAATACTAACTGCATGCGCACTGCGAACCATGCGCATGCGCATTTTTGCCTTAATCGCTCCGTTGCGAAAATCGGCAACGTGCGAACAACTCGGAATGACCCCCTAAATGCTTATATGATCTGTTGATTTGATATCTGTGATTATCATCAATACACACCTGCACAAGCCATGTACTTGGTGCAAAAAATAAATATGAAAACAATTACACATACTGTATGCTTCCATCCTACACTGCAAAGCCCGCAGTTCTGTGAGTATGCCCTCTCTGAACATAGCCTATGGCTCTATTCAGCAAAGATATTGATATTGTCCTGATAATTATCGGGTAATATTGACACAATCAGTTTTTTTTATCCGCTTTGTTTCAAGACTATTCAGCAAAAAACTTCACAGGAACAGCAATTGCGGTAACAGTTCTAGAAGGCTTTGTTTTTGGAAATCCAAAATCAAAACCCTTCTGGTTTTGGTTCTGCACATGCTCAGTCATGCTTTTACTGAGCAATGGACATACTGTAGTCTCCTATTCGCATTGTTAAGTCTGTAGTGTGATGTCCGGCAAGTGTATCTCCAACCTCCCAAAGCTTCTAAATTGAATAAAATGTAATGGCTTTATATTTGTCTGTATACAGTTATAGTTACGTGGTTTATATACACATTTTATACTGTATATTACATTTATATATAAACCACATAAAAATAAATGTATACAGACGAATATAAATCCTATATATTGTACACATTTTATTCAATTTAGACGATTTGAGAAGCCGATATTCAGCGAGATGGGTATTCCAAGTCTGGATCTTATGAGTGGATGCCTATTCTGATATATGGCACAATAAGCTGCAGATATAAATGACTGGCGCTGGGATGATCCCAGGAAATCTCAGACAGTTAGCAGCTATAACTCTCACTGATTAAACTCAGAATGTAATGTATTACTTGTTGGCATTTCCAGAATCATTTGCTTGTGAAATGCTCAAATGTCTCTAAACTGTGGAAATAATTATGCTTGTACGACTCACAAATTACCAGCGCATTCACTTCCCTGGAGAGTATTTCTTCAGAGAAAGAATATATAACTTTATAACCTAATTCATTATCCCCAGCTGGTGAAAATGAAGTGAAAATAATTGTAAATGGCACAACTCAAATTTTTGGCAGAACATTGATATTAAGCAGTGGAATAATTTAATTTGATCTCATCTGCTCAGTGTGTCTGTGGATAAGATCTCTCAGGCAGAGTTTAGTGATGAAATTGAGAACGTTTTATTTGGGAATCTCGAGTTCTTTTGCAGCACTGACGTGCACACAGGATCTAATTCTAAGTTGATCGCAGCAGAATTTTTTTTAGCAATTGGGCAAAACCATGTGCACTGCAGGTGGGGCAGATGTAACATGTGCAGAGAGAGTTAGATTTGGGTGGGGTGTGTTCAAACTAAAATCTAAATTGCAGTGTAAAAATAAAGCAGCCAGTATTTACCCTGCACAGAAACAAAATAACCCACCCAAATCTAACTCTCAATGCAAATGTTATATCTGCCTCCCCTCCAGTACACATGGTTTTGCCCAATTGCTAACAAAATTCCGGCTGCGATCAACTTGGAATTACCCCCATAGTGTATAGATGATTGTGACAGATGTTCAATGCACATTATCAGTCTTGGCTAATGGAACCTTTCACCCCACATAAACGGCATGTTGGGCTGGGGACGCCACTGTGAAAGGAGCCGAGGCAGGTCACACCTGTGTATAGCTTTCGGGTGCATCCCACAATGCGCGATGTGAAAGGGGTACTCATTAATCACCTTAGATCTAGATAGACTTGGGACCAATAAATAAAAAATTTCATAATCACATACTACAAAAAGTTGTTAGGATAGAAATAAAGTAGACACTGCTTTTTTCGTCTTTATCACATACTTTATTTTTCAATTTCACTTATTTGTATGTGTGTATGTAATTTTAACCTTTTTCGCTATAATATCAAACCAAAATGTGAGTAAAAATCACAGATTCTAAAACACACTCAATGTAATAAAAGTTAAGTTTTATTGATCTTATTTAACCTCTTTTTGTGCGGTCATTAGACAGCACTTCTCTTCTTCATCTTTTGAAACATTGTAACCATTACTGCAAGACCAACTGCTGAGATAAAAGAATAATTCAAGTAATTATAAGGGAACACAACTGATTCAGAGTGTACAGATATACAACCTTCTTCTCAAACAATTCTACAACAAAAAAGAAAGAACAATGAAAGATCATTACTGTATACCTACTTTTGGGCCACCCTCTAGATGCGTACCTATTCATCTAGCATTCTTGCTCTCCAGTCCATCATCTTACCTTTTGCCAGCAAGCAGGTCCCTCCTCTTCAATGACGCCATCTTCCCATTGATATTCAGGAAGATAGCACATGCACACAAGACAGCAAAGGCTCTGGCACAGCGTCAGCGTCTTTGTTTTCACTGCACGTTGCCATCTTCCAGAAGATATCACTGGGAAGAAGGCGCTACTGAAAAGGTGGAATCCGCTTGCCGACACTCTGGGTGCAGAGTGGGGTGGTGTAGGGGGATCCAGTCAGGATCGTGGGGCACAGGATCCTGCCAGTCAGAATACCGACGCCAGAATCCTGACACTGCATGGAATGCCGGCGCCGGAATCTCGACATGGATCACAACCCCGGTGCCGGGATCCCTAATGAAGGTTTGCCATGGCTATGGACAGGTAAGCTGTGGTGGGGGGGTTGGTTAGGTTTAGGCTGCAGAGGGAAGATTAGGGTTAGGCCACGTGTGTGTGTGTGTGTGTGTGTGTGTGTGTGTGTGTGTGTGTGGGGGGGGTGTTACGGTTAGGGTGTCGGGGGGGGGGGGGGAGGGGGGTTAGGCACCACCGGAGAGAGTAAAGATTAGGTTGCAGGGAGGGGGGGTTAGGCACCACCAGGGAAGGTTAGGGTTAGACTGCAGTGGGAGAAGGTTAGGGTCAGGCTGCTGAAAGGGAGTGTTAGGGTTAGGGAGGTTAGGGTTTAGGAATAGAATACTTACCTACTAGGTGTCGAGATCCTAAGTGTCTGGATGCTGCTGTCAGTATTAAGGGGGTCATTCCGAGTTGATCGCTCGTTGCCAATTTTCGCAACGGAGCGATTAAGGCAAAAATGCGCATGCGCATGGTACGCAGTGCGCATGCGCTAAGTATTTTAGCACAAAACTTAGTAGATTTACTCACGTCCAAACGAAGACTTTTCATTGTTGAAGTGATCGGAGTGTGATTGACAGGAAGGGGGTGTTTCTGGGCGGAAACTGACCATTTTTAGGGAGTGTGCGGAAAAACGCAGGCGTGTCAGGCAAAAACGCGGGAGTGTCTGGAGAAACGGGGCAGTGGCTGGCCGAAAGCAGGGCGTGTGTGTGACGTCAAACCAGGAATGAAACGACCTGAGCTGATCGCAATCTGTGAGTAAGTCTGGAGCTACTCAGAAACTGCTAAGAAATTTCTATTCGCAATTCTGCTAATTTTTCGTTCACAATTCTGCTAAGCTAAGATACACTCCCAGAGGGCGGGGGCCTAGCGTGTGCAATGCTGCTAAAAGCAGCTAGCGAGCGAACAACTCGGAATGAGCCCCTATGACTGCAAGCATCCCAAGCACTAGGATCCCCGATACCATCCCGGTGTGGGTGTGGCCCCAGGGGCCCGTGTGCACTGCACATCCTGCACTCATTATAAGTATGCCTAAACTATTGTTCTCCATTCAAACTAAAGTTAAATTAATTTGTGATTATAAGAATTGTTCTTCAAATTGTCCGTGTGTGTCGTCGTCCCCCCTCCCGCCTAGCTGCTAGGGCCAGACAAACACATCTTATCATCCCCATTGTACAAGGATGAAAATATTCACATGCCGTTGATGCAGGAATCATGCATCTTTTAATAAGAATTTTCTATATGCCCAGTTTCAGCAGCCTCCGGAATTATTTTTAAGTAGTTTGACAATTTAGTTCTTTTGTCTGAGAAACTTCGGCTGCAGAGACTTCCAGTGTATTGTTATAGAATGCTGTATGATAACATCCTGCCAAATTACATTAATTAGAGAGAATTCTTAATACCAGCTCTCTTGGGGACATATCTGTTATTATGTAATGGCTACATATGAATAATCCTATAATAATTTTACTTTTCTGCATGAAATGTCCAGATGCAGCAGAAGATTATATTTTTTTTTACTACTGAGACATTGCTTGGATAAAGATGGGCAAAGTTAGTCTTGCTGAGATTTTAGGGTTCACTACGATATGCCGGCGGTCGGGCTCCCGGCGACCAGCATACCGGCGCCGGGAGCCCGACCGCCGGCTTACCGACAGTGTGGCGAGCGCAAATGAGCCCCTTGCGGGCTCGCTGCGCTCACCACGCTAAGGGCACGGTGGCGCGCTATGCGCGCCACACTATTTTATTCTCCCTCCAGGGGGGTCGTGGACCCCCACGAGGGAGAATAAGTGTCGGTATGCCGGCTGTCGGGCTCCCGGCGCCGGTATGCTGGTCGCCGGGAGCCCGACCGCCGGCATACTGAAGACCACCCGAGATTTTACAGTGAAGAAATTGATGGATATCACACGTCACTTTTAATCAGAATATTTATTCCATTTATGTCATTTTTGCTTAACCCCTCCATCTACAACCTAGGTACGTTATATTTGGAGTCAGTGCAACATAGGGCTTTAAGGTGGTAACCATGTGATTCACTTTTAAAGCTTCTCACTGTTGATGTTTCCAAAGAATTGTTTATGTAAAGCAGGGGTGGCCAGACTTTTGGAGTCGGCGATCTACTTTGAAAGCTAAAAAGCTTTTGTGATCTACCTAGGAGGAATAATAGCGCGCGCCTCAGGTGCACGCACACAAAAAGGGGCGTGGCATAACAAAAAGTGGGCATGGTATAACAAAAAGCGGGCGTGGTGTAACAAATAAAGGGACGTAGCCTTGCTGCACAGAGTGTAATGACTGTCTCGCACGAAATAACACATTGGCCCCCACAGGTAAAAACCTCAAACACATATGCCCCCACAGTGCCAGATACACATATGCCCCCACAGTGCCATGTGCCCACAGTGCCAGATATGCCCCCACAGTGCCAGATACAGATATGCCCCCACAGTGCCATGTGTCCACAGTGCCAGATATGCCCTCACAGTGCCAGATTACAGATATGCCCCCACACTGCCATGTGCCCACAGTGCCAGATATGCCCCCACAGTGCCACATATGACCCCACAGTGCCAGATATGCCCCACATTGCCAGATATGCCCCCACTGTGCAATGTGCCCACAGTGACAGATATGCCTCATAGTAGTGCTCACCGTGCTGTGTGGAGAGCGCAGCGCACGCTTCTCCTGCCTGCCGCCCTGCCTCTCAGTCTGATCTCCGGCGGTGACGGCAGCGTGTATATCTCAAATCAGGCGTCGGTCCGCGAGCTCTGATTGGCTAACGAACTGGCGCCTGATTTGAGCTATACACTCCGCCGTCACTGCTGGAAACCAGACTGAGGGGCAGGGCGGCAGGCAGGAGAGGCGCGGCTTCGGGTGGATGGGCGGCGGATCGCGATCGACTGGTCGCATGTCCGCGATCGACTGGTTGATCGCGATCGACTGTTTGGCCACCCCTGATGTAAAGGATACAAGAGTTTATCAGTTAGGATTGCTGATAACTGCATGATAGACAACATGGAAACAAAGTCATGGGACTCTCAATAATTACTGTATGGGTTCCAGGTCTGCTTTAAATGTATAAGTGTATGAACTATAGTGTTCAATGGGTTGGGTATGCGTTACTGCCGATGAGGTTCCCGGCGGTCAGTATATCGATCGTGGGATCCCAGCGGCGGAATGCCTGTGGGGGGTGAGCACAACAAGCTCACCACAGGTTCTATTCCCACTCTATGGGTGTCGTGGACACCCACGAGTGGGAATAGTCCCTGCTAGTCGGCATGCCGACTGTCGGGATTTAGAGGCGGCTGGATGTAGCTGTCAGTAATGTAACCGGCGGTCTCCTGACCACCGGTCACATAACCACATTCCGTGTTCCACTAGCAGGTGTTACATTAGTTGCCAGTTTGGAAGTATAGGAAGCAATGTGATTTGTTGTGTGGATAAACAGCAGCGGTTTGACAAATGCCTCCAGAACAGTCCGAATGAATTTGTAGATTGTATAACTGATGTATTTAGGACTGTATTCAGGCTCATTCTTTGTGTAGAACTTATGTTCTTATAAACACAAAGCATTGTTCAGAAATAGTATGGAATATTCTACTGATTCAGATGTTTCTTTTTCTACTTGAAATTTTTTGGGTTCTGAACAATTTAATACTTACACTAAGGTCAGTTATCTGCTACATACACTCACAGGTCTCACATTTGTCTAGATACAGGGCCACGGAGGGGGTATGGGGGGTGGAAGGTTCGAATTACTCGGACCCGGAGCTGATATAGGGGCCCGAGTCTGCCCCACGATACAGCACTGCAGCTTTTTCTCGCACCAAGTTCCGTTGTGCTACATCTGTGACTTTGTACATGTTTAAAACTAATTCCTGTGCAGTTAAAGTAGCAGCCCATTGACTGTAGCACACTGTGAGTGGTGTATCTGCAATGTAAATAAGATGCAAAAGCTAAATAAAAGACAGTGCACTACACCTCTTGGAGCATCTCAGTTGCACCTGGAATCTCGCACCATTTGTTTTTCAGTGTCACATGGTTACATAGTTAGTGAGGTTGAAAAGAGTCAAAATGCCCATCGGGTTCAACCTGTATTTTGTGATCAGCTGTTCATATTATAATGTACCTGCTGAAGTAATGGCTTAGTACCAATAACAACAATGATTCTTACCACTCCCAGGTTAATGTCACTATGTTAAATGCTATAACCCTGAATACCCATTCCAGTTAAAAATTTGTCCATTCGGTATTTAAATGCATTTACAGAGTCTGCCATTACTACCTTCCCCGCCAGGGAGTTCCAAATTTTTATTGCCCTTACCGTGAAGAACCCTTTCCTACGTTGTGTACGTAATCTTCTCTCCTCTAGCCTCAGCGAGTGCCCACGTGTCCTATACAGAGTTCTTTTAATAAACAAATCCCCTGCTAACTCCTTGTAATGACCCTTTACATATTTGAAGATATTACTAATGTCTTGATAATGATGGTAGTCATCATGGTCACACCTTAGCCTATTCTGTTATCACTCTCCAGCAGTTTTAACAAAAAAAAAAAAAAAAGCT
Source organism: Pseudophryne corroboree (assembly GCF_028390025.1). Classification (NCBI taxonomy): domain Eukaryota; kingdom Metazoa; phylum Chordata; class Amphibia; order Anura; family Myobatrachidae; genus Pseudophryne; species Pseudophryne corroboree. The sequence goes on from NC_086450.1 coordinate 147,618,997, forward strand.
TTATGTGTGGCCATATTTTGTGGTTTTCAACTGCTATCAATTGTACATTACATTGTTTTGTTTTGTTACTGAGCTGTTTATTGTTTTGTCTATCAGTTGTTTATAGTTTTGTATTGGGTTAAGACACAGGTCTATTGTACTCACTGCAAGGAAACATAATTAATTTACAGTATGTTGCATAATTAATATATATCGGTACAAACCCGAAACTTTAAGTCAACTCAACAAAAAAAAATATGAACCAAACCAAACTATGGAGTCTCAGGACACAAGGCTTTATGGCTCTTTCAGTGTTCACTTCTCTGATTCTATCTCCTCTTCTCTACCTCTATCAGTTGGAGTACCGCAAGGCTCAGTCTTAGGTCCTCTGCTTTTCTCAATCTATACCTCCTCTCTTGGTAAACTAATCAGCTCCTTTGGATTTCAGTATCATTTATACGCTGATGATACTCAAATCTACCTATCCTCCCCAGATTTGTCACCACCAGTATTGGCTCGTGTCACTGGATGCCTGTCTGCCATTTCATCTTGGATGTCATCTCGCCACCTCAAACTCAACATTTCCAAAACCAAATTAATTATTTTCCCACCAGCTAAGAATAGTTACCAACCTGATATCTCTATAACTGTTGACAATGCAACTATCCACCCCACCCCACAAGCTTGTTGCCTAGGTGTCACCCTTGACTCTGAACTGTCCTTTGTTCCACACATTCAATCTGTCTCTAAATCATGTTACATGCACCTTAAAAACATATCCAAAATATGCCCTTATTTTACACAAGACACTGCAAAAACTCTAATCCATGCACTCATCATCTCCAGCATTGATTATTGTAATAAACATAGGCTATCACCACTTCAATCCATTTTAAATGCAGCTGCGAGGCTAATCTTCCTCGCCAGACGTTCTTCATCTGCCGATCCGCTCTGTCAGTCCCTCCATTGGTTACCGGTATTCTACCGTGTCAAATATAAAATACTTTTACTTACATACAAGGCTATTAACCAAACTGCACCATCATACATCTCCTCACTCATCTCAAAATATCTCCCTACCAGACCTCTCCGCTCTGCACAAGATCTGCGTCTCTCATCCACATGTATTACCTGTTCCCATTCAAAATTACAGGACTTTACCCGGGCTTCACCCACTCTGTGGAGTGCACTCCCATGCACAATAAGACTCTCCTCTAGTCTCCAAACCTTTAAACGTTCTCTGAAAACTCTTCTCTTCAGACAAGCCTACCAAATTTCAGACCCACACACATAACCTTCACAGCTTCCCTATCAAGTTACATCCCCTCTGTACAGTCCACATAAACTCACATTTTGTCTTCCAACATTGCTGGGTGATCATATCATATACAACCCATTAAGAACCTAGCAACCTGGGGAACCATTATGTGACAGGTAGCATCTATCCTTGTGTATCAATGCCTATTTCCCTATAGATTGTAAGCTTGCGAGTAGGGCCTTCCTACCTCTGTCTGTCTGTCTTTGCCCAGTTTTGTTCTATAATTGTTGTTCTAATTGTAAAGCGCAACGGAATATGCTGCGCTATATAAGAAACTGCTTATAAATAAATAAATAATAAATGGCTCGTTGCACACAGATGGCCACTATTAAAAAAAAAGAAACATTTGTGAAATGGTGCTCTATGTTTTATAGTAGTATTGATTGTACTGTGTTGTTTAGTCTACAGACCTGTAGGACCAGAGTTTTGTGTAGGACCAGCACCATCCGAATCTCAGCTGTGCAACATCCCATGCCCCACAGACTGCTTATTATCTTCCTGGACTGATTGGGGGCCATGTATACATGAAAATTGTCTGGATCCTCATGGAAGAAAAGGTCATTATTGTTTTTTTTTTTATTATTATTATTCTACTAAATTTGCTAACTATTATAGATCATGATACTACTGCCTGATGCTATTTCATTCCATTTAATGTACAAACTTTAACTTTTGCACACTAATTAACTGCTTGAAAGTCAGCACATTCATGACAGAAGTGATGCCATAGCAAGGGATGCAGCAACACCTTGGCCTGGGTGCCACTATCATCTCTATCAGCACAGAGCATGTGCAGTTAAGATCAAATGGGGCACTTTCACTGCGGAGCAGAAGCAGCAAAAGGGGGGACTGCCATTGCTCCTTCTCCAAATATTGCTATGGGGTCTGGTAATGGTGTGTTCCGCCACTAGATGCCCTTAATCTGCACTTAGCAAAGACTGCCTGTGATCTGCTTTTCTAGTCCTTCCACCTGTGCAAAACTTTTGCTTCTCTTCATATGCCGGCTTTATATAAACCTATACCTGACATATCGGGTGCATTGTTCTGTATGTATACTTGATATGCGGGTGCTCGCGGTCACTAGCGACGTCGCCACTGCTGCACCAACTGGGCGATAACTCTAGCAACATGGGGGGTAATTCCAAGTTGATCGCAGCAGGGTTTTTGATAGCAATTGGGCTAAACCATGTGCACTGCAGGGGAGGCAGCTATAACATGTGCAGAAAGAGTTAGATTTGGGTGGGTTATTTTATTTCTGTGCAGGGTAAATACTGGCTGCTTTATTTTTACACTGCAAATTAGATTGCAGATTGAACACACCCCACCCAAATCTAACTATCTCTGCACATGTTATATCTGCCTCCCCTGCAGTGCACATGGTTTTGCCCAATTGCTAACAAAAATCCTGCTGCGATCAACTTGGAATTACCCCCATGGTGTATACTAATGAAGAAGAGAACAGTTATATCATTCTGTCCTTCATTAGGTCACTCTGATATGTACCGCAGTAACGATATGTCGTCCCGTCAGCCACCATATAGTCCCGTACACATCGTCTTAGTGTGTACACAGCTTTATTGTTAGCTGCCCCTTTTGCTACATACTGAAGTAACTATATTCTTTTTGTTTTAGGTTATAAATTCAGAAGAAGACAAATTACATTGGAGTCTATGACGACTAGTGGAAATTGCCCACATTTAGAAGAAGCAGTCCCCTGTGATGATCCTTTGTGCTATAAATGGGCTGTATTTGGAGATTTACATTGTGTACCTGAAAATGGAGAGTGCGGACATGGGAAATATCACATAAACACCACATGTCTGGGTGAACTTGGTAAGTCTGATTGTACAGTACTTCTGTCTTCTTTCAAATGATCAAAACTGATTTTTAGACCATCAAACAGATCAATACTGTACATCCGTTGGCACTGAAGTCAAAAGATCCAAAATTCCTCAACTTCTCCTTTATTTCTTCCCTGCCATTATTTAAAACAAAATTTAAAGATATAAATTATTTGATGCTTTCTTGGTGTGTTCTTTTTTTATATAAATATAGCTACATTTGTTATGTCGCAAAGGATGACTTTCCCAAGTGTCCTCCACCTTACATACCTGCAGATAGGCACAGATGTACAGTATGCCTTGTCAAGATTTGACTCTAACAGTATGTACTGTGATATTAATCAGGGTGTTGACTAGAGTCTGACCACCATTTGTTGTTATTCTTTAAAACAAAGGACAGAGGGCACATACTTGTCCTCCTGTAGCCAAATCTGAAGTAGGAGAATCTAAGTCAAAATGTAGCTAATCCAATCATCTAATTATTACCAACAACATAGAATAGTTTTGTGAAGTTCCTGTCTAATTGATATGGAAATATTGGGGTGCTAAATACATCAGTATATCAACCTACAGTATTTATGCCTGTGGGAAGGCATAGCTTTGCAACTCCATTGACTGACCAAGACACCTTGGTGGTGCGATTTGCATGAGGAATAGATTTCAATGGAAATAATACCAATTTAGAAAACAATAAATAATAATACCATCTTAATAATGAAATACAACCCTTTATTATAGCTATTATTAACAATAAATAAATGAGATCACTGGACAAATGCCACTGTAATATCACAGATCAAAATAAACATTGTGGGAAAATGGGAAAACCATTGTACAGATAATGTTTATTTTGATCTGTGATATTACAGTGGCATTTGTCCAGTGATCTAATTTATTTATTGTTAATAATGACTATAATAAAGGGTTGTAATTCATTAATAAGATGGTATTATTATTTTTCTAACGTCCTAAGTGGATGCTGGGGACTCCGTAAGGACCATGGGGAATAGCGGCTCCGCAGGAGACTGGGCACATCTAAAGAAAGCTTTAGGACTATCTGGTGTGCACTGGCTCCTCCCCCTATGACCCTCCTCCAAGCCTCAGTTAGATCTTTGTGCCCGAACGAGAAGGGTGCACACTAGGGGCTCTCCTGAGCTTCTTAGTGAAAGTTTTAGTTTAGGTTTTTTATTTTCAGTGAGACCTGCTGGCAACAGGCTCACTGCATCGAGGGACTAAGGGGAGAAGAAGCGAACTCACCTGCGTGCAGAGTGGATTGGGCTTCTTAGGCTACTGGACATTAGCTCCAGAGGGACGATCACAGGCCCAGCCTGGATGGGTCCCAGAGCCGCGCCGCCGGCCCCCTTACAGAGCCAGAAGGCAGAAGAGGTCCGGAAAATCGGCGGCAGAAGACGTCCTGTCTTCAACAAGGTAGCGCACAGCAATGCAGCTGTGCGCCATTGCTCTCAGCACACTTCACACTCCGGTCACTGAGGGTGCAGGGCGCTGGGGGGGGCGCCCTGAGACGCAATAAAAAACACCTTGGATGGCAAAAAATGCATCACATATAGCTCCTGGGCTATATGGATGCATTTAACCCCTGCCAGAATACATAAAAAAACGGGAGATAGGCTCCGCCCCCTTATCGGCGGCCTTATCTCCTCAGCACACTGGCGCCATTTTCCCTCACAGCTCCGTTGGAGGGAAGCTCCCTGTCTCTCCCCTGCAGTCACTACACTACAGAAAGGGTTAAAAAAGAGAGGGGGGGCACAAATTATGCGCAGTATTAAAGATACAGCAGCTATAAGGGGAAAAACACTTATATAAGGTTATCCCTGTATATATATATATATATATATAGCGCTCTGGTGTGTGCTGGCAAACTCTCCCTCTGTCTCCCCAAAGGGCTAGTGGGGTCCTGTCCTCTATCAGAGCATTCCCTGTGTGTGTGCTGTATGTCGGTACGTTTGTGTCGACATGTATGAGGAGAAAAATGATGTGGAGACGGAGCAGATTGCCTGTAATAGTGATGTCACCCCCTAGGGGGTCGACACCTGAGTGGATGAACTGTTGGAAGGAATTACGTGACAGTGTCAGCTCTGTATAAAAGACAGTGGCTGACATGAGACAGCCGGCTACTCAGCTTGGGCCTGTCCAGACGTCTCATAGGCCGTCAGGGGCTCTAAAGCGCCCGTTACCTCAGATGGCAGATATAGACGCCGACACGGATACTGACTCCAGTGTCGACGGTGAAGAGACAAATGTGACTTCCAGTAGGGCCACACGTTACATGATTGAGGCAATGAAAAATGTTTTACACATTTCTGATAATACGAGTACCACCAAAAAGGGGTATTATGTTCGGTGAGGAAAAACTACCTGTAGTTTTCCTGAATCTGAGAAATTAAATGAGGTGTGTGATGATGCGTGGTTTTCCCCCGATAACAACTGATAATTTCTAAAATGTTATTGGCATTATATCCTTTCCCGCCAGAGGTTAGGGTGCGTTGGGAAACACCCCCTAGGGTGGATAAAGCGCTCACACGCTTGTAAGGGCTCTACCCTCTCCTGAGATGGCCGCCCTTAAGGATCCTGCTGATAGAAAGCAGGAGGGTATCCTAAAATGTATTTACACACATACTGGTGTTATACTGCGACCAGCAATCGCCTCAGCCTGGATGTGCAGTGCTGGGTTGGCGTGGTCGGATTCCCTGACTAAAAATATTGATACCCTAGATAGGGACAGTATATTTTTGCCTATAGAGCATTTAAAAGATGCATTTCTATATATGCGTGATACACAGCGGAATATTTGCCGACTGGCATCAAGTCTAAGTGCGTTGTCCATTTCTACCAGTAGAAGGTTATGGACACGTCAGTGGTCAGGTGATGCGTATTCCAAACGGCATTTGGAAGTATTGCCTTATTAAAGGGAGGAGTTATTTGGGGTCGGTCTTTCAGACCTGGTGGCCACGGCAACAGCTGGGAAATCCACGTTTGTACCCCAGGTCGCCTCTCAACATGAGAAGACGCCGTATTATCAGGCGCAGTCTTTTCGTGGACAAGCGGGCAAAAGGTTCCTCATTTCTGCCCCGTGACAGAGGGAGAGGAAAAAGGCTGCAGAAATCAGCCAGTTCCCAGGAACAGAAACCCTCTCCCGCCTCTGCCAAGCCCTCAGTATGACGCTGGGGCTTTACAAGCAGAATTAGGCACGGTGGGGGGCCCGTCTCAATGAATTTCAGCGCGCAGTGGGCTCACTCGCAAGTAGACCCCTGGATCCTTCAGGTGATATCTCAGGGGTACAAATTAGAATTCGAGACGTCTCCCCCTCGCCGTTTCCTAAAGTCGGCTTTACCGATGTCTCCTTCTGACAGGGAGACAGTTTTGGAAGCCATTCACAAGCTGTATTCCCAGCAGGTGATAATCAAGGTACCCCTCCTGCAACAGGGAACGGGGTATTATTCCACACTGTTGTGGTACCAAAGCCGGACGGCTCGGTGAGACCGATTCTAAATCTAAAATCTTTGAACACTCACATACAGAGGTTCAAATTCAAGATTGAGTCACTCAGAGCAGTGATTGCGAACCTGGAAGAAGGGGACTACATGATGTCTCGGGACATCGAGGATGCTTACCTTCATGTCAAAATTTACCCTTCTCATCAAGGGTACCTCAGGTTTATGGTACAGAACTGTCACTATCAGTTCAGACGCTGCCGTATGGATGGTCCACGGCACCCCGGGTCTTTACCAAGGTAATGGCTGAAATGATGATATTCCTTCGAAGGAAGGGAATTTTAGTTATCCCTTACTTGGACGATTCCCTGATAAGGGTAAGATCCAGGGAACAGTTGGAGGTCGGTGTAGCACTATCTCAGGTAGTGTTGCGGCAGCACGATTGGATTCTCAATATTCCAAAATCGCAGCTGGTTCCGACGACTTGTCTTCTGTTCCTAGGGATGATCCTGGACACAGTCCAGAAAAAGGTGTTTCTCCCGGAGGAGAAAGCCAGGGAGTTATCCGAGCTAGTCAGGAACCTCCTAAAACCGAGCCAAGTCTCAGTGCATCAATGCACAAGGGTTCTGGGTAAAATGGTGGCTTCCTACGAAGCAATCCCATTCGTCAGATTCCACGCAAGAACTTTCCAGTGGGACCTGCTGGACAAATGGTCCGGGTCGCATCTTCAGATGCATCAGCGGATAACCCTGTCACCAAGGACAAGGGTGTCCCTCCTGTGGTGGTTGCAGAGTGCTCATCTTCTAGAGGGCCGCAGATTAGGCATTCAGGACTGGGTCCTGGTGACCACGGATGCCAGCCGGCGAGGCTGGGGAGCAGTCACACAGGGAAGGAATATCCAGGGCTTATGGTCAAGCCTGGAGACATCACTTCACATAAATATTCTGAAGCTAAGGGCCATTTACAATGCTCTAAGCTTAGCAAGACCTCTGCTTCAAGGTCAGCCGGTGTTGATCCAGTCGGACAACATCACGGCAGTCACCCACGTAAACAGACAGGGTGGCACAAGAAGCAGGAGGGCAATGGCAGAAGCTGCAAGGATTCTTCGCTGGGCGGAAAATCATGTGACAGCACTGTCAGCAGTATTCATTCCGGGAGTGGACAACTGGGAAGCAGACTTCCTCAGCACGACCTCCACCCGGGAGAGTGGGGACTTCACCCAGAAGTCGTCCACATGATTATAAACCGTTGGGAAAAACTCGACAGGTATTGCGCCAGGTCAAGGGACCCTCAGGCAATAGCTGTAGACGCTCTGGTAACACCGTGGGTGTACCAGTCAGTGTATGTGTTCCCTCCTCTGCCTCTCATAACCAAGGTACTGAGATTGATAAGATGGAGAGGAGTAAGCACTATATTCGTGGCTCCGGATTGGCCAAGAAGGACTTGGTAACCGGAACTTCAAGAGATGCTCACGGAGGATCCGTGGCCTCTACCTCTAAGAAGGGACCTGCTCCAGCAAGGACCCTGTCTGTTCCAAGACTTACCGCGGCTGCGTTTGACGGCATGGCGGTTGAACGCCGGATCCTGAAGGAAAAAAGGCATTCCGGATGAAGTCATCCCTATCCTGATCAAAGCCAGGAAGGATGTAACCGCAAAACATTATCACCGCATTTGGCGAAAATATGTTGCGTGGTGCGAGGCCAGTAAGGCCCGACGGAGGAAATTCAACTGGGTCGATTCCTACATTTCCTGCAAACAGGAGTGTCTATGGGCCTGAAATTGGGGTCCATTAAGGTTCAAATTTCGGCCCTGTCAATTTTCTTCCAAAAAGAACTAGCTTCAGTCCCTGAAGTTCAGACGTTTGTAAAAGGGGTACTGCATATACAGCCTCCTTTTGTGCCTCCAGTGGCACTTTGGGATCTCAATGTAGTTTTTGGGTTCCAAAAGTCACATTGGTTTGAACCACTTAAATCTGTGGAGTTAAAATATCTCACATGGAAAGTGGTCATGCTGTTGGCCCTGGCCTGGGCCAGGCGCGTGTCAGAATTGGCGGCTTTATCCTGTAAAAGCCCTTATCTGATTTTCCATTCGGACAGGGCGGAATTGAGGACTCGTCCTCAGTTTCTCCCTAAGGTGGTTTCAGCGTTTCACCTGAACCAACCTATTGTGGTGCCTGCGGCTACTAGGGACTTGGAGGACTCCAAGTTGCTAGACGTTGTCAGGGCCCTGAAAAAATATGTTTCCAGGACGGCTGGAGTCAGGAAAACTGACTCGCTGTTTATCCTGTATGCACCCAACAAGCTGGGTGCTCCTGCTTCTAAGCAGACTATTGCTCGTTTGGATTTGTAGTACAATTCAGCCTGCACATTCTGTGGCAGGCCTGCCACAGCCAAAAATCTGTAAATGCCCACTCCACAAGGAAGGTGGGCTCATCTTGGGCGGCTGCCTGAGGGGTCTCGGCTTTACAACTTTGCCGAGCAGCTACTTGGTCAGGAGCAAATACGTTTTCTACAAAATTGATACCCTGGCTGAGGAGGACCTGGAGTTCTCTCATTTGGTGCTGCAGAGTCATCCGCACTCTCCCGCCCGTTTGGGAGCTTTGGTATAATCCCCATGGTCCTTACGGAGTCCCCAGCATCCACTTAGGACGTTAGAGAAAATAAGAATTTACTTACCGATAATTCTATTTCTCGTAGTCCGTAGTGGATGCTGGGCGCCCATCCCAAGTGCGGATTGTCTGCAATACTGGTACATAGTTATTGTTACCAAAAAATCGGGTTATTGCTGTAGTGAGCCATCTTTTCTAGAGGCTCCTCTGTTATCATGCTGTTAACTGGGTTCAGATCACAAGTTGTACGGTGTGATTGGTGTGGCTGGTATGAGTCTTACCCGGGATTCAAGATCCTTCCTTATTGTGTACGCTCGTCCGGGCACAGTATCCTAACTGAGGCTTGGAGGAGGGTGATAGGGGGAGGAGCCAGTGCACACCAGATAGTCCTAAAGCTTTCTTTAGATGTGCCCAGTCTCCTGTGGAGCCGCTATTCCCCATGGTCCTTACGGAGTCCCCAGCATCCACTACGGACTACGAGAAATAGAATTATCGGTAAGTAAATTCTTATTTTATTGTTTTCTAAATTGGTATTTTTTCCATTGAAATCTATTCCTCATGCAAACCGCGCCAAATGCCTGAAAGCTGGGCAGCAATGCCAATCACCAATGACTGCTTTATAAATGGCAGCTGATAATGCCACATAGCAACCACCAGAAGTGCGTCGCCATGCGTTCCATTACCCAGAACTACCTGGGATGGAGCAGCAGTATGCGTTCCACACAATTTGTGTGATAGCGCAGGAGAGAAATGCATATGTGTTTACAATATTTACATCATTAAATGGATCTATACATTCCTTAATGTCTATCAATGTTGCAAATATATATTCTGAATGGGACACAAATGGTATATAGGTGCATCGATCAATACAAGTGATGGTATAGTCGGATGGCAACACTAAGGTACAGCAAGTGCCTAGTGTATACTGTATCACCCCAGGAGGTATCCTGGGAAATGGTATTAACTGCAGTCCACATAGGGAGAGCTATGACACTTAAGGGAGCTAGGAGGGACCAATCACCATAGCCAATCAAGGTGATCAGACAACAGTAATAACAGGAGTGTGGCTTGGCCTGACAGCTAGTGCTAATGGATGTTCTACTTGGGATATATATATATATATATACATATATATATATATATATATATATATATAAACAATGGGATTTAATTCTCAGCACTCATACATCCGCGGTGCCAGTATTGTGACCACACCATTTAAATAAATAAACAAACATCCATACAAATTCATCACTCACCTGTAAACACTTCAAACTGTAATTCATCTGAATTCAGGAGATGTTGGTTTCAATATATTGCAATAATTTGTGAAGCTGACCAATCAACTTCACAGCGTTCCCTATTGGTTGGTCCCTACACTGACTATTCAACAATATGAGCATTGCTCTCAGGCAACATTTGGATTTGAAATATTCAGTGCTTCTGTCATGGGTTTAGGCCCTGCCCCACTCACTTACAGAGACAGAACCACACCCAAGCATATTATTTAATGAACACCTGGGGAATATCTGACATTTGACCTACATATGGAAAATGGGGGTGTAGGAGGAAGTGTGACAACACTTTTTTTTATAGTCACAATTGATGTACTGTTAGCGCACACAACCACTTAAAGGAAGAATATGGTGTGAAAGGAAAGAGAAAGGGGGGTGACAGAGAACAGGGTGGGGGGACATAGCCTGAATCGTTACCATCAATGGTTAAAACTCACGTTTAATAAAATGAATCGACCAAAATGTGCAGTCAGGGTAAAAATACACGTACTGTTTTGTATCTAATAAAAATGTATCAATTGGTTATTAAAAGAAAAAAATTATGTGGAGGCTGATCACTCAAATGGTGCATTCAAATCACTAGGCAACAAAGGTTGTACAAACAGTCACAGTACATTTGTTGCTGTGGTAGTTTATGTCCACCCTCCGGATCAATGCAGGGATATTGCTGCGTTAACTTGGGTGGTTAAGTTATGTCCTGCTAATAGGTGTAAGTTGCTGGTGCTCCGCACCTATGCAGAAATATCGAAAGAAGAAGCCAAATTATTGTGCGCTAACAGTACATCAATTGTGAATATTATTAAGAAGGAGTCTTCTGACCATGTTTATCACTAGCAGAGGTACTACTGCGTACTGTGGCAGCAACCCATTTCTATTTTTTCTATTTTTACTTTTTTGAGTTTGTGCAGATAGTAAATACTCAACACTTTTTTATATAAACAACAGACTTTCATCCATTGCACTCATACATTCGTGGCGCCCAGTAGCGCATGCAGGGGGGGTTTCCGAGTACCTGAAAACCCCCCCTGATGAGCTGAATTTTAGTTTTTTTTGAGAGGGAGACAGATGTGTCTCCGTCTCTGCAAGAGCCGCAATCGCGACCACAGCAGCGACAATAACAACAACAGAGAGCTATGTACTGTAGCTCTCTGCTCACAAAACAAAATGTCCAGTGGGAGCTGCTGGCTGTGCACAAACAGCAGCTTCCTCCGTCCTCGGCCTCACCGTCCTCACTCCATCCTCACTGCTCACAGACCTAGGATGCATAAATGTATGTATGAATGTGTGTTTTATATATATTTATATATATTTATATGTATATGTACTGTATGTATGTATATACAGTGGGGGAAAAAAGTATTTGGACAGCCACCAGTTGTGCAAGTTGACCCACTTAAAAAGATGAGAGAGGTCTGTAATTTCCATCATAGGTACACTTCAACTGTGAGAGACAGAATCTAAAAAAAAAACTAGGAAATCAAATTGTATGATTTTTAAACAATTTATTTGTATATTCTTGCGGAAAATAAATATTTGGACAATCAAAAAGTTTAACTCAATACTTTGTAATATAAACTCGGTTGGCAATTTTTGTAACGTAACTTGGTCCCACCAGTGTCTGGTCTCTGCAATAAAAAGATCTTCTAATTCATTGAAGAGACCAAACATATCAATACAACTATCAATATTCATTTGTTCCCCATTCCTCAAATCCTTGGAAAGGTACTGCTGTCTCCTCTCAAGGCGCTCTGCTAAACACCTTAATATAGGCACTGGCGTTTCTATAATGGGTGCAGTGTGTGCGATGCACATGGGCCCCTGAGTCCAGAGGGGGCCCCCACCACACACACTGCACCCATTTGTAAAATACTTACCCCTCCGAAGTCCAGCGCCGGCATCCGCAGCGCCGCTAGAACACAGTGAAAATGGCCACGCGCAGTAGAGAGCTCTCAGGGAAAATGGCCGCTGCGCCATTTTCCCGGAGATCTGCGCATGCGCAGTAGAGTCTGAGCCCTCTAGTGCTCAGACTCTACGGCGCTCCGGGCAGAGAGGAGGGGGCCCGACGGAGGAGGCTGAACACGGGCCTCCTCCTCTCTTAAAACGCCCCTGAATATAGGTATAGTTTTAAGATGATATACTCAAATTCACAATGTTAAATAAATAAATTTATAAACCACAATGATCACACACTAAAGCAGGAAATCTGAGATCAAGCTGCTTTTAAGCTAATAGAGAGAACAAAGCACCTCCCTTTTCTTTGGATGATGCTGTCAAAAGGCTGGTGCTAAGAAGAAAAATCCGCCTCCTTCTGTGCCCTGTCCCGCCTCTGATGCTGCCCTGCTCAGTGCTATAAATACTGGGATGACAGGCCAAGCTCTCCTTGCTGTATGTTAAATATGTAAGGTTTGCAGGGATAGGCTGACTATTCCAAAGGGCCCTAGGTCTCCTTGCTTAGCTTCTCGGTCTACTTAGGTCTCCTCCTTTGAGGTAAAAAGGTAAAGAGTTTTGCACAACACTTAAGGACACTGAGAGAGCTGTCGGTACCCTTTATACAGCAGATAAGCAGTTGCTGACTAGTAAGCTTTCCTTTAATGAATTTAAGAGTCAAAATATATCTCTCCTCCTATTGCTCTCTGAGAGGTTCAGCAATGGTTAGTTCAAGTGACAAGTTAGCCTCTGATAATTAAGACACTATCCTCTCCTGACTGGAAATAGGTTGGTTCAGTATTTAAAAGGCAAATACCACTGACTCATCACAAAATCTCCTGAACCATAAGGCTGGACTTCCTTGCCAGTGGCAGTTGCAGAGCAGTCCATTGTTCAAATAGGGGAGCCACACCCAGCGATGTTTGACAGTGTTTACGGGTGGCAGTGTCTCCTCTATTTGAATAATGGACTGCTGTGCAACTGCCACTGGCAAGGAAGTCCAGAAACAGAGCATTGTGTCATTACCCCTTGGTATTGCCGGCACCATGCATTCTTTATATCCCCAGCTGTGTGGGCTGTCTTAACTCTCCTCTGTGAGGGGGGAATTCCCAATAATCATCTCACCCCTTTTAACCCATTTGGGGGTGGAATTTTGACAAATCCCTCCTTAGTGGATGCCTACGTCATCACAAAAGCAATCAACTGTCCAAATGTGAGGTTCCTAGTCCCTATGGTTCATGAGATTTTGGGATAAGTCAGTGGTATTTGCCCTTTTATATATATGTAAACATATATATATATATATATATATATATATATATATACACAGACAGACACACACACACATTGCAGCTAATTTTTGCAAGCAAGGCCATGATGCTGGATTTTATTTTACTTTATAACTTTTAAGTTATCTTAACCTGGCACAGAGGCAATTTTCAAACCCAACATAAATTGTTCATTAATGATATAAAGTAAGTATTTTTTTTTTGTATGGTACATCTCTTCCCCATGGTTATATAAAATGAATATTTGAATCCAGTTCTTTACATCTCAATCTGCAGCATGCAGGTGCTGAGCAGACTTTGATTAACGATCGTCCTGGGACTCAGGATGCTGCTCATTATGGTGGCAAGGGTTACTGATATATGTAATAAAAATGAATTACTTCCAGCGGGCTGGTAGACCAGTTGCTCACATATATATTGCGGTTTATGTCTATCATTGATCTGTGCATAAAATCTGGATTTTTAGGCTTTTGACAACAACACGCTGAATGTTTACATTTTCAAACTTTTTAAAGGTTTGATTTAGGTGAAAGTAAAAATAATCTTTCTATTCAAAACTACATGATTCCTGTTACACAGTAAGCATAGTGGTCTATACCATGAGAAAATAGGGTGAGAAAAGCAGAGCTCAGACCATTAGGGACCCAGAGGCAGCCCAGGAGATTAGGGGCTATAGTAATGCTCAGAACATTAGGCATACTTACTGTATCTAGTTTATTTTTCTCACCTATGGAAGCTCTTGGAGGGGAGATTGTGGGTGGCCAGTGTGGAGTGCTATGTGAATTGCGTCATCATTGACCTGTTCCCCGCAGAGCAATACAGCCAATTGTGGCATCATACATACTGTAGGTAGCAGGCCACGTTAATGCAGTTAGTATCCCATTTGGAAGTAGGTGGGATGAGGCAGGTTGACATACTCTCCTCGTAGTCCATCTGGATTCCCTGAAATCAGGAGTTTCCTAGCTATTCTGGGAATGCAGACAAGAGTGAAATTAGGTACTGATCCAACTGACTAAGATAGCCTGACTTATTCATAAACACTGTCAGAACATTGTCCCAATAGGTCTGCTGAGTAATTTTAAAATAAAGCCATTGGTCTAGAGTGGCAGTAGGTGACAGAGAAAAGCTAAGGAATGGTCATGGGCGTTTAATGGCCTATGAAGACCCCATCCCATGCACTCACTTTTTAGCTTCTGTGTGTGAGCAGTGGCAGCATGCTCTGTTGCTCTTTTTAAATATACTGTATGAATATTAATGTGTTACTTATAGTTTGACATCATTGCCCGGCGTCACACTCCCAGCCAGAGGCGTAGATACAGGAGACAAGAGAAGGTGGTTGCCTCCAAGCACAAGCCCTGAAATGGGCACCCTGACTCCTTCCATTGCTCTAGGTTCTGTTTAATGTGCCCCAGAGCACGAATTACCATGTGTCGGGGTCCTCCCTCTCACAGGACCCCCACCCCAGAGTGTGGCCTCATGTATGTTTGTAACTGTATGCATGTGTGTGGGAGGCACTTTGCCCCTTTGGGATGCAGTGTTCCATGGGGAGGAAAGATAGGGTGGAAACACTCTCATCTGCTGTGCGTCTGCAATTCTGATCATGCCAACCTTTTCATGTATGCAACGAAGATTTGCTACACAAGAACCCAATCCCTGTGTTCCAAATTTTGCTCTTTAGGGCCCCCACAGTCTTAAGTACTCCCAAAGACCTAATCCAGCTCTGCCTACGTGTTGACAATAAAGGCAGGTGGAGAGAGAATGTATGTCGGAGTGCTGCTGGGGTGCTATTAGTGAATGTGGGTATGGATGTGGGTGCTGCTTGGGAGCTAGTAGTGAATGTGGGTATGGGTGTATCTGGGTGATGCTTGAGTACTAGTAGTGAATGTGGGTATGGGTGTATCTGGGTGATGCTTGAGAACTAGTAGTGAATGTGGTTATGGGTGTATCTGGGTGCTGCTTAGGTACTAGTAGTGAATGTGGGTATGGGTGTATCTGGGTGCTGCTTAGGTACTACTAGTGAATGTGGGTATGGGTGTAAAAACAACAATGAAACAAAACCACAGCGCTGTCAATATGGATGGTTATTCTTCTTGTCTGTAGCGGCTACCCAAAAGTGGTCAAGCACCCTGGGTTATCTTCACTCCACAAAGTAGAGAAGTTGAACCCAAAAAGAGGAAGACACGAAGTTAGTGGAGGACGACCATTACCACCAATCCATGGTGGAATAGATGTTCTCTTTATAGGCACTGACCTTAAAATAGTGCCCTATATGCACCAAAAGGTTTCTTTATAGGTTAGTCGCACACACTTCCTCTTCTTATAAAACTTCAAAAAGGCAAAGATAACCTGTCAAGCACTGACCTTCAAATAGTGCCCTATATGCATTGAAAGGTATCTTTGTCCACCGTTTTCAACGTGTTTCTTTAGCTTCAAATGTGTAGCCAATATATAATCACCCACAATGAACTGACCTTTTAGAAATTCCCTATGTTCACATAAAGGTTTCTTTTTTGTGCTGGAATCCAAAATTCATGTGGAGATAGCTTGATTAGCTTTTATATACACGATCCTCAAGTATTGATCCCAAAAAAATTGTAAAGGTAAAAAACAATTTATTGGTACAAAAGGACCATAAAACAAATCTGGACATATATACAAAAAGCCTTTCGACCAGAAACACCGACACCGGCTGAACAGGTAAAGAACGATAGATGAATAACGCCTATATCCGGATAAGCAAATTTGCCATAGGCATCATACTATACCCGACAGCCAAATGAAGATGTCCCTTAGTCTGGAGGCCAAAGCACACTGACGCGTTTCGGATCCTTGTCCTTTTTCCAAGTGTGCTTATTGATCATCTGGAGGCCATATTTATACCCCCTTAGTTCCGGTCACATGATACAGATTAATCAAATAAAAACATCTTAATTGACATAAAACGAATCAAAAACATACTAAAACATTCTTAAAAAAATATATTAAAAATCCCTTAAATTCCCATTATGTAATGTAATAAAGAAACAAATATCGTGTGCTTAGAAAACAGACGTCATCAAAAAGCGCATATAACAAATCCCATTGAAATGCCCCATATATTAACAGGAGGATCCTATATTATTCCTTAGAACACCAATCTAAATAATCATAATTATAAAACACTCATATAAAAGAGTCCGTATATCTATAAAATGTTGCATCCGGTATTTGGCCCGCACGCCATCCAAATTGCTGGAACGCTTCAGCTGTGATGACTTCCGGTCATTGTTGCATCCGGTATTTGGCCCGCACGCCGTCCGAATCGCTGGAACGCTTCAGCTGTGATGACTTCCGGTAAAACATCGTTACCACCGGAAGAAATTCTGCTCTGTGTCTCAGTTGAATTTACAGCATTACGTTGCTAGGCAATGACGGGGTATTTATTTGCGTTCTCCATTGGTGTTCATATATACATCGTGATCCTCTTATCAGCCCAACACGAAATTTTTATGAAAGCCACCATAAAAATTTATTCCGATGCTCAAAAAAAGGGGAAAGAATATATGTTAGAATGGAATACTCCTTACCAATATATATGTTTCACAAAAACTATTTAAGTTCAAATTCGGCATTTAACCCTTTTGGTACCATTGTTTTCAATTTGTATATATTCCGCATCTCTGCCTTAGCCAAATCCTCCTCCCTTGTGTCGGTACGCCAATTGGATCTAATATTTTGTATGCCACAAAAAAATACCAAATCTTTTATATTGCATGCATGGATATCTTTAAAATGAGAAGACACATTATGTGACAGTAAACCTTTTCGTATGTTTCTAACATGTTCAGCTAGACGTTCTTTTAATTTACGTTTAGTCTTGCCGACATATTGTCGTCCACAGCTGCATTCCAATATATATACAACCCATTGGCTATGACAAGTGATGAAATCTTTTATTTCATATATCTTATTGGTCTGATTGGACTTATATTCAGTAATTTTAGATTTATCATACTTACAGGCTTTGCACATACTACATGTGCCGCACCTGTAAAAACCTTTGGAAGTGATTTTCCCTGTATTGATGTTAACCGGGACTACACTTTTCACCAGATTATTTTTAAGATTTTTAGCTCTGCGGTAAATGAATTTTGGTCGCCCTGATATATATTCTTTTAAAACGGGGTCTTTGGTGAGTACTCCCCAATGTTTTTTAAAAATAGTTTCTACTTGTTTATATTGACTATTAAAACCCATAATAACAGCTACATCATTAGGCTTATCCTTATTTTTATTTACTTTAGAGGAAAGAAGTTGAGTCCGATCTAAGGTAAGACAGGATTGACGAGTCTGTTCAATATGATCGGGATTAAACCCCTTAGCAATGAAGTTTTTCTTTAATGAGTCTGATTGGTATAGATAGGTCTCCTTCTTAGTGCAGTTACGTCTTATACGTTGAAATTGACTGGTTGGAATGCTTTTTAGCCAGTTCTTATGGTGATTGCTCTCATAGTGAATAAAAGAGTTGCAATCAGTAGGCTTAGTGAAATTCTTAGTTAAGATTCTCTCTTCTTCTGCATATATTGTTAAATCTAGAAAGTTGACTTGAGAGTCACTAATATCAAATGAAAAAACAATATTACAATCATTTCTATTTAGTTCATTGCAGAAGGTATCCAGGGACTGCCGATCACCCTTCCACATAAACAGCACGTCGTCTATGTAGCGGTGCCAGGACACCAGGCCCGCGCCCAGGGAGAGATGTTTCCAGATGTTAAGCTCCTCCCAAAATGCCATAAACAGGTTGGCATAACTGGGCGCAACCCTGGTGCCCATGGCAGTTCCCTTCAATTGTAAATAGAAGGAGTCCTCAAATTTAAAGAAATTATTGTTTAAAATGAGACTAATCCCCTCCAAGACAAAATTTCTCTTCTCCGTAGAATATTTCTCTTGTTCCAAAAAAAAGCTAATCGATTCCAAACCTTTACTATGGTCGATAATGGTATATAACGATGTGACATCCGCAGTCACTAGCCACAAGTCTGATGACCAACTAATATTGTCCATCTTGTTAATAACATCAATAGTATCTTTTATATATGCTCGAGTTTTAATAACTATTGGCTGTAGCATATGGTCGATAAAATGTGACAAATTTGCCAATATCGAATTGGTGCCAGCTACAATAGGCCTACCAGGTGGTGCAGTTAAAGACTTGTGGATCTTGGGTAGGACATATAGGACAGGTATAGAGGGTTTTTCAATAGTCATATACAGTTGTTCCTTGTCGGTAATCACACCTTTAGAAGTATAAAGAGATAGTAATACATTTAACTTTTGTTTGACTTTATCTGATGGATCTGCCCTTAATTTTTTATAGGTATGGGTTTCTCCTAATTGTCTAAAGATTTCTGCATTATAATCCTCTCTGTTCATTATAACAACCCCACCGCCTTTATCGGCGGGTTTAATAACAATTGTGGAGTTAGCTTGTAAAGAGAGGATCGCTAATCTTTCACTCTTGGACATGTTCACATGTTTGGCTTTTCTGAAAACCGTCCTTTCTAAATCTTCTTTCACTAATTTTTCAAAAGATTCAACAAAACATCCCTTTTTGTGAGTGGGATAAAAAGTAGACCTGCGTTTAAACACAGAGTATGGGCCTATTTCATTAATGTCAGGGTTGGCACCTTCCGTCTTTTCAGCAAAGAACCTTTTTAAGGCTAACTTCCTAATGAATTTTTGCAGGTCGATAAAGACCTCAAAATCGTCCACATGGTTAGATAGAGCAAATTTTAATCCTTTCTCCAATACATATTGTTCTTCCTTACTACAAGTGTAGTCACTCAGATTATATATTTTGGTTTTATTACCCTCTGTAATATGGTGGCTTTCTGTTGATGTGTTATTCTCTATTGGGCTTATCTTATGTTTGGTTCTTTTTTTCTTCTTTTTATTTGGTCCCTGGTGTTTGCCTGCCCTTTTGCCCCGATGTTTACGTTTTATCGCCACCTTGTTGAGTGGATCGATCTCTGATCTAAAAAACGTTCCTGATCTTTAATGGGTCCAAACCGATTTCTCCCATAATCGTTATCGAAGTGATCTTTTTCATATCTATTATTATTATAAAGATCTCTATCTCTATATCTATCTCGGTTTTGTGAACTCCAGTCCTGATTTTGGTTGTTTTCTCTAAAAGTGTTTCTATATTTCAGAGAACCAACCTGATTTCCTATCTTCCCCTGGTTAGGATATTTCTCAAAATCCTTATGCCCAAACCTTCGTCTATAAGGGGTAATGTTTTCATTTCTTCTCTGTGCTTTCTTCTGATTTCTATCACTATTGTATGAGGTGGAGGCTTCGGATGAAGTGCCTATCATATTGGGTTGGTCCTTTCTGACCAAAAAATTTCGTTCTTTTTTGGTTATCATATGTTCTTCCCCTTGCTGATAGTCATTTCTATCCCTCTGAAATTTCTTGTGTTTTTTAAACCTAATCTCTTTCTCATTTTTCTCTACTTTTCTAATAATTTCTGTTTCCAAGTCCTTATAGTCTTGGAGTCCTGAAAATGGATCCACCAATGTTCTAGTTAGCAGTATATCTTCTTCTATTTTTTTTAATTCACTATTTTTTTCTCCGATAATTAACTGCATTAATGCAAGTGAGCAAGAGTCTAAAATGCGGAACCACTCTTTTTTAAAATCACCTGTCTCATTATCAAATGATGGGGTTTTATCTAACCTTAAACCCCTGGGTATGATATTTTCTTTCAAGTACCTTTCAAGGGTGGCTATCTCCCACCATATTTTCCCTTCTTTTATTAGTAGTTTTTCTAATTTCCACATAGCTGACTCTAAATCATTATCTTCTAAGACAACATCATTCATATCTTTGTTTCCAAAGACATGATGTAACTGTAACTTTCTATTGTCCCTGTGTGAGAACATAATGGGGAGGCGCAAGTAAAATACAAAGGTGATTTACTAGAATGTATAGCAAAAAGTAGTTTTCCACCTGCGCCAACCAGAGACTGCAGCTAGATTATGTTTCTGAGCTCACCTAGCCCATATACAAATAGATAAAAACAACAATGAAACAAAACCACAGCGCTGTCAATATGGATGGTTATTCTTCTTGTCTGTAGCGGCTACCCAAAAGTGGTCAAACACCCTGGGTTATCTTCACTCCACAAAGTAGAGAAGTTGAACCCAAAAAGAGGAAGACACGAAGTTAGTGGAGGACGACCATTACCACCAATCCATGGTGGAATAGATGTTCTCTTTATAGGCACTGACCTTAAAATAGTGCCCTATATGCACCAAAAGGTTTCTTTATAGGTTAGTCGCACACACTTCCTCTTCTTATAAAACTTCAAAAAGGCAAAGATAACCTGTCAAGCACTGACCTTCAAATAGTGCCCTATATGCATTGAAAGGTATCTTTGTCCACCATTTTCAACGTGTTTCTTTAGCTTCAAATGTGTAGCCAATATATAATCACCCACAATGAACTGACCTTTTAGAAATTCCCTATGTTCACATAAAGGTTTCTTTTTTGTGCTGGAATCCAAAATTCATGTGGAGATAGCTTGATTAGCTTTTATATACACGATCCTCAAGTATTGATCCCAAAAAAATTGTAAAGGTAAAAAACAATTTATTGGTACAAAAGGACCATAAAACAAATCTGGACATATATACAAAAAGCCTTTCGACCAGAAACACCGACACCGGCTGAACAGGTAAAGAACGATAGATGAATAACGCCTATATCCGGATAAGCAAATTTGCCATAGGCATCATACTATACCCGACAGCCAAATGAAGATGTCCCTTAGTCTGGAGGCCAAAGCACACTGACGCGTTTCGGATCCTTGTCCTTTTTCCAAGTGTGCTTATTGATCATCTGGAGGCCATATTTATACCCCCTTAGTTCCGGTCACATGATACAGATTAATCAAATAAAAACATCTTAATTGACATAAAACGAATCAAAAACATACTAAAACATTCTTAAAAAAATATATTAAAAATCCCTTAAATTCCCATTATGTAATGTAATAAAGAAACAAATATCGTGTGCTTAGAAAACAGACGTCATCAAAAAGCGCATATAACAAATCCCATTGAAATGCCCCATATATTAACAGGAGGATCCTATATTATTCCTTAGAACACCAATCTAAATAATCATAATTATAAAACACTCATATAAAAGAGTCCGTATATCTATAAAATGTTGCATCCGGTATTTGGCCCGCACGCCATCCAAATTGCTGGAACGCTTCAGCTGTGATGACTTCCGGTCATTGTTGCATCCGGTATTTGGCCCGCACGCCGTCCGAATCGCTGGAACGCTTCAGCTGTGATGACTTCCGGTAAAACATCGTTACCACCGGAAGAAATTCTGCTCTGTGTCTCAGTTGAATTTACAGCATTACGTTGCTAGGCAATGACGGGGTATTTATTTGCGTTCTCCATTGGTGTTCATATATACATCGTGATCCTCTTATCAGCCCAACACGAAATTTTTATGAAAGCCACCATAAAAATTTATTCCGATGCTCAAAAAAAGGGGAAAGAATATATGTTAGAATGGAATACTCCTTACCAATATATATTTTTCACAAAAACCATTTAAGTTCAAATTCGGCATTTAACCCTTTTGGTACCATTGTTTTCAATTTGTATATATTCCGCATCTCTGCCTTAGCCAAATCCTCCTCCCTTGTGTCGGTACGCCAATTGGATCTAATATTTTGTATGCCACAAAAAAATACCAAATCTTTTATATTGCATGCATGGATATCTTTAAAATGAGAAGACACATTATGTGACAGTAAACCTTTTCGTATGTTTCTAACATGTTCAGCTAGACGTTCTTTTAATTTACGTTTAGTCTTGCCGACATATTGTCGTCCACAGCTGCATTCCAATATATATACAACCCATTGGCTATGACAAGTGATGAAATCTTTTATTTCATATATCTTATTGGTCTGATTGGACTTATATTCAGTAATTTTAGATTTATCATACTTACAGGCTTTGCACATACTACATGTGCCGCACCTGTAAAAACCTTTGGAAGTGATTTTCCCTGTATTGATGTTAACCGGGACTACACTTTTCACCAGATTATTTTTAAGATTTTTAGCTCTGCGGTAAATGAATTTTGGTCGCCCTGATATATATTCTTTTAAAACGGGGTCTTTGGTGAGTACTCCCCAATGTTTTTTAAAAATAGTTTCTACTTGTTTATATTGACTATTAAAACCCATAATAACAGCTACATCATTAGGCTTATCCTTATTTTTATTTACTTTAGAGGAAAGAAGTTGAGTCCGATCTAAGGTAAGACAGGATTGACGAGTCTGTTCAATATGATCGGGATTAAACCCCTTAGCAATGAAGTTTTTCTTTAATGAGTCTGATTGGTATAGATAGGTCTCCTTCTTAGTGCAGTTACGTCTTATACGTTGAAATTGACTGGTTGGAATGCTTTTTAGCCAGTTCTTATGGTGATTGCTCTCATAGTGAATAAAAGAGTTGCAATCAGTAGGCTTAGTGAAATTCTTAGTTAAGATTCTCTCTTCTTCTGCATATATTGTTAAATCTAGAAAGTTGACTTGAGAGTCACTAATATCAAATGAAAAAACAATATTACAATCATTTCTATTTAGTTCATTGCAGAAGGTATCCAGGGACTGCCGATCACCCTTCCACATAAACAGCACGTCGTCTATGTAGCGGTGCCAGGACACCAGGCCCGCGCCCAGGGAGAGATGTTTCCAGATGTTAAGCTCCTCCCAAAATGCCATAAACAGGTTGGCATAACTGGGCGCGACCCTGGTGCCCATGGCAGTTCCCTTCAATTGTAAATAGAAGGAGTCCTCAAATTTAAAGAAATTATTGTTTAAAATGAGACTAATCCCCTCCAAGACAAAATTTCTCTTCTCCGTAGAATATTTCTCTTGTTCCAAAAAAAAGCTAATCGATTCCAAACCTTTACTATGGTCGATAATGGTATATAACGATGTGACATCCGCAGTCACTAGCCACAAGTCTGATGACCAACTAATATTGTCCATCTTGTTAATAACATCAATAGTATCTTTTATATATGCTCGAGTTTTAATAACTATTGGCTGTAGCATATGGTCGATAAAATGTGACAAATTTGCCAATATCGAATTGGTGCCAGCTACAATAGGCCTACCAGGTGGTGCAGTTAAAGACTTGTGGATCTTGGGTAGGACATATAGGACAGGTATAGAGGGTTTTTCAATAGTCATATACAGTTGTTCCTTGTCGGTAATCACACCTTTAGAAGTATAAAGAGATAGTAATACATTTAACTTTTGTTTGACTTTATCTGATGGATCTGCCCTTAATTTTTTATAGGTATGGGTTTCTCCTAATTGTCTAAAGATTTCTGCATTATAATCCTCTCTGTTCATTATAACAACCCCACCGCCTTTATCGGCGGGTTTAATAACAATTGTGGAGTTAGCTTGTAAAGAGAGGATCGCTAATCTTTCACTCTTGGACATGTTCACATGTTTGGCTTTTCTGAAAACCGTCCTTTCTAAATCTTCTTTCACTAATTTTTCAAAAGATTCAACAAAACATCCCTTTTTGTGAGTGGGATAAAAAGTAGACCTGCGTTTAAACACAGAGTATGGGCCTATTTCATTAATGTCAGGGTTGGCACCTTCCGTCTTTTCAGCAAAGAACCTTTTTAAGGCTAACTTCCTAATGAATTTTTGCAGGTCGATAAAGACCTCAAAATCGTCCACATGGTTAGATGGAGCAAATTTTAATCCTTTCTCCAATACATATTGTTCTTCCTTACTACAAGTGTAGTCACTCAGATTATATATTTTGGTTTTATTACCCTCTGTAATATGGTGGCTTTCTGTTGATGTGTTATTCTCTATTGGGCTTATCTTATGTTTGGTTCTTTTTTTCTTCTTTTTATTTGGTCCCTGGTGTTTGCCTGCCCTTTTGCCCCGATGTTTACGTTTTATCGCCACCTTGTTGAGTGGATCGATCTCTGATCTAAAAAACGTTCCTGATCTTTAATGGGTCCAAACCGATTTCTCCCATAATCGTTATCGAAGTGATCTTTTTCATATCTATTATTATTATAAAGATCTCTATCTCTATATCTATCTCGGTTTTGTGAACTCCAGTCCTGATTTTGGTTATTTTCTCTAAAAGTGTTTCTATATTTCAGAGAACCAACCTGATTTCCTATCTTCCCCTGGTTAGGATATTTCTCAAAATCCTTATGCCCAAACCTTCGTCTATAAGGGGTAATGTTTTCATTTCTTCTCTGTGCTTTCTTCTGATTTCTATCACTATTGTATGAGGTGGAGGCTTCGGATGAAGTGCCTATCATATTGGGTTGGTCCTTTCTGACCAAAAAATTTCGTTCTTTTTTGGTTATCATATGTTCTTCCCCTTGCTGATAGTCATTTCTATCCCTCTGAAATTTCTTGTGTTTTTTAAACCTAATCTCTTTCTCATTTTTCTCTACTTTTCTAATAATTTCTGTTTCCAAGTCCTTATAGTCTTGGAGTCCTGAAAATGGATCCACCAATGTTCTAGTTAGCAGTATATCTTCTTCTATTTTTTTTAATTCACTATTTTTTTCTCCGATAATTAACTGCATTAATGCAAGTGAGCAAAAGTCTAAAATGCGGAACCACTCTTTTTTAAAATCACCTGTCTCATTATCAAATGATGGGGTTTTATCTAACCTTAAACCCCTGGGTATGATATTTTCTTTCAAGTACCTTTCAAGGGTGGCTATCTCCCACCATATTTTCCCTTCTTTTATTAGTAGTTTTTCTAATTTCCACATAGCTGACTCTAAATCATTATCTTCTAAGACAACATCATTCATATCTTTGTTTCCAAAGACATGATGTAACTGTAACTTTCTATTGTCCCTGTGTGAGAACATAATGGGGAGGCGCAAGTAAAATACAAAGGTGATTTACTAGAATGTATAGCAAAAAGTAGTTTTCCACCTGCGCCAACCAGAGACTGCAGCTAGATTATGTTTCTGAGCTCACCTAGCCCATATACAAATAGATAAAAACAACAATGAAACAAAACCACAGCGCTGTCAATATGGATGGTTATTCTTCTTGTCTGTAGCGGCTACCCAAAAGTGGTCAAACACCCTGGGTTATCTTCACTCCACAAAGTAGAGAAGTTGAACCCAAAAAGAGGAAGACACGAAGTTAGTGGAGGACGACCATTACCACCAATCCATGGTGGAATAGATGTTCTCTTTATAGGCACTGACCTTAAAATAGTGCCCTATATGCACCAAAAGGTTTCTTTATAGGTTAGTCGCACACACTTCCTCTTCTTATAAAACTTCAAAAAGGCAAAGATAACCTGTCAAGCACTGACCTTCAAATAGTGCCCTATATGCATTGAAAGGTATCTTTGTCCACCGTTTTCAACGTGTTTCTTTAGCTTCAAATGTGTAGCCAATATATAATCACCCACAATGAACTGACCTTTTAGAAATTCCCTATGTTCACATAAAGGTTTCTTTTTTGTGCTGGAATCCAAAATTCATGTGGAGATAGCTTGATTAGCTTTTATATACACGATCCTCAAGTATTGATCCCAAAAAAATTGTAAAGGTAAAAAACAATTTATTGGTACAAAAGGACCATAAAACAAATCTGGACATATATACAAAAAGCCTTTCGACCAGAAACACCGACACCGGCTGAACAGGTAAAGAACGATAGATGAATAACGCCTATATCCGGATAAGCAAATTTGCCATAGGCATCATACTATACCCGACAGCCAAATGAAGATGTCCCTTAGTCTGGAGGCCAAAGCACACTGACGCGTTTCGGATTCTTGTCCTTTTTCCAAGTGTGCTTATTGATCATCTGGAGGCCATATTTATACCCCCTTAGTTCCGGTCACATGATACAGATTAATCAAATAAAAACATCTTAATTGACATAAAACGAATCAAAAACATACTAAAACATTCTTAAAAAAATATATTAAAAATCCCTTAAATTCCCATTATGTAATGTAATAAAGAAACAAATATCGTGTGCTTAGAAAACAGACGTCATCAAAAAGCGCATATAACAAATCCCATTGAAATGCCCCATATATTAACAGGAGGATCCTATATTATTCCTTAGAACACCAATCTAAATAATCATAATTATAAAACACTCATATAAAAGAGTCCGTATATCTATAAAATGTTGCATCCGGTATTTGGCCCGCACGCCATCCAAATTGCTGGAACGCTTCAGCTGTGATGACTTCCGGTCATTGTTGCATCCGGTATTTGGCCCGCACGCCGTCCGAATCGCTGGAACGCTTCAGCTGTGATGACTTCCGGTAAAACATCGTTACCACCGGAAGAAATTCTGCTCTGTGTCTCAGTTGAATTTACAGCATTACGTTGCTAGGCAATGACGGGGTATTTATTTGCGTTCTCCATTGGTGTTCATATATACATCGTGATCCTCTTATCAGCCCAACACGAAATTTTTATGAAAGCCACCATAAAAATTTATTCCGATGCTCAAAAAAAGGGGAAAGAATATATGTTAGAATGGAATACTCCTTACCAATATATATTTTTCACAAAAACCATTTAAGTTCAAATTCGGCATTTAACCCTTTTGGTACCATTGTTTTCAATTTGTATATATTCCGCATCTCTGCCTTAGCCAAATCCTCCTCCCTTGTGTCGGTACGCCAATTGGATCTAATATTTTGTATGCCACAAAAAAATACCAAATCTTTTATATTGCATGCATGGATATCTTTAAAATGAGAAGACACATTATGTGACAGTAAACCTTTTCGTATGTTTCTAACATGTTCAGCTAGACGTTCTTTTAATTTACGTTTAGTCTTGCCGACATATTGTCGTCCACAGCTGCATTCCAATATATATACAACCCATTGGCTATGACAAGTGATGAAATCTTTTATTTCATATATCTTATTGGTCTGATTGGACTTATATTCAGTAATTTTAGATTTATCATACTTACAGGCTTTGCACATACTACATGTGCCGCACCTGTAAAAACCTTTGGAAGTGATTTTCCCTGTATTGATGTTAACCGGGACTACACTTTTCACCAGATTATTTTTAAGATTTTTAGCTCTGCGGTAAATGAATTTTGGTCGCCCTGATATATATTCTTTTAAAACGGGGTCTTTGGTGAGTACTCCCCAATGTTTTTTAAAAATAGTTTCTACTTGTTTATATTGACTATTAAAACCCATAATAACAGCTACATCATTAGGCTTATCCTTATTTTTATTTACTTTAGAGGAAAGAAGTTGAGTCCGATCTAAGGTAAGACAGGATTGACGAGTCTGTTCAATATGATCGGGATTAAACCCCTTAGCAATGAAGTTTTTCTTTAATGAGTCTGATTGGTATAGATAGGTCTCCTTCTTAGTGCAGTTACGTCTTATACGTTGAAATTGACTGGTTGGAATGCTTTTTAGCCAGTTCTTATGGTGATTGCTCTCATAGTGAATAAAAGAGTTGCAATCAGTAGGCTTAGTGAAATTCTTAGTTAAGATTCTCTCTTCTTCTGCATATATTGTTAAATCTAGAAAGTTGACTTGAGAGTCACTAATATCAAATGAAAAAACAATATTACAATCATTTCTATTTAGTTCATTGCAGAAGGTATCCAGGGACTGCCGATCACCCTTCCACATAAACAGCACGTCGTCTATGTAGCGGTGCCAGGACACCAGGCCCGCGCCCAGGGAGAGATGTTTCCAGATGTTAAGCTCCTCCCAAAATGCCATAAACAGGTTGGCATAACTGGGCGCGACCCTGGTGCCCATGGCAGTTCCCTTCAATTGTAAATAGAAGGAGTCCTCAAATTTAAAGAAATTATTGTTTAAAATGAGACTAATCCCCTCCAAGACAAAATTTCTCTTCTCCGTAGAATATTTCTCTTGTTCCAAAAAAAAGCTAATCGATTCCAAACCTTTACTATGGTCGATAATGGTATATAACGATGTGACATCCGCAGTCACTAGCCACAAGTCTGATGACCAACTAATATTGTCCATCTTGTTAATAACATCAATAGTATCTTTTATATATGCTCGAGTTTTAATAACTATTGGCTGTAGCATATGGTCGATAAAATGTGACAAATTTGCCAATATCGAATTGGTGCCAGCTACAATAGGCCTACCAGGTGGTGCAGTTAAAGACTTGTGGATCTTGGGTAGGACATATAGGACAGGTATAGAGGGTTTTTCAATAGTCATATACAGTTGTTCCTTGTCGGTAATCACACCTTTAGAAGTATAAAGAGATAGTAATACATTTAACTTTTGTTTGACTTTATCTGATGGATCTGCCCTTAATTATTTATAGGTATGGGTTTCTCCTAATTGTCTAAAGATTTCTGCATTATAATCCTCTCTGTTCATTATAACAACCCCACCGCCTTTATCGGCGGGTTTAATAACAATTGTGGAGTTAGCTTGTAAAGAGAGGATCGCTAATCTTTCACTCTTGGACATGTTCACATGTTTGGCTTTTCTGAAAACCGTCCTTTCTAAATCTTCTTTCACTAATTTTTCAAAAGATTCAACAAAACATCCCTTTTTGTGAGTGGGATAAAAAGTAGACCTGCGTTTAAACACAGAGTATGGGCCTATTTCATTAATGTCAGGGTTGGCACCTTCCGTCTTTTCAGCAAAGAACCTTTTTAAGGCTAACTTCCTAATGAATTTTTGCAGGTCGATAAAGACCTCAAAATCGTCCACATGGTTAGATGGAGCAAATTTTAATCCTTTCTCCAATACATATTGTTCTTCCTTACTACAAGTGTAGTCACTCAGATTATATATTTTGGTTTTATTACCCTCTGTAATATGGTGGCTTTCTGTTGATGTGTTATTCTCTATTGGGCTTATCTTATGTTTGGTTCTTTTTTTCTTCTTTTTATTTGGTCCCTGGTGTTTGCCTGCCCTTTTGCCCCGATGTTTACGTTTTATCGCCACCTTGTTGAGTGGATCGATCTCTGATCTAAAAAACGTTCCTGATCTTTAATGGGTCCAAACCGATTTCTCCCATAATCGTTATCGAAGTGATCTTTTTCATATCTATTATTATTATAAAGATCTCTATCTCTATATCTATCTCGGTTTTGTGAACTCCAGTCCTGATTTTGGTTATTTTCTCTAAAAGTGTTTCTATATTTCAGAGAACCAACCTGATTTCCTATCTTCCCCTGGTTAGGATATTTCTCAAAATCCTTATGCCCAAACCTTCGTCTATAAGGGGTAATGTTTTCATTTCTTCTCTGTGCTTTCTTCTGATTTCTATCACTATTGTATGAGGTGGAGGCTTCGGATGAAGTGCCTATCATATTGGGTTGGTCCTTTCTGACCAAAAAATTTCGTTCTTTTTTGGTTATCATATGTTCTTCCCCTTGCTGATAGTCATTTCTATCCCTCTGAAATTTCTTGTGTTTTTTAAACCTAATCTCTTTCTCATTTTTCTCTACTTTTCTAATAATTTCTGTTTCCAAGTCCTTATAGTCTTGGAGTCCTGAAAATGGATCCACCAATGTTCTAGTTAGCAGTATATCTTCTTCTATTTTTTTTAATTCACTATTTTTTTCTCCGATAATTAACTGCATTAATGCAAGTGAGCAAAAGTCTAAAATGCGGAACCACTCTTTTTTAAAATCACCTGTCTCATTATCAAATGATGGGGTTTTATCTAACCTTAAACCCCTGGGTATGATATTTTCTTTCAAGTACCTTTCAAGGGTGGCTATCTCCCACCATATTTTCCCTTCTTTTATTAGTAGTTTTTCTAATTTCCACATAGCTGACTCTAAATCATTATCTTCTAAGACAACATCATTCATATCTTTGTTTCCAAAGACATGATGTAACTGTAACTTTCTATTGTCCCTGTGTGAGAACATAATGGGGAGGCGCAAGTAAAATACAAAGGTGATTTACTAGAATGTATAGCAAAAAGTAGTTTTCCACCTGCGCCAACCAGAGACTGCAGCTAGATTATGTTTCTGAGCTCACCTAGCCCATATACAAATAGATAAAAACAACAATGAAACAAAACCACAGCGCTGTCAATATGGATGGTTATTCTTCTTGTCTGTAGCGGCTACCCAAAAGTGGTCAAACACCCTGGGTTATCTTCACTCCACAAAGTAGAGAAGTTGAACCCAAAAAGAGGAAGACACGAAGTTAGTGGAGGACGACCATTACCACCAATCCATGGTGGAATAGATGTTCTCTTTATAGGCACTGACCTTAAAATAGTGCCCTATATGCACCAAAAGGTTTCTTTATAGGTTAGTCGCACACACTTCCTCTTCTTATAAAACTTCAAAAAGGCAAAGATAACCTGTCAAGCACTGACCTTCAAATAGTGCCCTATATGCATTGAAAGGTATCTTTGTCCACCGTTTTCAACGTGTTTCTTTAGCTTCAAATGTGTAGCCAATATATAATCACCCACAATGAACTGACCTTTTAGAAATTCCCTATGTTCACATAAAGGTTTCTTTTTTGTGCTGGAATCCAAAATTCATGTGGAGATAGCTTGATTAGCTTTTATATACACGATCCTCAAGTATTGATCCCAAAAAAATTGTAAAGGTAAAAAACAATTTATTGGTACAAAAGGACCATAAAACAAATCTGGACATATATACAAAAAGCCTTTCGACCAGAAACACCGACACCGGCTGAACAGGTAAAGAACGATAGATGAATAACGTCTATATCCGGATAAGCAAATTTGCCATAGGCATCATACTATACCCGACAGCCAAATGAAGATGTCCCTTAGTCTGGAGGCCAAAGCACACTGACGCGTTTCGGATCCTTGTCCTTTTTCCAAGTGTGCTTATTGATCATCTGGAGGCCATATTTATACCCCCTTAGTTCCGGTCACATGATACAGATTAATCAAATAAAAACATCTTAATTGACATAAAACGAATCAAAAACATACTAAAACATTCTTAAAAAAATATATTAAAAATCCCTTAAATTCCCAT
Source organism: Pseudophryne corroboree (assembly GCF_028390025.1). Classification (NCBI taxonomy): domain Eukaryota; kingdom Metazoa; phylum Chordata; class Amphibia; order Anura; family Myobatrachidae; genus Pseudophryne; species Pseudophryne corroboree. The sequence goes on from NC_086450.1 coordinate 147,650,781, forward strand.
TATGTAATGTAATAAAGAAACAAATATCGTGTGCTTAGAAAACAGACGTCATCAAAAAGCGCATATAACAAATCCCATTGAAATGCCCCATATATTAACAGGAGGATCCTATATTATTCCTTAGAACACCAATCTAAATAATCATAATTATAAAACACTCATATAAAAGAGTCCGTATATCTATAAAATGTTGCATCCGGTATTTGGCCCGCACGCCATCCAAATTGCTGGAACGCTTCAGCTGTGATGACTTCCGGTCATTGTTGCATCCGGTATTTGGCCCGCACGCCGTCCGAATCGCTGGAACGCTTCAGCTGTGATGACTTCCGGTAAAACATCGTTACCACCGGAAGAAATTCTGCTCTGTGTCTCAGTTGAATTTACAGCATTACGTTGCTAGGCAATGACGGGGTATTTATTTGCGTTCTCCATTGGTGTTCATATATACATCGTGATCCTCTTATCAGCCCAACACGAAATTTTTATGAAAGCCACCATAAAAATTTATTCCGATGCTCAAAAAAAGGGGAAAGAATATATGTTAGAATGGAATACTCCTTACCAATATATATTTTTCACAAAAACCATTTAAGTTCAAATTCGGCATTTAACCCTTTTGGTACCATTGTTTTCAATTTGTATATATTCCGCATCTCTGCCTTAGCCAAATCCTCCTCCCTTGTGTCGGTACGCCAATTGGATCTAATATTTTGTATGCCACAAAAAAATACCAAATCTTTTATATTGCATGCATGGATATCTTTAAAATGAGAAGACACATTATGTGACAGTAAACCTTTTCGTATGTTTCTAACATGTTCAGCTAGACGTTCTTTTAATTTACGTTTAGTCTTGCCGACATATTGTCGTCCACAGCTGCATTCCAATATATATACAACCCATTGGCTATGACAAGTGATGAAATCTTTTATTTCATATATCTTATTGGTCTGATTGGACTTATATTCAGTAATTTTAGATTTATCATACTTACAGGCTTTGCACATACTACATGTGCCGCACCTGTAAAAACCTTTGGAAGTGATTTTCCCTGTATTGATGTTAACCGGGACTACACTTTTCACCAGATTATTTTTAAGATTTTTAGCTCTGCGGTAAATGAATTTTGGTCGCCCTGATATATATTCTTTTAAAACGGGGTCTTTGGTGAGTACTCCCCAATGTTTTTTAAAAATAGTTTCTACTTGTTTATATTGACTATTAAAACCCATAATAACAGCTACATCATTAGGCTTATCCTTATTTTTATTTACTTTAGAGGAAAGAAGTTGAGTCCGATCTAAGGTAAGACAGGATTGACGAGTCTGTTCAATATGATCGGGATTAAACCCCTTAGCAATGAAGTTTTTCTTTAATGAGTCTGATTGGTATAGATAGGTCTCCTTCTTAGTGCAGTTACGTCTTATACGTTGAAATTGACTGGTTGGAATGCTTTTTAGCCAGTTCTTATGGTGATTGCTCTCATAGTGAATAAAAGAGTTGCAATCAGTAGGCTTAGTGAAATTCTTAGTTAAGATTCTCTCTTCTTCTGCATATATTGTTAAATCTAGAAGGTTGACTTGAGAGTCACTAATATCAAATGAAAAAACAATATTACAATCATTTCTATTTAGTTCATTGCAGAAGGTATCCAGGGACTGCCGATCACCCTTCCACATAAACAGCACGTCGTCTATGTAGCGGTGCCAGGACACCAGGCCCGCGCCCAGGGAGAGATGTTTCCAGATGTTAAGCTCCTCCCAAAATGCCATAAACAGGTTGGCATAACTGGGCGCGACCCTGGTGCCCATGGCAGTTCCCTTCAATTGTAAATAGAAGGAGTCCTCAAATTTAAAGAAATTATTGTTTAAAATGAGACTAATCCCCTCCAAGACAAAATTTCTCTTCTCCGTAGAATATTTCTCTTGTTCCAAAAAAAAGCTAATCGATTCCAAACCTTTACTATGGTCGATAATGGTATATAACGATGTGACATCCGCAGTCACTAGCCACAAGTCTGATGACCAACTAATATTGTCCATCTTGTTAATAACATCAATAGTATCTTTTATATATGCTCGAGTTTTAATAACTATTGGCTGTAGCATATGGTCGATAAAATGTGACAAATTTGCCAATATCGAATTGGTGCCAGCTACAATAGGCCTACCAGGTGGTGCAGTTAAAGACTTGTGGATCTTGGGTAGGACATATAGGACAGGTATAGAGGGTTTTTCAATAGTCATATACAGTTGTTCCTTGTCGGTAATCACACCTTTAGAAGTATAAAGAGATAGTAATACATTTAACTTTTGTTTGACTTTATCTGATGGATCTGCCCTTAATTTTTTATAGGTATGGGTTTCTCCTAATTGTCTAAAGATTTCTGCATTATAATCCTCTCTGTTCATTATAACAACCCCACCGCCTTTATCGGCGGGTTTAATAACAATTGTGGAGTTAGCTTGTAAAGAGAGGATCGCTAATCTTTCACTCTTGGACATGTTCACATGTTTGGCTTTTCTGAAAACCGTCCTTTCTAAATCTTCTTTCACTAATTTTTCAAAAGATTCAACAAAACATCCCTTTTTGTGAGTGGGATAAAAAGTAGACCTGCGTTTAAACACAGAGTATGGGCCTATTTCATTAATGTCAGGGTTGGCACCTTCCGTCTTTTCAGCAAAGAACCTTTTTAATGCTAACTTCCTAATGAATTTTTGCAGGTCGATAAAGACCTCTCATTCGTCCACATGGTTAGATGGAGCAAATTTTAATCCTTTCTCCAATACATATTGTTCTTCCTTACTACAAGTGTAGTCACTCAGATTATATATTTTGGTTTTATTACCCTCTGTAATATGGTGGCTTTCTGTTGATGTGTTATTCTCTATTGGGCTTATCTTATGTTTGGTTCTTTTTTTCTTCTTTTTATTTGGTCCCTGGTGTTTGCCTGCCCTTTTGCCCCGATGTTTACGTTTTATCGCCACCTTGTTGAGTGGATCGATCTCTGATCTAAAAAACGTTCCTGATCTTTAATGGGTCCAAACCGATTTCTCCCATAATCGTTATCGAAGTGATCTTTTTCATATCTATTATTATTATAAAGATCTCTATCTCTATATCTATCTCGGTTTTGTGAACTCCAGTCCTGATTTTGGTTGTTTTCTCTAAAAGTGTTTCTATATTTCAGAGAACCAACCTGATTTCCTATCTTCCCCTGGTTAGGATATTTCTCAAAATCCTTATGCCCAAACCTTCGTCTATAAGGGGTAATGTTTTCATTTCTTCTCTGTGCTTTCTTCTGATTTCTATCACTATTGTATGAGGTGGAGGCTTCGGATGAAGTGCCTATCATATTGGGTTGGTCCTTTCTGACCAAAAAATTTCGTTCTTTTTTGGTTATCATATGTTCTTCCCCTTGCTGATAGTCATTTCTATCCCTCTGAAATTTCTTGTGTTTTTTAAACCTAATCTCTTTCTCATTTTTCTCTACTTTTCTAATAATTTCTGTTTCCAAGTCCTTATAGTCTTGGAGTCCTGAAAATGGATCCACCAATGTTCTAGTTAGCAGTATATCTTCTTCTATTTTTTTTAATTCACTATTTTTTTCTCCGATAATTAACTGCATTAATGCAAGTGAGCAAGAGTCTAAAATGCGGAACCACTCTTTTTTAAAATCACCTGTCTCATTATCAAATGATGGGGTTTTATCTAACCTTAAACCCCTGGGTATGATATTTTCTTTCAAGTACCTTTCAAGGGTGGCTATCTCCCACCATATTTTCCCTTCTTTTATTAGTAGTTTTTCTAATTTCCACATAGCTGACTCTAAATCATTATGTTCTAAGACAACATCATTCATATCTTTGTTTCCAAAGACATGATGTAACTGTAACTTTCTATTGTCCCTGTGTGAGAACATAATGGGGAGGCGCAAGTAAAATACAAAGGTGATTTACTAGAATGTATAGCAAAAAGTAGTTTTCCACCTGCGCCAACCAGAGACTGCAGCTAGATTATGTTTCTGAGCTCACCTAGCCCATATACAAATAGATAAAAACAACAATGAAACAAAACCACAGCGCTGTCAATATGGATGGTTATTCTTCTTGTCTGTAGCGGCTACCCAAAAGTGGTCAAACACCCTGGGTTATCTTCACTCCACAAAGTAGAGAAGTTGAACCCAAAAAGAGGAAGACACGAAGTTAGTGGAGGACGACCATTACCACCAATCCATGGTGGAATAGATGTTCTCTTTATAGGCACTGACCTTAAAATAGTGCCCTATATGCACCAAAAGGTTTCTTTATAGGTTAGTCGCACACACTTCCTCTTCTTATAAAACTTCAAAAAGGCAAAGATAACCTGTCAAGCACTGACCTTCAAATAGTGCCCTATATGCATTGAAAGGTATCTTTGTCCACCGTTTTCAACGTGTTTCTTTAGCTTCAAATGTGTAGCCAATATATAATCACCCACAATGAACTGACCTTTTAGAAATTCCCTATGTTCACATAAAGGTTTCTTTTTTGTGCTGGAATCCAAAATTCATGTGGAGATAGCTTGATTAGCTTTTATATACACGATCCTCAAGTATTGATCCCAAAAAAATTGTAAAGGTAAAAAACAATTTATTGGTACAAAAGGACCATAAAACAAATCTGGACATATATACAAAAAGCCTTTCGACCAGAAACACCGACACCGGCTGAACAGGTAAAGAACGATAGATGAATAACGCCTATATCCGGATAAGCAAATTTGCCATAGGCATCATACTATACCCGACAGCCAAATGAAGATGTCCCTTAGTCTGGAGGCCAAAGCACACTGACGCGTTTCGGATCCTTGTCCTTTTTCCAAGTGTGCTTATTGATCATCTGGAGGCCATATTTATACCCCCTTAGTTCCGGTCACATGATACAGATTAATCAAATAAAAACATCTTAATTGACATAAAACGAATCAAAAACATACTAAAACATTCTTAAAAAAATATATTAAAAATCCCTTAAATTCCCATTATGTAATGTAATAAAGAAACAAATATCGTGTGCTTAGAAAACAGACGTCATCAAAAAGCGCATATAACAAATCCCATTGAAATGCCCCATATATTAACAGGAGGATCCTATATTATTCCTTAGAACACCAATCTAAATAATCATAATTATAAAACACTCATATAAAAGAGTCCGTATATCTATAAAATGTTGCATCCGGTATTTGGCCCGCACGCCATCCAAATTGCTGGAACGCTTCAGCTGTGATGACTTCCGGTCATTGTTGCATCCGGTATTTGGCCCGCACGCCGTCCGAATCGCTGGAACGCTTCAGCTGTGATGACTTCCGGTAAAACATCGTTACCACCGGAAGAAATTCTGCTCTGTGTCTCAGTTGAATTTACAGCATTACGTTGCTAGGCAATGACGGGGTATTTATTTGCGTTCTCCATTGGTGTTCATATATACATCGTGATCCTCTTATCAGCCCAACACGAAATTTTTATGAAAGCCACCATAAAAATTTATTCCGATGCTCAAAAAAAGGGGAAAGAATATATGTTAGAATGGAATACTCCTTACCAATATATATTTTTCACAAAAACCATTTAAGTTCAAATTCGGCATTTAACCCTTTTGGTACCATTGTTTTCAATTTGTATATATTCCGCATCTCTGCCTTAGCCAAATCCTCCTCCCTTGTGTCGGTACGCCAATTGGATCTAATATTTTGTATGCCACAAAAAAATACCAAATCTTTTATATTGCATGCATGGATATCTTTAAAATGAGAAGACACATTATGTGACAGTAAACCTTTTCGTATGTTTCTAACATGTTCAGCTAGACGTTCTTTTAATTTACGTTTAGTCTTGCCGACATATTGTCGTCCACAGCTGCATTCCAATATATATACAACCCATTGGCTATGACAAGTGATGAAATCTTTTATTTCATATATCTTATTGGTCTGATTGGACTTATATTCAGTAATTTTAGATTTATCATACTTACAGGCTTTGCACATACTACATGTGCCGCACCTGTAAAAACCTTTGGAAGTGATTTTCCCTGTATTGATGTTAACCGGGACTACACTTTTCACCAGATTATTTTTAAGATTTTTAGCTCTGCGGTAAATGAATTTTGGTCGCCCTGATATATATTCTTTTAAAACGGGGTCTTTGGTGAGTACTCCCCAATGTTTTTTAAAAATAGTTTCTACTTGTTTATATTGACTATTAAAACCCATAATAACAGCTACATCATTAGGCTTATCCTTATTTTTATTTACTTTAGAGGAAAGAAGTTGAGTCCGATCTAAGGTAAGACAGGATTGACGAGTCTGTTCAATATGATCGGGATTAAACCCCTTAGCAATGAAGTTTTTCTTTAATGAGTCTGATTGGTATAGATAGGTCTCCTTCTTAGTGCAGTTACGTCTTATACGTTGAAATTGACTGGTTGGAATGCTTTTTAGCCAGTTCTTATGGTGATTGCTCTCATAGTGAATAAAAGAGTTGCAATCAGTAGGCTTAGTGAAATTCTTAGTTAAGATTCTCTCTTCTTCTGCATATATTGTTAAATCTAGAAAGTTGACTTGAGAGTCACTAATATCAAATGAAAAAACAATATTACAATCATTTCTATTTAGTTCATTGCAGAAGGTATCCAGGGACTGCCGATCACCCTTCCACATAAACAGCACGTCGTCTATGTAGCGGTGCCAGGACACCAGGCCCGCGCCCAGGGAGAGATGTTTCCAGATGTTAAGCTCCTCCCAAAATGCCATAAACAGGTTGGCATAACTGGGCGCGACCCTGGTGCCCATGGCAGTTCCCTTCAATTGTAAATAGAAGGAGTCCTCAAATTTAAAGAAATTATTGTTTAAAATGAGACTAATCCCCTCCAAGACAAAATTTCTCTTCTCCGTAGAATATTTCTCTTGTTCCAAAAAAAAGCTAATCGATTCCAAACCTTTACTATGGTCGATAATGGTATATAACGATGTGACATCCGCAGTCACTAGCCACAAGTCTGATGACCAACTAATATTGTCCATCTTGTTAATAACATCAATAGTATCTTTTATATATGCTCGAGTTTTAATAACTATTGGCTGTAGCATATGGTCGATAAAATGTGACAAATTTGCCAATATCGAATTGGTGCCAGCTACAATAGGCCTACCAGGTGGTGCAGTTAAAGACTTGTGGATCTTGGGTAGGACATATAGGACAGGTATAGAGGGTTTTTCAATAGTCATATACAGTTGTTCCTTGTCGGTAATCACACCTTTAGAAGTATAAAGAGATAGTAATACATTTAACTTTTGTTTGACTTTATCTGATGGATCTGCCCTTAATTTTTTATAGGTATGGGTTTCTCCTAATTGTCTAAAGATTTCTGCATTATAATCCTCTCTGTTCATTATAACAACCCCACCGCCTTTATCGGCGGGTTTAATAACAATTGTGGAGTTAGCTTGTAAAGAGAGGATCGCTAATCTTTCACTCTTGGACATGTTCACATGTTTGGCTTTTCTGAAAACCGTCCTTTCTAAATCTTCTTTCACTAATTTTTCAAAAGATTCAACAAAACATCCCTTTTTGTGAGTGGGATAAAAAGTAGACCTGCGTTTAAACACAGAGTATGGGCCTATTTCATTAATGTCAGGGTTGGCACCTTCCGTCTTTTCAGCAAAGAACCTTTTTAAGGCTAACTTCCTAATGAATTTTTGCAGGTCGATAAAGACCTCAAAATCGTCCACATGGTTAGATGGAGCAAATTTTAATCCTTTCTCCAATACATATTGTTCTTCCTTACTACAAGTGTAGTCACTCAGATTATATATTTTGGTTTTATTACCCTCTGTAATATGGTGGCTTTCTGTTGATGTGTTATTCTCTATTGGGCTTATCTTATGTTTGGTTCTTTTTTTCTTCTTTTTATTTGGTCCCTGGTGTTTGCCTGCCCTTTTGCCCCGATGTTTACGTTTTATCGCCACCTTGTTGAGTGGATCGATCTCTGATCTAAAAAACGTTCCTGATCTTTAATGGGTCCAAACCGATTTCTCCCATAATCGTTATCGAAGTGATCTTTTTCATATCTATTATTATTATAAAGATCTCTATCTCTATATCTATCTCGGTTTTGTGAACTCCAGTCCTGATTTTGGTTGTTTTCTCTAAAAGTGTTTCTATATTTCAGAGAACCAACCTGATTTCCTATCTTCCCCTGGTTAGGATATTTCTCAAAATCCTTATGCCCAAACCTTCGTCTATAAGGGGTAATGTTTTCATTTCTTCTCTGTGCTTTCTTCTGATTTCTATCACTATTGTATGAGGTGGAGGCTTCGGATGAAGTGCCTATCATATTGGGTTGGTCCTTTCTGACCAAAAAATTTCGTTCTTTTTTGGTTATCATATGTTCTTCCCCTTGCTGATAGTCATTTCTATCCCTCTGAAATTTCTTGTGTTTTTTAAACCTAATCTCTTTCTCATTTTTCTCTACTTTTCTAATAATTTCTGTTTCCAAGTCCATATAGTCTTGGAGTCCTGAAAATGGATCCACCAATGTTCTAGTTAGCAGTATATCTTCTTCTATTTTTTTTAATTCACTATTTTTTTCTCCGATAATTAACTGCATTAATGCAAGTGAGCAAAAGTCTAAAATGCGGAACCACTCTTTTTTAAAATCACCTGTCTCATTATCAAATGATGGGGTTTTATCTAACCTTAAACCCCTGGGTATGATATTTTCTTTCAAGTACCTTTCAAGGGTGGCTATCTCCCACCATATTTTCCCTTCTTTTATTAGTAGTTTTTCTAATTTCCACATAGCTGACTCTAAATCATTATCTTCTAAGACAACATCATTCATATCTTTGTTTCCAAAGACATGATGTAACTGTAACTTTCTATTGTCCCTGTGTGAGAACATAATGGGGAGGCGCAAGTAAAATACAAAGGTGATTTACTAGAATGTATAGCAAAAAGTAGTTTTCCACCTGCGCCAACCAGAGACTGCAGCTAGATTATGTTTCTGAGCTCACCTAGCCCATATACAAATAGATAAAAACAACAATGAAACAAAACCACAGCGCTGTCAATATGGATGGTTATTCTTCTTGTCTGTAGCGGCTACCCAAAAGTGGTCAAACACCCTGGGTTATCTTCACTCCACAAAGTAGAGAAGTTGAACCCAAAAAGAGGAAGACACGAAGTTAGTGGAGGACGACCATTACCACCAATCCATGGTGGAATAGATGTTCTCTTTATAGGCACTGACCTTAAAATAGTGCCCTATATGCACCAAAAGGTTTCTTTATAGGTTAGTCGCACACACTTCCTCTTCTTATAAAACTTCAAAAAGGCAAAGATAACCTGTCAAGCACTGACCTTCAAATAGTGCCCTATATGCATTGAAAGGTATCTTTGTCCACCGTTTTCAACGTGTTTCTTTAGCTTCAAATGTGTAGCCAATATATAATCACCCACAATGAACTGACCTTTTAGAAATTCCCTATGTTCACATAAAGGTTTCTTTTTTGTGCTGGAATCCAAAATTCATGTGGAGATAGCTTGATTAGCTTTTATATACACGATCCTCAAGTATTGATCCCAAGAAAATTGTAAAGGTAAAAAACAATTTATTGGTACAAAAGGACCATAAAACAAATCTGGACATATATACAAAAAGCCTTTCGACCAGAAACACCGACACCGGCTGAACAGGTAAAGAACGATAGATGAATAACGCCTATATCCGGATAAGCAAATTTGCCATAGGCATCATACTATACCCGACAGCCAAATGAAGATGTCCCTTAGTCTGGAGGCCAAAGCACACTGACGCGTTTCGGATCCTTGTCCTTTTTCCAAGTGTGCTTATTGATCATCTGGAGGCCATATTTATACCCCCTTAGTTCCGGTCACATGATACAGATTAATCAAATAAAAACATCTTAATTGACATAAAACGAATCAAAAACATACTAAAACATTCTTAAAAAAATATATTAAAAATCCCTTAAATTCCCATTATGTAATGTAATAAAGAAACAAATATCGTGTGCTTAGAAAACAGACGTCATCAAAAAGCGCATATAACAAATCCCATTGAAATGCCCCATATATTAACAGGAGGATCCTATATTATTCCTTAGAACACCAATCTAAATAATCATAATTATAAAACACTCATATAAAAGAGTCCGTATATCTATAAAATGTTGCATCCGGTATTTGGCCCGCACGCCATCCAAATTGCTGGAACGCTTCAGCTGTGATGACTTCCGGTCATTGTTGCATCCGGTATTTGGCCCGCACGCCGTCCGAATCGCTGGAACGCTTCAGCTGTGATGACTTCCGGTAAAACATCGTTACCACCGGAAGAAATTCTGCTCTGTGTCTCAGTTGAATTTACAGCATTACGTTGCTAGGCAATGACGGGGTATTTATTTGCGTTCTCCATTGGTGTTCATATATACATCGTGATCCTCTTATCAGCCCAACACGAAATTTTTATGAAAGCCACCATAAAAATTTATTCCGATGCTCAAAAAAAGGGGAAAGAATATATGTTAGAATGGAATACTCCTTACCAATATATATTTTTCACAAAAACCATTTAAGTTCAAATTCGGCATTTAACCCTTTTGGTACCATTGTTTTCAATTTGTATATATTCCGCATCTCTGCCTTAGCCAAATCCTCCTCCCTTGTGTCGGTACGCCAATTGGATCTAATATTTTGTATGCCACAAAAAAATACCAAATCTTTTATATTGCATGCATGGATATCTTTAAAATGAGAAGACACATTATGTGACAGTAAACCTTTTCGTATGTTTCTAACATGTTCAGCTAGACGTTCTTTTAATTTACGTTTAGTCTTGCCGACATATTGTCGTCCACAGCTGCATTCCAATATATATACAACCCATTGGCTATGACAAGTGATGAAATCTTTTATTTCATATATCTTATTGGTCTGATTGGACTTATATTCAGTAATTTTAGATTTATCATACTTACAGGCTTTGCACATACTACATGTGCCGCACCTGTAAAAACCTTTGGAAGTGATTTTCCCTGTATTGATGTTAACCGGGACTACACTTTTCACCAGATTATTTTTAAGATTTTTAGCTCTGCGGTAAATGAATTTTGGTCGCCCTGATATATATTCTTTTAAAACGGGGTCTTTGGTGAGTACTCCCCAATGTTTTTTAAAAATAGTTTCTACTTGTTTATATTGACTATTAAAACCCATAATAACAGCTACATCATTAGGCTTATCCTTATTTTTATTTACTTTAGAGGAAAGAAGTTGAGTCCGATCTAAGGTAAGACAGGATTGACGAGTCTGTTCAATATGATCGGGATTAAACCCCTTAGCAATGAAGTTTTTCTTTAATGAGTCTGATTGGTATAGATAGGTCTCCTTCTTAGTGCAGTTACGTCTTATACGTTGAAATTGACTGGTTGGAATGCTTTTTAGCCAGTTCTTATGGTGATTGCTCTCATAGTGAATAAAAGAGTTGCAATCAGTAGGCTTAGTGAAATTCTTAGTTAAGATTCTCTCTTCTTCTGCATATATTGTTAAATCTAGAAAGTTGACTTGAGAGTCACTAATATCAAATGAAAAAACAATATTACAATCATTTCTATTTAGTTCATTGCAGAAGGTATCCAGGGACTGCCGATCACCCTTCCACATAAACAGCACGTCGTCTATGTAGCGGTGCCAGGACACCAGGCCCGCGCCCAGGGAGAGATGTTTCCAGATGTTAAGCTCCTCCCAAAATGCCATAAACAGGTTGGCATAACTGGGCGCGACCCTGGTGCCCATGGCAGTTCCCTTCAATTGTAAATAGAAGGAGTCCTCAAATTTAAAGAAATTATTGTTTAAAATGAGACTAATCCCCTCCAAGACAAAATTTCTCTTCTCCGTAGAATATTTCTCTTGTTCCAAAAAAAAGCTAATCGATTCCAAACCTTTACTATGGTCGATAATGGTATATAACGATGTGACATCCGCAGTCACTAGCCACAAGTCTGATGACCAACTAATATTGTCCATCTTGTTAATAACATCAATAGTATCTTTTATATATGCTCGAGTTTTAATAACTATTGGCTGTAGCATATGGTCGATAAAATGTGACAAATTTGCCAATATCGAATTGGTGCCAGCTACAATAGGCCTACCAGGTGGTGCAGTTAAAGACTTGTGGATCTTGGGTAGGACATATAGGACAGGTATAGAGGGTTTTTCAATAGTCATATACAGTTGTTCCTTGTCGGTAATCACACCTTTAGAAGTATAAAGAGATAGTAATACATTTAACTTTTGTTTGACTTTATCTGATGGATCTGCCCTTAATTTTTTATAGGTATGGGTTTCTCCTAATTGTCTAAAGATTTCTGCATTATAATCCTCTCTGTTCATTATAACAACCCCACCGCCTTTATCGGCGGGTTTAATAACAATTGTGGAGTTAGCTTGTAAAGAGAGGATCGCTAATCTTTCACTCTTGGACATGTTCACATGTTTGGCTTTTCTGAAAACCGTCCTTTCTAAATCTTCTTTCACTAATTTTTCAAAAGATTCAACAAAACATCCCTTTTTGTGAGTGGGATAAAAAGTAGACCTGCGTTTAAACACAGAGTATGGGCCTATTTCATTAATGTCAGGGTTGGCACCTTCCGTCTTTTCAGCAAAGAACCTTTTTAAGGCTAACTTCCTAATGAATTTTTGCAGGTCGATAAAGACCTCAAAATCGTCCACATGGTTAGATGGAGCAAATTTTAATCCTTTCTCCAATACATATTGTTCTTCCTTACTACAAGTGTAGTCACTCAGATTATATATTTTGGTTTTATTACCCTCTGTAATATGGTGGCTTTCTGTTGATGTGTTATTCTCTATTGGGCTTATCTTATGTTTGGTTCTTTTTTTCTTCTTTTTATTTGGTCCCTGGTGTTTGCCTGCCCTTTTGCCCCGATGTTTACGTTTTATCGCCACCTTGTTGAGTGGATCGATCTCTGATCTAAAAAACGTTCCTGATCTTTAATGGGTCCAAACCGATTTCTCCCATAATCGTTATCGAAGTGATCTTTTTCATATCTATTATTATTATAAAGATCTCTATCTCTATATCTATCTCGGTTTTGTGAACTCCAGTCCTGATTTTGGTTGTTTTCTCTAAAAGTGTTTCTATATTTCAGAGAACCAACCTGATTTCCTATCTTCCCCTGGTTAGGATATTTCTCAAAATCCTTATGCCCAAACCTTCGTCTATAAGGGGTAATGTTTTCATTTCTTCTCTGTGCTTTCTTCTGATTTCTATCACTATTGTATGAGGTGGAGGCTTCGGATGAAGTGCCTATCATATTGGGTTGGTCCTTTCTGACCAAAAAATTTCGTTCTTTTTTGGTTATCATATGTTCTTCCCCTTGCTGATAGTCATTTCTATCCCTCTGAAATTTCTTGTGTTTTTTAAACCTAATCTCTTTCTCATTTTTCTCTACTTTTCTAATAATTTCTGTTTCCAAGTCCTTATAGTCTTGGAGTCCTGAAAATGGATCCACCAATGTTCTAGTTAGCAGTATATCTTCTTCTATTTTTTTTAATTCACTATTTTTTTCTCCGATAATTAACTGCATTAATGCAAGTGAGCAAAAGTCTAAAATGCGGAACCACTCTTTTTTAAAATCACCTGTCTCATTATCAAATGATGGGGTTTTATCTAACCTTAAACCCCTGGGTATGATATTTTCTTTCAAGTACCTTTCAAGGGTGGCTATCTCCCACCATATTTTCCCTTCTTTTATTAGTAGTTTTTCTAATTTCCACATAGCTGACTCTAAATCATTATCTTCTAAGACAACATCATTCATATCTTTGTTTCCAAAGACATGATGTAACTGTAACTTTCTATTGTCCCTGTGTGAGAACATAATGGGGAGGCGCAAGTAAAATACAAAGGTGATTTACTAGAATGTATAGCAAAAAGTAGTTTTCCACCTGCGCCAACCAGAGACTGCAGCTAGATTATGTTTCTGAGCTCACCTAGCCCATATACAAATAGATAAAAACAACAATGAAACAAAACCACAGCGCTGTCAATATGGATGGTTATTCTTCTTGTCTGTAGCGGCTACCCAAAAGTGGTCAAACACCCTGGGTTATCTTCACTCCACAAAGTAGAGAAGTTGAACCCAAAAAGAGGAAGACACGAAGTTAGTGGAGGACGACCATTACCACCAATCCATGGTGGAATAGATGTTCTCTTTATAGGCACTGACCTTAAAATAGTGCCCTATATGCACCAAAAGGTTTCTTTATAGGTTAGTCGCACACACTTCCTCTTCTTATAAAACTTCAAAAAGGCAAAGATAACCTGTCAAGCACTGACCTTCAAATAGTGCCCTATATGCATTGAAAGGTATCTTTGTCCACCGTTTTCAACGTGTTTCTTTAGCTTCAAATGTGTAGCCAATATATAATCACCCACAATGAACTGACCTTTTAGAAATTCCCTATGTTCACATAAAGGTTTCTTTTTTGTGCTGGAATCCAAAATTCATGTGGAGATAGCTTGATTAGCTTTTATATACACGATCCTCAAGTATTGATCCCAAAAAAATTGTAAAGGTAAAAAACAATTTATTGGTACAAAAGGACCATAAAACAAATCTGGACATATATACAAAAAGCCTTTCGACCAGAAACACCGACACCGGCTGAACAGGTAAAGAACGATAGATGAATAACGCCTATATCCGGATAAGCAAATTTGCCATAGGTATCATACTATACCCGACAGCCAAATGAAGATGTCCCTTAGTCTGGAGGCCAAAGCACACTGACGCGTTTCGGATCCTTGTCCTTTTTCCAAGTGTGCTTATTGATCATCTGGAGGCCATATTTATACCCCCTTAGTTCCGGTCACATGATACAGATTAATCAAATAAAAACATCTTAATTGACATAAAACGAATCAAAAACATACTAAAACATTCTTAAAAAAATATATTAAAAATCCCTTAAATTCCCATTATGTAATGTAATAAAGAAACAAATATCGTGTGCTTAGAAAACAGACGTCATCAAAAAGCGCATATAACAAATCCCATTGAAATGCCCCATATATTAACAGGAGGATCCTATATTATTCCTTAGAACACCAATCTAAATAATCATAATTATAAAACACTCATATAAAAGAGTCCGTATATCTATAAAATGTTGCATCCGGTATTTGGCCCGCACGCCATCCAAATTGCTGGAACGCTTCAGCTGTGATGACTTCCGGTCATTGTTGCATCCGGTATTTGGCCCGCACGCCGTCCGAATCGCTGGAACGCTTCAGCTGTGATGACTTCCGGTAAAACATCGTTACCACCGGAAGAAATTCTGCTCTGTGTCTCAGTTGAATTTACAGCATTACGTTGCTAGGCAATGACGGGGTATTTATTTGCGTTCTCCATTGGTGTTCATATATACATCGTGATCCTCTTATCAGCCCAACACGAAATTTTTATGAAAGCCACCATAAAAATTTATTCCGATGCTCAAAAAAAGGGGAAAGAATATATGTTAGAATAGAATACTCCTTACCAATATATATTTTTCACAAAAACCATTTAAGTTCAAATTCGGCATTTAACCCTTTTGGTACCATTGTTTTCAAGTTGTATATATTCCGCATCTCTGCCTTAGCCAAATCCTCCTCCCTTGTGTCGGTACGCCAATTGGATCTAATATTTTGTATGCCACAAAAAAATACCAAATCTTTTATATTGCATGCATGGATATCTTTAAAATGAGAAGACACATTATGTGACAGTAAACCTTTTCGTATGTTTCTAACATGTTCAGCTAGACGTTCTTTTAATTTACGTTTAGTCTTGCCGACATATTGTCGTCCACAGCTGCATTCCAATATATATACAACCCATTGGCTATGACAAGTGATGAAATCTTTTATTTCATATATCTTATTGGTCTGATTGGACTTATATTCAGTAATTTTAGATTTATCATACTTACAGGCTTTGCACATACTACATGTGCCGCACCTGTAAAAACCTTTGGAAGTGATTTTCCCTGTATTGATGTTAACCGGGACTACACTTTTCACCAGATTATTTTTAAGATTTTTAGCTCTGCGGTAAATGAATTTTGGTCGCCCTGATATATATTCTTTTAAAACGGGGTCTTTGGTGAGTACTCCCCAATGTTTTTTAAAAATAGTTTCTACTTGTTTATATTGACTATTAAAACCCATAATAACAGCTACATCATTAGGCTTATCCTTATTTTTATTTACTTTAGAGGAAAGAAGTTGAGTCCGATCTAAGGTAAGACAGGATTGACGAGTCTGTTCAATATGATCGGGATTAAACCCCTTAGCAATGAAGTTTTTCTTTAATGAGTCTGATTGGTATAGATAGGTCTCCTTCTTAGTGCAGTTACGTCTTATACGTTGAAATTGACTGGTTGGAATGCTTTTTAGCCAGTTCTTATGGTGATTGCTCTCATAGTGAATAAAAGAGTTGCAATCAGTAGGCTTAGTGAAATTCTTAGTTAAGATTCTCTCTTCTTCTGCATATATTGTTAAATCTAGAAAGTTGACTTGAGAGTCACTAATATCAAATGAAAAAACAATATTACAATCATTTCTATTTAGTTCATTGCAGAAGGTATCCAGGGACTGCCGATCACCCTTCCACATAAACAGCACGTCGTCTATGTAGCGGTGCCAGGACACCAGGCCCGCGCCCAGGGAGAGATGTTTCCAGATGTTAAGCTCCTCCCAAAATGCCATAAACAGGTTGGCATAACTGGGCGCGACTCTGGTGCCCATGGCAGTTCCCTTCAATTGTAAATAGAAGGAGTCCTCAAATTTAAAGAAATTATTGTTTAAAATGAGACTAATCCCCTCCAAGACAAAATTTCTCTTCTCCGTAGAATATTTCTCTTGTTCCAAAAAAAGCTAATCGATTCCAAACCTTTACTATGGTCGATAATGGTATATAACGATGTGACATCCGCAGTCACTAGCCACAAGTCTGATGACCAACTAATATTGTCCATCTTGTTAATAACATCAATAGTATCTTTTATATATGCTCGAGTTTTAATAACTATTGGCTGTAGCATATGGTCGATAAAATGTGACAAATTTGCCAATATCGAATTGGTGCCAGCTACAATAGGCCTACCAGGTGGTGCAGTTAAAGACTTGTGGATCTTGGGTAGGACATATAGGACAGGTATAGAGGGTTTTTCAATAGTCATATACAGTTGTTCCTTGTCGGTAATCACACCTTTAGAAGTATAAAGAGATAGTAATACATTTAACTTTTGTTTGACTTTATCTGATGGATCTGCCCTTAATTTTTTATAGGTATGGGTTTCTCCTAATTGTCTAAAGATTTCTGCATTATAATCCTCTCTGTTCATTATAACAACCCCACCGCCTTTATCGGCGGGTTTAATAACAATTGTGGAGTTAGCTTGTAAAGAGATGATCGCTAATCTTTCACTCTTGGACATGTTCACATGTTTGGCTTTTCTGAAAACCGTCCTTTCTAAATCTTCTTTCACTAATTTTTCAAAAGATTCAACAAAACATCCCTTTTTGTGAGTGGGATAAAAAGTAGACCTGCGTTTAAACACAGAGTATGGGCCTATTTCATTAATGTCAGGGTTGGCACCTTCCGTCTTTTCAGCAAAGAACCTTTTTAAGGCTAACTTCCTAATGAATTTTTGCAGGTCGATAAAGACCTCAAAATCGTCCACATGGTTAGATGGAGCAAATTTTAATCCTTTCTCCAATACATATTGTTCTTCCTTACTACAAGTGTAGTCACTCAGATTATATATTTTGGTTTTATTACCCTCTGTAATATGGTGGCTTTCTGTTGATGTGTTATTCTCTATTGGGCTTATCTTATGTTTGGTTCTTTTTTTCTTCTTTTTATTTGGTCCCTGGTGTTTGCCTGCCCTTTTGCCCCGATGTTTACGTTTTATCGCCACCTTGTTGAGTGGATCGATCTCTTATCTAAAAAACGTTCCTGATCTTTAATGGGTCCAAACCGATTTCTCCCATAATCGTTATCGAAGTGATCTTTTTCATATCTATTATTATTATAAAGATCTCTATCTCTATATCTATCTCGGTTTTGTGAACTCCAGTCCTGATTTTGGTTGTTTTCTCTAAAAGTGTTTCTATATTTCAGAGAACCAACCTGATTTCCTATCTTCCCCTGGTTAGGATATTTCTCAAAATCCTTATGCCCAAACCTTCGTCTATAAGGGGTAATGTTTTCATTTCTTCTCTGTGCTTTCTTCTGATTTCTATCACTATTGTATGAGGTGGAGGCTTCGGATGAAGTGCCTATCATATTGGGTTGGTCCTTTCTGACCAAAAAATTTCGTTCTTTTTTGGTTATCATATGTTCTTCCCCTTGCTGATAGTCATTTCTATCCCTCTGAAATTTCTTGTGTTTTTTAAACCTAATCTCTTTCTCATTTTTCTCTACTTTTCTAATAATTTCTGTTTCCAAGTCCTTATAGTCTTGGAGTCCTGAAAATGGATCCACCAATGTTCTAGTTAGCAGTATATCTTCTTCTATTTTTTTTAATTCACTATTTTTTTCTCCGATAATTAACTGCATTAATGCAAGTGAGCAAGAGTCTAAAATGCGGAACCACTCTTTTTTAAAATCACCTGTCTCATTATCAAATGATGGGGTTTTATCTAACCTTAAACCCCTGGGTATGATATTTTCTTTCAAGTACCTTTCAAGGGTGGCTATCTCCCTCCATATTTTCCCTTCTTTTATTAGTAGTTTTTCTAATTTCCACATAGCTGACTCTAAATCATTATCTTCTAAGACAACATCATTCATATCTTTGTTTCCAAAGACATGATGTAACTGTAACTTTCTATTGTCCCTGTGTGAGAACATAATGGGGAGGCGCAAGTAAAATACAAAGGTGATTTACTAGAATGTATAGCAAAAAGTAGTTTTCCACCTGCGCCAACCAGAGACTGCAGCTAGATTATGTTTCTGAGCTCACCTAGCTCATATACAAATAGATAAAAACAACAATGAAACAAAACCACAGCGCTGTCAATATGGATGGTTATTCTTCTTGTCTGTAGCGGCTACCCAAAAGTGGTCAAACACCCTGGGTTATCTTCACTCCACAAAGTAGAGAAGTTGAACCCAAAAAGAGGAAGACACGAAGTTAGTGGAGGACGACCATTACCACCAATCCATGGTGGAATAGATGTTCTCTTTATAGGCACTGACCTTAAAATAGTGCCCTATATGCACCAAAAGGTTTCTTTATAGGTTAGTCGCATGGGTGTATCTGGGTACTGCTTAGGTACTAGTAGTGAATGTGGGTATGCGTGCATCTGGGTGATGCTTGAATACTAGTAGTGAATGTGGGTATGGATGTGTCTGGGTGCTGCTTAGGTACTAGTAGTTAATGTGGGTATGGGTGTGTCTGGGTGCTGCTTAGGTACTAGTAGTGAATGTGGGTATGGATGTGTCTGGGTGCTGCTTAGGTACTAGTAGTGAATGTGGGTATGGATGTGTCTGGGTGCTGCTTAGGTACTAGTAGTGAATGTGGGTATGGATGTGTCTGGGAGCTGCTTAGGTACTAGTAGTGAATGTGGGTATGAATGTGTCTGGGTGCTGCTTAGGTACTAGTAGTGAATGTGGGTATGGGTGTATCTGGGTGCTGCATAGGTACTAGTAGTGAATGTGGGTATGGGTGCATCTGGGTGATACTTGAGTACTAGTAGTGAATGTGGGTATGGATGTGTCTGGGTGCTGCTTAGGTACTACTAGTGAATGTGGGTATGGGTGTATCTGGGTGCTGCTTAGGTACTAGTAGTGAATGTGGGTATGGGTGCATCTGGGTGATGCTTGAGTACTAGTAGTGAATGTGGGTATGGATGTGTCTGGGTGCTGCTTAGGTACTACTAGTGAATGTGGGTATGGGTGTATCTGGGTGCTGCTTAGGTACTAGTAGTGAATGTGGGTATGGGTGCATCTGGGTGATGCTTGAGTACTAGTAGTGAATGTGGGTATGGATGTGTCTGGGTGCTGCTTAGGTACTACTAGTGAATGTGGGTATGGGTGTATCTGGGTACTGCTTAGGTACTAGTAGTGAATGTGGGTATGGGTGCATCTGGGTGATGCTTGAGTACTAGTAGTGAATGTGGGTATGGATGTGTCTGGGTGCTGCTTAGGTACTAGTAGTGAATGCGGGTATGGGTGTATCTGGGTGCTGCTTAGGTACTAGTAGTGAATGTGGGTATGGATGTGACTGGGTGCTGCTTAGGTACTAGTAGTGAATGTAGGTATGGATGTGTCTGTGTGCTGTTTAGGTACTAGTAGTGAATTTGGGTATTATTATTATTATTATTATTACATTTTATTTATAAGGCGCCACATGTGTTTCGCAGCGCCGTACAAAGGACAGTACAGGGAGACAAAACATAGCATTACAGTAAATAAATAACAGAAATAGAGTACAGGTAACATAGAGCGCCACACATTCTCAAGACATAATACAGCTAAGATGTAAGTATTGAGGGAGTGATCATCATACTACTAGAGGCTGGTGGCCATAGATGGAGATGCGCCTTTACTAGCAGGGTAAAGATGGTCTATGAGCAGGGGAGAGCTGCGAGTGAAATGTGTCGAGGCGAGGGCTTAGATAACAAGAGGGAAGAGGGCCCTGCTCTGAAGAGCTAACAATCTAGTGGGGAGGGGCAACAGACAGATGACAAGAGGTGCAGGCAAGCGGGAGTTAGCCTGATGGCAGTATGCAAGCAAAGCTGAGAAGTTCACGGCATGAGGCAGGGGGATGGAGGCGCGGCTTCAGGACTGGGTTATGCATCGGGAGGGTATGCTATGATGAATAGGTGGGTTTTTAGTGCCCGTTTGAAGCTTTACACGGTCGGGGAGAGTCTAATGGAGCGGGGGAGTGCGTTCCACTGAAGGGGTGCAGCACGGGCATAGTCTTGAACACGAGCATGGGAAGCAGTGACCAGGGCGGTGGAGAGGCGACGGTCATTGGTCGACCGTAGGGGGCGGGAGGGAGTATGAAGGGAGAGGAGGTTGGAGATGTAGGGAGCAGTGGAATTAGAGATGGCCTTGTATGTGAGGGTGAGGAGTTTGAAGAGGATTCTGTAGGGAAATGGGAGCCAGTGTAGATTTTGGCGAAGGGGAGTGGCAGATGTGGTGCGGCGGGAGAGGAAGATAAGCCTAGCTGCAGAGTTTAGGACAGATTGGAGGGGAGCAAGATTGGAGCAAGCGAGGCCAGTGAGGAGAACATTGCAGTAGTCAAGTCGTGAGATGACCAGTGAGTGGATGATGATATGGGTGTATCTGGGTGCTGATTAGGTACTAGTAGTGAATGTGGGTATGGATGTGTCTGGGTGCTGCTTGAGTACTAGTAGTGAATGTGGGTATGGATGTGTGTGGGTGCTGCTTGAGTACTAGTAGTGAATGTGGGTATGGATGTGTCTGGGTGCTGCTTAGGTACTAGTAGTGAATGTGGGTATGGGTGTGTGTGGGTGCTGCTTAGGTACAAGTAGTGAATGTGGGTATGGATGTGTCTGGGTGCTGCTTAGGTACTAGTAGTGAATGTGGGTATGGGTGTATCTGGGTGCTGCTTAGGTACTAGTAGTGAATGTGGGTATGGATGTGTCTGGGTGCTGCTTGAGTACTAGTAGTGAATGTGGGTATGGATGTGTCTGGGTGCTGCTTAGGTACTAGTAGTGAATGTGGGTATGGATGTGTCTGGGTGCTGCTTAGGTACTAGTAGTGAATGTGGGTATGGATGTGTGTGGGTGCTGCTTAGGTACTAGTAGTGAATGTGGGTATGGATGTGTGTGGGTGCTGCTTAGGTACTAGTAGTGAATGTGGGTATGGATGTGTGTGGGTGCTGCTTAGGTACTAGTAGTGAATGTGGGTATGGATGTGTGTGGGTGCTACTTAGGTACTAGTAGTGAATGTGGGTATGGATGTGTTTGGGTGCTGCTTAGGTTCTAGTAGTGAATGTGGGTATGGATGTGTCTGGGTGCTGCTTAGGTTCTAGTAGTGAATGTGGGTATGGATGTGTCTGGGTGCTGCTTAGGTTCTAGTAGTGAATGTGGGTATGGATGTGTCTGGGTGCTGCTTAGGTTCTAGTAGTGAATGTGGGTATGGATGTGTGTGGGTGCTGCTTAGGTTCTAGTAGTGAATGTGGGTATGGATGTGTCTGGGTGCTGCTTAGGTTCTAGTAGTGAATGTGGGTATGGATGTGTCTGGGTGCTGCTTAGGTACTAGTAGTGAATGTGGATATGGATGTGTCTGGGTGCTGCTTGAGTACTAGTAGTGAATGTGGGTATGGATGTGTGTGGGTGCTGCTTAGGTACTAGTAGTGAATGTGGGTATGGATGTGTCTGGGTGCTGCTTAGGTACTAGTAGTGAATGTGGGTATGGATGTGTCTGGGTGCTGCTTAGGTTCTAGTAGTGAATGTGGGTATGGATGTGTCTGGGTGCTGCTTAGGTACTAGTAGTGAATGTGGGTATGGATGTATTTGGGTGCTGCTTGAGTACTAGTAGTGAATGTGGGTATGGGTGTATCTGGGTGCTGCTTAGGTACTAGTAGTGAATGTGGGTATGGATGTGTCTGGGTGCTGCTTGAGTACTAGTAGTGAATGTGGGTATGGGTGTATCTGGGTGCTGCTTGAGTACTAGTAGTGAATGTGGGTATGGATGTGTCTGGGTGCTGCTTGAGTACTAGTAGTGAATGTGGGTATGGGTGTATCTGGGTGCTGCTTAGGTACTAGTAGTGAATGTGGGTATGGATGTGTCTGGGTGCTGCTTGAGTACTAGTAGTGAATGTGGGTATGGATGTGTCTGGGTGCTGCTTGAGTACTAGTAGTGAATGTGGGTATGGGTGTATCTGGGTGCTGCTTGAGTACTAGTAGTGAATGTGGGTATGCATGTGTCTGGGTGCTGCTTAGGTTCTAGTAGTGAATGTGGGTATGGATGTGTCTGGGTGCTCCTTGAGTACTAGTAGTGAATGTGGGTATGGGTGTATCTGGGTGCTGCTTAGGTACTAGTAGTGAATGTGGGTATGGATGTGTCTGGGTCCTGCTGTGGTGTTGGTAATGAATGTGGGTTAGGTGGAGTGTGTGTCTGAGTGTTGCTGGTATTTGGGTATGGTAGTCAATATGAGTGGTTGGGAGGCACCAACAACTATTTTGCCTCTGGGCTTCTTGTATGAATATACGCTCCTGCTCCCAGCCAGTCAGCAACTTTTCCCCATGGAGCCCCAACAATGAGCACTGTCTGCTGACATGGACAGAAAGCCACCAGCAGCTTATTAGTGCTACAAGCATGATGCATACACTTTTGGCTGTCTGCTGTTACCCTGAAAATCTACACAGTGGAAACAGTAAAAAAATCACTTCAAAGTCTTAGGCTGGGTAAACACCTGGCAACAGATCAGCCATCTGGACAACCCACGGACTGATGTAGTGATTGGCAAAGTGCATGCATAAACAATCTTGTGCATATACACTTACCAATCTGCCGCCCAATATGTCTGGCGGAAGACTCATTTAGGTTGATTAGAACAAATCTGAACCATTCCTGATCACATTCTGTAATTAGAGTTAAACAAAACACCAGTAGGTATAGGCCTAATTGTGGATTTATAAGTTTCTTTATAATTTAAGAAACTGGTGTGTCTTATTAAACTAATGAATGGCTTATCTGGTGTTTTTGCCGTAAGCAGCATTAACCAAATTCCCTACCTAGCTGCATTCTTGCTGTCACAAGAATAAGAGGCTGATTCTGAGTCACACACAAATGCGCATACAGCAATGCCAATTGGCAGGCACCCATCTGCGAGTTTATGAAAATGGCGCTACAAACTCCCTCCCTTGTGTACATCCGTGTGCCTGAATGTGCAAGTACAGAGATGCCCACATTCAGCACCCATGTATACTGTAATAACCAAAGGTACGTCCTTATACTTCACCATTAGTCGCACCATTGGCACTTTCACCAGCCCTATGACACAACTGGGCAATACATTTGGTGTAGTCATCATTATTAAATGAATATAAAAATATTATTGGCTGCATTATTTAATTTAAAATAATATTGGCATCTAAATTTTAAAAATATTTTTTTATATATTGTTTTATTATGTATTATTAAATTGCTCCCAATAATAAATGAATTAGATAATTGTGCCCAATAAACATATTAATTCATTGTTTGAGCCAAGTGATTGTCCCTTTAAAAAAGTCCGAAATCGTCCGGCATCCTGCACTTCCGGACGCCATTACATCCCGCCACATGTCTTGCTCAATATATCCATGTGCAAGGCAATTCTCCATTAGTCTATGAGAGCGGACAGCAGATTGAGAAAGAAAATGCATTTCAAGCCTTGAGGCCTGGAGTTGGAGAGCAGGATCATTAAAATACATCCAAATTGCTGCTTCAAGTCAAAAAAACATTATTATTTATAATTCAAGAGATTGTATTAATATATACACTACACCATAACATGTGACATACTGCTACATGCAAGTAGAAGATCGTTTGAACCAATCAGTGACAGAAAGGGCTGCCAGTATATGGGCCTGACTCCAGTACTATTGGTAGTGGTGGGAGGCGTGGCCAAGTGCATAAAGACATGGTTATGTCCTTTTGCAAATAATGGGGTAGTCTCAGTACCATATTTCCCACTAGGCACGTGAGGCACATGCCTATGGGCGGCACCTGCTGGGGGTGGCACGGCTGCTCCCCCCCACATGTGGAGATGTGCCCTGTATCACAGAGCACATCAGTGCAGCGGCGGAGTGCAGGGGATTTGCGACCCCTGCAAGGTGCAGCGTTGGCTGGCGCTGGGGCGGTGTGTTTGTCCTCAGTGCCTGCCAAAATAGGCGACAGACAGCGCCACGGCAGTGGCGTTTCAAATCTGGTGTCGATTTGGCAGCCAATTGGAAGCGCCGCCCATGGCCTTACAAAATCGGAGCTCACCGCACCACACCTGGCCCTGCCGTCTGACATAAGATGCCGCCGGGACAAGGAGAAGAGAGGCCACACCGGAGAGCGGTGTAGAGTTGGGCGGCGCCGGAGAAAAGAGGACGCCGCGGGAACAGTTCCTGAGGCCGCGGAAGAGGCCAGAAGATGCCGGGCTCCTGAAAGAAGATGTCCAGCGACGGCAGCATGCTGAGAAGAGTCGGCAGTGATGTGGGCCAGGACGGGCCAGTGGCAGAAGACTGCAGCGGAGGACCCAGAGGTCATCAGGGGTGGAAAGCAAAAGAGCTCACGAAGTTGGGACAGGTGGGCCCACGGTGAGGGCACCTGTGACACCCCCCCTTCCTAGACCATCAGGGTTCAGGCACTAGGCCTGTGGGCACACTCAGGCCCCAGACCTGTGGGCAAGGTAGGCGGGCAGTAGGCCCGTGGGGTAATATCAGGAATTAGGCTTGTGGCTACGTTAGAGGGCATTAGGCCCTAGTTGAAGTGCACCCCAGTAGGAGGTATACGGTGACTCTGGGCATTAGGCCCAAGTCACAAAGAAAAAGCCCATGGTAGGCATGCTTGTAAGCCTGAGCCACATTGCATAAGAGTGATCTGGGCTCTAGGTCACTATATCTGGACCCAATAGGCCCGTGGGTAAAGTCAGTATAACGGACCTGGCTTGGCTCAATTTGTATAAGGATGGGGGGAGTTGGATGTTCAGCGGCCGATATAATTGTGCTGGGGGGGGGGGGGGCAGCTAATATCATTGTGCCTAGGGGCGGCCTGACCCCTAAATCCGGCCCTAGAACAACTCAAGAGGTCATGGCTGCATTTACCTGTCATCGCCAGGCTCCTATATTTACTAAAGATAATTTCTCTTACGTCCTAGAGGATGCTGGGGTCCACATTAGTACCATGGGGTATAGACGGGTCCCTTGGGAGCCATGGGCACTTTAAGAGTTTAATAGTGTGGGCTGGCTCCTCTATGCCTCTTCTACCAGACTCAGTTTAGAAAATGTGCCCGGTGGAGTCGGTCACAGCTGGGGAGCTCCTAGGAGTTTTTCTAGTTTTATTGTTTTTTCTAAGAGTTAGGTACAGGAAGGTTGCTGGCAACAGCCTCCCTGCTTCGTGGGACTTAGGGGGGAGTAGGAACCAAATCTAGAAGTTAATGGTTCTCTATCTCCGCTGACAGGACACTGAGCTCCTCAGGGTGCTGATTGCAAGCCCACGAGGTGACCGCTCACTCCGACAGCACAGCCGCCACCCCCTAACAGAGCCAGAAGATAGAAGAGTGGTGAGTATAATGCCGGCGCCTCGGCAAGTGGGTCACCGGCGGGAATGGCGGCACAAGGGTGGGAGCGCAGCTCTGACAGGCTGCGCTCCGGAGAGCTCAGCGGTACTTGATGTGCAGCGCTGTGAGGGGCGCCCTGGGCCAGCACAACTACCCTACACTGGTCACCTATGCTAACAGGGGCTAATCCCACTGTTAGCAGCTAAATCACCTCAGGCCAGTATAATCAGTGAAAGCGGGAAGACGCGCCATTACAGGGGGCGGTGCTTCTATCTCAGAGCGAATCCAGCACTCACCAGCTCCATTTTCTCCCTGCAGATCACACTGAAAGAGACGCTGACAGGGAGCGCTTCCCTCCACATAACTCCAGGGTGTTATAGACCGGGGGGAGAGTGTAATAATCACTGTTTAATCTATTAAGGTTATTCAGTCAGCACCGGTTGTTTACTGTATAAACTGCCTACTGGGGCGCTGTGTGGCTGGCTCCATATACTCTGTGTCTCTCTGAAGATACTCTGGGGGAAACTGTGTCTGCATTTTCCTGTGTGTGTGTGTGTGTGTGTGTGTGTGTGTGTGTGTGTGTGTGTGTGTTTGTATAGCTCACATAAACATGTCTAGGAACTCTGTATCTTGTGCTGCAGAGTGTGTATCTTCTCCTGAAGAGGCTATTCCATGTACTCAGGACTGTAATATACTGTCTCAGCCTTCTGAATCCGAACCGCCATGGGGGGGATTCTATTAGGGAAATGATATCCCAGATTTCATCTCGGATAGCTCAAAATGAGACAGAAACACAGGTTGAGAAAGTCTGTTGAGGTTTTGTCGTATTTAGCTCCCACTACCTCTAGAAAAAGACAAAGACCCCAATTGTTTACCTTAAGAAGCGTGCTCTTGCCCAGATAATGCAAGCTGACACGGATACCGACTCTGATACAGGGGACGGTGATGGGGATATGCAGGGGGGAGATGCATCCCTTGCTAAGGCGGTGCAACTCATGGTTGAGGCTATTAGGGACATTTTACACATTACTGATAAGGTACCTGAGCAATTAGAGGAGGCTTACTTTACTGACAATAAGAAAACCTCCCTTACATTTCCTGTGTCTAAGGAATTAAACACATTGTTTGAAAAATTCTGGGAAAACCAGAGAAAAAATTCCAGATCCCAAAAAGGGTTCTCATTGCTTTTCCTTTCCCTGAGGAGGATGGGAAAAAGTGGGAAATACTGCCTGTAGTAGACGCTTCTGTGTCTAGGTTGTCTAAAAATAAGTGGTTTTACCTGTCCCTGGGTCCACCGCTGTAAAAGAGCCGGCTGACCATAAGATTGAGACTGCACTCATATCTTTATACACAGCTACTGGCGTAGCTTTAAGACCCACTATTGCTTGTGCGTGGATTTCTAAAGCCATAGTAAAGTGGTCAGGCACATTACTAGAGGAATTAGATTCTATGGATAGAAGTGACATTGAATTGTTTTTACGTCACATACAGGACTCTGCAGGTTTCATGGTGGAGGCCACGAAGGACCTTGGCCATCTTAATGCGAGGGCTTCTTTCATGGCTGTCTCGGCACGCAGGGGACTCTAGCTGCGCCAGTGGTCTGCGGACATGGAATCCAAGAAGATTGTGGAGAACCTACCATTCACAGGTCAGGCTCTGGTTTGGGGAAGTGTTAGATGCGTGGATCTCCACGGCAACTGCGGGTAAGTCAACATTTCTTCCCTCAGCAACACCGCAGACTAGAAAATCTTATCCTACGTCTACAATGCAGTCCTTTCGGACCACAAAATTTAAAAAGTCCAAACCCCCTTCCACTTTCAGAAAACCTGCACCAACAGGTTTACAGGAACAGAAACCTTGTTCTGCTTCCTCAAAATCCTCAGCATGACGGTGGACCTGCCAGCCTGGAGATTGGGCTGGTGGGAGCAAGATTAAGAAATTTCAGTCATGTCTGGGCGTCATCAGGCCTAGACCCCTGGGTACAAGATATTGTTACCCAGGGGTACAGACTGGAGTTTCAAGAACTCCCACCTCACAGATTCTTCAAATCAGGCTTACCAACTTTGCTGACAGAAAGTGCTATCCTACAGGAAGCCATTCAAAAATTGCTAAAATCAAATGTCATTGCTATGTGAGGTGGAACTGGAACAAACAAGGGTTATTACTCAAACCTGTTTGAGGTACCAAAACCGGATGGTTCGGTCAGGCTAATATTGAACCTAAAGTCACTGAACCCTTATTTGAGGGAATTCAAATTCAAGATGGAGTCTCTGAGAGTGGTGATCTCAGTTCTGGAGGAGGGGGAATTTCTAGTATCCCTGGATATCAAGGATGCGTACCTTCACATTCTGATCTGGCCGCCTCACCAGGCTTATCTGAGATTTCCGCTGCAGGACTGTCACTATCAGTTCCAGGCACTGCTGTTTGACCTCTCAACGACGCTGAGGGTGTTCACCAAGGTCATGGCGGAGATGATGCTACTCCTCCGCAAGCAGGGTGTGAACATAATTCCTTATCTGGACGATCTGCTGATAAAAGCATCTTCCAGGCATGGCTCTCTCAACTCAAATACTCCAGGATCATGGATGGATCCTGAATCTTCCAAAGTCGCATCTGGAGCCGACAAGGAGACTGTCCTTCCTTAGGATGATCCTCGACACGGAAGTACACGGTGGAGAAAGCATTGGTGATACAAACAATGGTCCGGGATTCCTGAAGCCAGCCCGGGTATTGGTTCATCAGTGCATTCGCCTACTGGGGAAGATGGTTGCCTCCTACAAGGCTCCACAGTACGGAAGATTTCATGCACGGTCTGTCCAACTGGATCTCCTGGACAAATGGTCGGGATCTCATCTTCACATGCACCAGAGGATACGTCTGTCACCGAAAGCCAGAATCTCGCTCCTCTGGTGGCTGCAAACTTCTCACCTACTAGAGGGCCACAGGTTCGGGATTCAGAATTGGATCCTCCTAACCACGGATGCAAGTCTCAGAGGTTGGGGAGCAGTCACCCAAGGGGAAAACTTCCAAGGAAGGTGGTCAAGTCTGGAATCCATCCTTCCGATAAACATTCTGGAACTGAGGGCCATGTACAATGGTCTTCTACAAGCGGCACATCTTCTGAAAATTCAGGCCATTCAGGTTCAGTCGGGCAATGTAACGACAGTGGCCTACATAAACCGACAGGGTGGAACGAAGAGCAGAGCTGCAATGTCAGAGGTAACAAGAATCATCCTCTGGGCGGAAAAGCATACGGTGGCGCTGTCAGCAATCTTCATTCTGGGAGTGGACAACTGGGAAGCGGACTTCCTCAGCAGACACGATCTCCATCCAGAAGAGTGGGGCCTCCACCCAGAGGTATTGCAGAGGTGACAAGTCTTTGGGGCATACCTCAAATAGACATGATAGACTTAAATAGACATGATGGCCTTCCGCCTCAGCAAGAAGCTTTGGAGGTACTGTTCCAGGTCGAGGGACCCACAGGCAGTGGCGGTGGACGCCCTGGTAACTCCGTGGGTGTTCAAGTCAGTGTATGTGTTCCTTCCACTTCCACTCATCCCAAGGATTCTCAAACTAATAAAAAGAACAAGAGTTCAGGCGATCCTCATTGCCGAAGGGCTTGGTACGCGGATCTTCTGGAGTTACTGCTTGAAGATCCGAGGCCTCTTCTTCTTTGAGAGGACCTTCTGCAACAGGGGCCGTTCGCTTATCAAGACTTACCACGGCTACGTTTGATGGCATGGAGGTTGAACGCCAGATCTTAGCTCGGAAGGGCATTACAAACAAAGTTATTTCTACCCTGATACAGGCCAGGAAAGGAGTAACGTCTAAACACTACCATTGTATCTTGGTGTGAATCCAAGAAGTTTTCTACGGTGGAGTTTCAACTAGGACGGTTTCTCCTCTTTCTGCAAGCAGGTGTGGATGTGGCCCTGCATTTGGGACCATAAAAGTCCAGATTTCAGCCTTGTCCATTTTCTTCTAGAAACAATTGGCTGTCCTCCCTGAGGTTCAGACTTTCTTGAAAGGGGTTCTGCACATCCGGCCTCCCTTTGTGCTTCCTATGGCACCTTGGGATCTTAATGTGGTGCTGCAGTTCCTGCAGTCAGATTGGTTTGAACCTTTACAGGAGGTTGATGTCAAGTTTCTTACTTGGAAGGCGGTCACACTATTGGCATTTGCATCTGCTAGACGTGTGTCGGCAGTGCCGTTTCTTACTGCGGGCGAGCCGTGCAACAGCACGGGGCGCCCGCTGTGGCACTTTGCGGGTCCTTGCTTCCCCTCCTCCCTCTTCCCGAGTACTCCTGCAACCGCGTCATTCCGCGAAACTCCACCCCCCGAGCGGGGTACTGATAACAAGAGGAGGGGGAGCCAAGCTACTAGAAGGAGGAGGCGGCCCGAAGAGCGGGAAGTTCCTCTGCAAATGTAAGTGAGTCTCTCTCTCCCCCCCTCCCTCTCCCTACCTTCCCCCCCACTTGACACTTGCCTGCCTAATGTGTAAAATGAGGACTCTTGCCTGCCTAATGTGTAAAATGGGGACATGTGCCTGCTGTAATGTGTAAAATGGGGACACTTGCCTGCGTAATGTGTAAATGGGTACTTTTGCCTGCTGTACTGTGTAAAATGGGGACTCTTGCCTACCGTACTGTGTAAAATGGGGACTCTTGCCTGCCGTACTGTGTAAAATGGGGACTCTTGCCTGCCATACTGTGAAAAAATGGGGACTCTTGCCTGCCGTAATGTGTAAAATGGGGACACATGCCTGCGTAATGTGTAAAATGGGGACTCTTGCCTGCCACAATGTGTAAAATGGGGACACTTGCCTGCTGCAATGTGTAAAATGGGGACACTTGCCTGCCGCAATGTGTAAAATGGGGACACTCGCCTGCCGCAATGTGTAAAATGAGGACTCTTGCCTGCCGCACTGTGTAAAATGGGACTGTTGCCTGCCGCACTGTGTAAAATGGAGACTCTTGCCTGCTGCGATGTGTAAAATGGGGACTCTTGCCTGCTACGATGTGTAAAATGGGGACACTTGCTTGCCGTAATGTGTAAAATATGGACACTTGCCTGTTGTAATGTGTAAAATGGGGAGTTAATGTATCAAGGGCATCGCGGTGCATGGCATTATATATATATATATATATATATATATATATATATATTTAAATTTGTTCCTGTGGTGGTTGTGATCTGTTGGTCCAAGGTCAAAAACTGGGGTGTAAGGTAGTATTTTCAGGTGAGGCCACGCCCATTTTAATGAGGCCACACCCCTTTGCTGGGAGCATGTGCGCCTTCGGCGCGCGCATGCCTTTTCTTTTTATATCTATGAGGGGGGGGCGGCGCATTTTTTTTATGTCAATTGGGGGGGGGGTCGCATTTTGAAATCTCTCACTGGAAGCCAAACTGGTTAGAAACAGCCCTGTGTGTCGGAATTGGGAGCATTGTCCTGCAAGAGCCCCTACTTGATTTTCCATGAAGATAGAGCTGAGCTCAGGACGCGTCAGCAATTTCTTCTGACGGTTGTGTCAGCTTTTCATATCAACCAACCTATTGTGGTGCCAGTGGCTACTGGCTCCTCAATTACTTCAAAATCCTTGGATGTTGTGAGGGCTTTGAAGATTTAGGTGAAGAGAACTTCTCGTCACAGAAAGTCGGACGCTCTGTTTGTCATTTATGATCCTAACAAGGTTGGGTGGCCTGCTTCTAAGCAGACGATTTCTCGCTGGATCAGGTTTACTATCCGGCATGCTTATTCTATGGCAGGCTTGCCGTGTCCAAAATCTGTTAAGGCCCACTCTACTCGTAAAGTGGGTTCTTCCTGGGCGGCTACCCGGGGTGTCTCGGCTTTACAACTTTGCAGAGCAGCTACTTGGTCAAGATTGAACACGTTTGCTAAGTTCTACAAGTTCGATACTTTGGCCTCCGAGGACCTAAAGTTTGGTCAATTGGTTCTGCAGTAGCCTCCGCGCTCTCCCTCCCGTACTGGGAGCTTTGTTACATCTCCATGGTACTAATGTGGACCCCAGCATCCTCTAGGATGTAAGAGAAAATAGGATTTTAATTACCTACCGGTAAATCCTTTTCTTGTAGTCCGTAGAGGATGCTGGGCACTCGCCCAGCGCTTCGTTTTCCTGCATTTGTTACTTAGTTAAGTACTGCGGTGTTACTTGGTTAAGTACTGCATTGTTACTTGGTTACGTACTGTTGTTCAGCCGTTGCTGAATTGTTTCAAGCTGGTTAGCTTGGGTTTCTGTTGTTATGTGTGAGCTGGTGTGAATCTCTCCACTATCTGTGTATTTCCTTCTCTCGAAGTTTGTCCGTCTCCTCAGGCACAGTTTCTGAGTCTGGTAGGAGGGGCATAGAGGGAGGAGCCAGCCCACACTATTAAACTCTTAAAGTGCCTATGGCTCCCAAGGGACCTGTCTATACCCCATGGTACTAATGTGGACCCCAGCATCCTCTACGAACTACGAGAAAAGGATTTACCGGTAGGTAATGAAAATCCTATTTTTTTAAATCGATTTTAAATTTATCTAATTCTACAGTATGTTGTACTCCCAGGCCTAAAAGACACATTTGCAAACATTTAAAAATTAATATAAAACAAACCTGTTAGTAAATGTATGTTTCAGCCACTGAAACCCAACATTTGATTGAGTTTAGTTTTCAACTATTTGAATCAATAAAAATTTATGAAAATCGACCTTTAATAAATAAACCCCCAAAACTCTAAAAACGATGCCCCCACATTCTTAGAGCAGGCCAAATCTTCTCCTTTACACCCCAAAGTTTTACAATAGAAAAAGATAGCCTGTCCTAACAGCCACCAAATTTGCACAGTGTTCAAATGAATGTAGTCACTTGCTTTCTGCCTTCCAACATGTATCCTGCTGACTTTGTAATGGGCTCAAGCAGTGTACAGGCAAATAGTTGACATTACGGAATTTGCCATAAAGAGAAGTTCACGTATTAGAGGCCTCACTCTGAAAAGCAATATCTATATAATGCCCACCTCATTGCTCATTTTCACAAGCATTGCTTTTATTACTGGCTTCCTGAGAGGGTAAATATTTTCCTGTGACTTAATCAGAGGAGAAAATATTCAAATAAAGCACAGGTTGATGGGGAAAAAAAAAAAAGACATTCTCATAGCAGATTTCCTAGAACGAACAAGACTCCAGAAGCAGCCATTGCCTTAGTGATAAATTCATAAATCATATATGTGTATAGTATTGTGCCTGAGTTTCTAAATTACTTTCCTTTTCTCAGACTGGCTCATATTTATTTCACCCTTGAACTCTTATTTATTGCAGTTTCAGTGAAATGAGCACACTTGGGAGAGAAAATGCATTGCTGTCGGTATTATACTTATGCATAGTGATTACCAAATGCTGCATATTCAGTTCTTCACATGCTGTGCGTATGCCCAGTGTGATAGCTTTTCCCTAGTGTAGGAATATTCCCAGAGAATACCCCAAATGCCAAATGAATCTACAGGAATTAATCTACAGTAGAACCAGAGGTTGCTTTGTTTTTACTTGTGCTCTAGTATTCATTGGTTAATATATTAACTCTGTGGTGGAGATATATGAAGCATTGGAGAGAAATAATGTGAAGAGAGATAAAAGGGTCTATGTAGTAAGCCTTTGCGAGAGATAACGTGGACTGAGATAAAGTACCAGCCTATCAGTTTATATATACCATGTTACAGGATGTGTTTGATAAAATGACAATTAGGAGCTGGTTGGTTGGTACTTTATCTCCGTATACTTTATCTCTCTCCAATATGTGAATGGGGATGCTGCAAGGCCCTGCATCTTTTCCAGAGGCCCTGCCTCCTTTCAGGGTGCACGCCTTGTGAAAACTGTATCCATCTTCCCCCTGCCAAACAAGCAATGCATATTGCTAACCCTAACTTCCCCCCTATGCAGTCCAACCCTAACCCTCCCGGTGGTGACTAAATCTAACCCCTCTCCCCACAGCCTAAACCTAACCTTCCCCATGGGAGCCTGAACCTACCCCCCCCCCCCCCCTGCAGCCTTAACCCCCGGGTTCCGCAGCCTAACCCTAACTCTTACCCCGCAGCTCAACCTAAACCCCCTCCCCCTGCGCCTTATCTCTCCAGTGGCCTGGCAGTATATCAATCATATCCTTGGGGTGTGGGGATACAGGCACCGGCATTCCGTTCAGTGCTGGGATTCTGCCATTGGTATTTTGACAGCCGAGATCCCGACTTCCGGGATCGTGACCGGATCCCATCCTGTCAGCATAGATGATCACTCTAAGATTATCTGATGTCATGTTGTACAAGGCACTCCTAAAGCTTTTGATGTACTTATTGGTAGCATGCACCATTTCCTTCAACTGAAAAACTATGTGGAAATCAATACCAGGAATATTTTCACATGGTCTTTTTGCTTTCAGGTTCCCATCTACAAATAAGTACATTTGAAGGAAATTATGATTCTCATTAGGAAGTGGCAGGCTTGAACTTAATCTTTACATTTTTCATACATGTATATTATATCATCCACTGGACCTGTTGCTCCAAAGGATGTTATTTGGAGAGCAGAGTTATATTTTTGAATGTTTGAGCAAAGCATTTTTGATTTATTGTGTTCCAGCAAACAGAGACTTAAGTGGCTCTGGTGGGTCCAAGAGTGGTGGAGGTTTCACCTTGCTCCCACAGCAACACATACCAGAGGCTGCTCTGCCCCATGTCTTAGCACTGCAGTGCATGAATTGCCTTGACATGTTCCCAATACTTACCTTAGGGTGCATCTTATACTGGATATTTGCATCATAGTGAAATGTAGCATGTTTATAGTCTTGCCATGGTTTTAATCTGAGAATTGCAGTTTTTGCAGAATCAGATTGTTGAATTTGTGTTGCTGCTGAAGACTCCATGGCTCTCAAGACTGCATTTTGTATGGCATTGACTCACTGGTGGGTTTGTCTTGCAACTGGGAACTCAGTGGCATGGATGTAGAAGTTTGTGCAGTCTTGATTGAATGACTCCATGCCCCTTGCATGTCTAGCAGCATCAGTTAACTGACGTGTTTGTCTTGTAGCTGGGGATTCCATGGCCCTGGATGCTGCATGTCTAGATAATATCAGCAGATTGGCAAGCTAGCCTTGCATTGAATGATTCTCTCTCTCGAGTGACTGTTTGTCTCTCTTGTTGAACTGACAAATGTGCTCAGAGCTGTAACTACACATTTTGGTGCCCTGTGCCAGAAAGAGAATTGGTGCCCCCCCATATGTAAAATAGGCATAGTGTGCCAAAAGTGCGCACCAAATATATAGGGGCGTAGCCACAGAATAGTACCAATTTACATTACACTGCACAGTAGTGTCCATTATTCTAATCACACCATACCTTAGTGCCACTTATACACATTGCACCACAGAAGAGCCTCTTACACACATTACAACAGGTAGAGCCCCTTACACATGCTATGGTAGAGCCAATTATACTTGTTACGCCAGGAAGATACCCTTATAAATGTTATGTCAGGTAAATCCCCTTATACACGTCATGCCATGTAGAGCCCCTTATACACTTTACACCAGGTAGAGCCCCTTATACGTTACACCATGTAGATTCCCTTATACATGTTATGCCAGGTAGAGCCCCTTATACAGTACAGATTTTGGTGGGTTATTTTGTTTCTCTGCAGAGTAAATACTAGAGATGAGCGGGTTCGGTTTCTTTGAATCCGAACCCGCACGAACTTCACTTTTTTTTCCACGGGTCCGAGCGACTCGGATCTTCCCGCCTTGCTCGGTTAACCCGAGCGCGCCCGAACGTCATCATGACGCTGTCGGATTCTCGCGAGGCTCGGATTCTATCGCGAGACTCGGATTCTATATAAGGAGCCGCGCGTCGCCGCCATTTTCACTCGTGCATTGAGATTGATAGGGAGAGGACGTGTCTGGCGTCCTCTCCATTAGAATAGAGATAGATAGATTAGATAGAGAGAGATTGTGCAGAGTCGCAGACAGAGTTAGTTTACCACAGTCAGTGACCAGTGCAGTTGCTAGTTAACTTTTATTTAATATAATATATCCGTTCACTTCTCTCTGCTATATCCGTTCTCTGCCTGAAAAAAAAAACGATACACAGCACAGTCAGTCACACAGTGTGACTCAGTCTGTGTGCACTCAGCTCAGCCCAGTGTGCTGCACAGTCATCAATGTATAAATTAAAAGCTTATAATTAATTGTGGGGGAGACTGGGGAGCACTGCAGGTTGTTAGCAGGAGCCAGGAGTACAATTATATTAATTAACAGTGCACACTTTTGCTGCAGGAGTGGTGACCAGTGCCTGACCACCAGTATAGTATTGTTGTATACTACTAATATCTCTTTAAATATCAACCAGTCTATATTAGCAGCAGACACAGTACAGTGCGGTAGTTCACGGCTGTGGCTACCTCTGTGTCGGCACACGGCAGGCAGTCCGTCCGACCAGAATTGTATTATTTATTATTATATACCTAC
This sequence comes from Pseudophryne corroboree, assembly GCF_028390025.1. Lineage (NCBI taxonomy): Eukaryota > Metazoa > Chordata > Amphibia > Anura > Myobatrachidae > Pseudophryne > Pseudophryne corroboree. Next base: position 147,687,655 of record NC_086450.1, read on the forward strand.
CACCTAACCGTGGTTTTTTTTTCATTCTTTATACCGTCATAGTGTCATCCTAATTGTTACGAGTATACTACTATCTCTTTATCAACCAGTGTACAGTGCGGTAGTTCACGGCTGTGGCTACCTCTGTGTCGGCACACGGCAGGCAGTCCGTCCGACCAGAATTGTATTATTTATTATTATATACCTACCACCTAACCGTGGTTTTTTTTTCATTCTTTATACCGTCATAGTGTCATCCTAATTGTTACGAGTATACTACTATCTCTTTATCAACCAGTGTACAGTGCGGTAGTTCACGGCTGTGGCTACCTCTGTGTCGGCAGTCGGCAGGCAGTCCGTCCATCCATAATTGTATTATTATTATAATATATACCACCTAACCGTGGTTTTTTTTTCATTCTTTATACCGTCGTCATAGTGTCATACTAGTTGTTACGAGTATACTACTATCTCTTTATCAACCAGTGTACAGTGCGGTAGTTCACGGCTGTGGCTACCTCTGTGTCGGCAGTCGGCAGGCAGTCCGTCCATCCATAATTGTATTATTATTATAATATATACCACCTAACCGTGGTTTTTTTTTCATTCTTTATACCGTCGTCATAGTGTCATACTAGTTGTTACGAGTATACTACTATCTCTTTATCAACCAGTGTACAGTGCGGTAGTTCACGGCTGTGGCTACCTCTGTGTCGGCAGTCGGCAGGCAGTCCGTCCATCCATAATTGTATTATTATTATAATATATACCACCTAACCGTGGTTTTTTTTTCATTCTTTATACCGTCGTCATAGTGTCATACTAGTTGTTACGAGTATACTACTATCTCTTTATCAACCAGTGTACAGTGCGGTAGTTCACGGCTGTGGCTACCTCTGTGTCGGCAGTCGGCAGGCAGTCCGTCCATCCATAATTGTATTATTATTATAATATATACCACCTAACCGTGGTATTTTTTTTTCTTTCTTTATACCGTCATAGTGTCATACTAGTTGTTACGAGTATACTACTATCTCTTTATCAACCAGTGTACAGTGCGGTAGTTCACGGCTGTGGCTACCTCTGTGTCGGAACTCGGCAGGCAGTCCGTCCATCCATAATTGTATTATTATTATAATATATACCACCTAACCGTGGTTTTTTTATTGCGCCTCATTGCACCTCTTTTTTTCTTTGCGTCATGTGCTGTTTGGGGAGGGTTTTTTGGAAGGGCCATCCTGCGTGACACTGCAGTGCCACTCCTAGATGGGCCCGGTGTTTGTGTCGGCCACTAGGGTCGCTAATCTTACTCACACAGCTACCTCATTGCGCCTCTTTTTTTCTTTGCGTCATGTGCTGTTTGGGGAGGGTTTTTTGGAAGGGACATCCTGCGTGACACTGCAGTGCCACTCCTAGATGGGCCCGGTGTTTGTGTCGGCCACTAGGGTCGCTTATCTTACTCACACAGCGACCTCGGTGCAAATTTTAGGACTAAAAATAATATTGTGAGGTGTGATGTGTTCAGAATAGGCTGAAAATGAGTGTAAATTATGTTTTTTGAGGTTAATAATACTTTGGGATCAAAATTACCCCCAAATTCTATGATTTAAGCTGTTTTTTAGGGTTTTTTGAAAAAAACACCCGAATCCAAAACACACCCGAATCCGACAAAAAAAATTCGGTGAGGTTTTGCCAAAACGCGTTCGAACCCAAAACACGGCCGCGGAACCGAACCCAAAACCAAAACACAAAACCCGAAAAATTTCAGGCGCTCATCTCTAGTAAATACTGGGTGCTTTAATTTTACACTGCAATTTAGATTTACACTTTACGCCAGGTAGAGCCCATTATACATGTTACGCCAGGAAGATACCCTTATAAATGTTATGCCAGGTAGATCCCCTTATACACATCATGCCAGGTAGAGCCTCTTATACATGTTACGCCAAGTAGAAGAGTAAATAGGCGAACCAGCGCTGGCTGTGTCATAAACAAACTGTACAAAAAGGAAGTTTAAAAAAAAAAAAAGAATTACAATTTATTCCATAAAAATAAAGGGTATATGGCACACTCAGCTAAAAAGAAATATCACCACCTGACTGAAATGATTCTGGATTTAAAGTCCACTTTTGTATTGATTATATGGCTCCAAAACATTCGGCTAGGACATCTTCCAATCAGATCAACTATAGTCACTGTGATGCAGTAATATTTACCAGGCAAGAATATTGATGATCCCTCAATGGTGCATCAGCTTTAGGGAAAGTCCATTTGATTAGCTGGAGGGATAGCCTGGAAAATAAGCTGCAATGTGAATCAAAATGGTGGAGCAGATCTCCAATGTTCATACCGGTATGGAGACCAAAGTTCCAGAAGTAATGCGATAAGTGGAATGAGGTCCAGATGGGTGGTGAATAGTGATGTAAGCTCAATGCGTTTCACTGGTTAAATTAAGCATCCAGCTTCCATGTAGAGCCCCTTATACAGTACAGATTTGGGTGGGTTATTTTGTTTCTGTGCAGAGTAAATACTGGCTGTTTTAATTTTACACTGCAATTTAGATTTCAGTTTGAACACACCCCACCCAAATCTATTCTCTCTGCACATGTTACATCTGCCCCCCCCCCCCTGCAGTGCACATGGTTTTGCCCAACTGCTAACAAATTTGCTGCTAAGATCAGGTCTGAATTACCCCCCAAATGTGGAAACGCTGCTGCTGCTGCTGCTGCAGCTGTTAGCACTTGCTATACTGCTACCATGATATTTTCATTACTAGCTACAGTTTCTGAACCAATGTGCATTTTCCACCAATCTATTGGTGCCACTGTTGACACAACATTGTGGTCAAACAAGAGGTCTTTAAACGGGGTTGCTTTTGCTTAGAACTTGACTAGTGTTGGTAGAAGGGTATTTGAATGTGGATTTTTATTTTTGGCAAACTTAAGAGCTTCTAAATTTTCTTTTCCAGTTAAACAACTACCACAGTTATGTGGATCCATAAAGTAAGCAAGAAAATGTGCAGGTCCCAATGCTTAATTATAGCGGTCCAAAAATGTCTTCATATTAGTTTGTCCAGATTTAATTTCTTCAAACTAACCTCTAATCTTTCCACACATATACTAGAGATGAGCGCCTGAAATTTTTCGGGTTTTGTGTTTTGGTTTTGGGTTCGGTTCCGCGGCCGTGTTTTGGGTTCGAACGCGTTTTGGCAAAACCTCACCGAATTATTTTTGTCGGATTCGGGTGTGTTTTGGATTCGGGTGTTTTTTTCCAAAAACACTAAAAAACAGCTTAAATCATAGAATTTGGGGGTCATTTTGATCCCAAAGTATTATTAACCTCAAAAACCATAATTTACACTCATTTTCAGTCTATTCTGAATACCTCACACCTCACAATATTATTTTTAGTCCTAAAATTTGCACCGAGGTCGCTGTGTGAGTAAGATAAGCGACCCTAGTGGCCGACACAAACACCGGGCCCATCTAGGAGTGGCACTGCAGTGTCACGCAGGATGTCCCTTCCAAAAAACCCTCCCCAAACAGCACATGACGCAAAGAAAAAAAGAGGCGCAATGAGGTAGCTGTGTGAGTAAGATTAGCGACCCTAGTGGCCGACACAAACACCGGGCCCATCTAGGAGTGGCACTGCAGTGTCACGCAGGATGGCCCTTCCAAAAAACCCTCCCCAAACAGCACATGACGCAAAGAAAAAAAGAGGCGCAATGAGGTAGCTGACTGTGTGAGTAAGATTAGCGACCCTAGTGGCCGACACAAACACCGGGCACATCTAGGAGTGGCACTGCAGTGTCACGCAGGATGTCCCTTCCAAAAAACCCTCCCCAAACAGCACATGACGCAAAGAAAAAAAGAGGCGCAATGAGGTAGCTGTGTGAGTAAGATTAGCGACCCTAGTGGCCGACACAAACACCGGGCACATCTAGGAGTGGCACTGCAGTGTCACGCAGGATGTCCCTTCCAAAAAACCCTCCCCAAACAGCACATGACGCAAAGAAAAAAAGAGGCGCAATGAGGTAGCTGTGTGAGTAAGATTAGCGACCCTAGTGGCCGACACAAACACCGGGCTCATCTAGGAGTGGCACTGCAGTGTCACGCAGGATGTCCCTTCCAAAAAACCCTCCCCAATCAGCACATGATGCAAAGAAAAAGAAAAGAAAAAAGAGGTGCAAGATGGAATTATCCTTGGGCCCTCCCACCCACCCTTATGTTGTATAAACAAAACAGGACATGCACACTTTAACCAACCCATCATTTCAGTGACAGGGTCTGCCACACGACTGTGACTGATATGACGGGTTGGTTTGGACCCCCCCCAAAAAAGAAGCAATTAATCTCTCCTTGCACAAACTGGCTCTACAGAGGCAAGATGTCCACCTCATCTTCACCCTCCGATATATCACCGTGTACATCCCCCTCCTCACAGATTATCAATTCGTCCCCACTGGAATCCACCATCTCAGCTCCCTGTGTACTTTGTGGAGGCAATTGCTGCTGGTCAATGTCTCCGCGGAGGAATTGATTATAATTCATTTTAATGAACATCATCTTCTCCACATTTTCTGGATGTAACCTCGTACGCCGATTGCTGACAAGGTGAGCGGCGGCACTAAACACTCTTTCGGAGTACACACTTGTGGGAGGGCAACTTAGGTAGAATAAAGCCAGTTTGTGCAAGGGCCTCCAAATTGCCTCTTTTTCCTGCCAGTATAAGTACGGACTGTGTGACGTGCCTACTTGGATGCGGTCACTCATATAATCCTCCACCATTCTATCAATGTTGAGAGAATCATATGCAGTGACAGTAGACGACATGTCCGTAATCGTTGTCAGGTCCTTCAGTCCGGACCAGATGTCAGCATCAGCAGTCGCTCCAGACTGCCCTGCATCACCGCCAGCGGGTGGGCTCGGAATTCTGAGCCTTTTCCTCGCACCCCCAGTTGCGGGAGAATGTGAAGGAGGAGATGTTGACAGGTCGCGTTCCGCTTGACTTGACAATTTTGTCACCAGCAGGTCTTTCAACCCCAGCAGACCTGTGTCTGCCGGAAAGAGAGATCCAAGGTAGGCTTTAAATCTAGGATCGAGCACGGTGGCCAAAATGTAGTGCTCTGATTTCAACAGATTGACCACCCGTGAATCCTTGTTAAGCGAATTAAGGGCTGCATCCACAAGTCCCACATGCCTAGCAGAATCGCTCCGTGTTAGCTCCTTCTTCAATGCCTCCAGCTTCTTCTGCAAAAGCCTGATGAGGGGAATGACCTGACTCAGGCTGGCAGTGTCTGAACTGACTTCACGTGTGGCAAGTTCAAAGGGCATCAGAACCTTGCACAACGTTGAAATCATTCTCCACTGCACTTGAGACAGGTGCATTCCATCTCCTATATCGTGCTCAATTGTATAGGCTTGAATGGCCTTTTGCTGCTCCTCCAACCTCTGAAGCATATAGAGGGTTGAATTCCACCTCGTTACCACTTCTTGCTTCAGATGATGGCAGGGCAGGTTCAGTAGTTTTTGGTGGTGCTCCAGTCTTCTGTACGTGGTGCCTGTACGCCGAAAGTGTCCCGCAATTTTTCTGGCCACCGACAGCATCTCTTGCACGCCCCTGTCGTTTTTTAAAAAATTCTGCACCACCAAATTCAAGGTATGTGCAAAACATGGGACGTGCTGGAATTTGCCCATATTTAATGCACACACAATATTGCTGGCGTTGTCCGATGCCACAAATCCACAGGAGAGTCCAATTGGGGTAAGCCATTCCGCGATGATCTTCCTCAGTTGCCGTAAGAGGTTTTCAGCTGTGTGCGTATTCTGGAAAGCGGTGATACAAAGCGTAGCCTGCCTAGGAAAGAGTTGGCGTTTGCGAGATGCTGCTACTGGTGCCGCCGCTGCTGTTCTTGCGGCGGGAGTCCATACATCTACCCAGTGGGCTGTCACAGTCATATAGTCCTGACCCTGCCCTGCTCCACTTGTCCACATGTCCGTGGTTAAGTGGACATTGGGTACAACTGCATTTTTTAGGACACTGGTGAGTCTTTTTCTGACGTCCGTGTACATTCTCGGTATCGCCTGCCTAGAGAAGTGGAACCTAGATGGTATTTGGTAACGGGGGCACACTGCCTCAATAAATTGTCTAGTTCCCTGTGAACTAACGGCGGATACCGGACGCACGTCTAACACCAACATAGTTGTCAAGGACTCAGTTATCCGCTTTGCAGTAGGATGACTGCTGTGATATTTCATCTTCCTCGCAAAGGACTGTTGAACAGTCAATTGCTTACTGGAAGTAGTACAAGTGGGCTTACGACTTCCCCTCTGGGATGACCATCGACTCCCAGCGGCAACAACAGCAGCGCCAGCAGCAGTAGGCGTTACACGCAAGGATGCATCGGAGGAATCCCAGGCAGGAGAGGACTCGTCAGACTTGCCAGTGACATGGCCTGCAGGACTATTGGCATTCCTGGGGAAGGAGGAAATTGACACTGAGGGAGTTGGTGGGGTGGTTTGCGTGAGCTTGGTTACAAGAGGAAGGGATTTACTGGTCAGTGGACTGCTTCCGCTGTCACCCAAAGTTTTTGAACTTGTCACTGACTTATTATGAATGCGCTGCAGGTGACGTATAAGGGAGGATGTTCCGAGGTGGTTAACGTCCTTACCCCTACTTATTACAGCTTGACAAAGGGAACACACGGCTTGACACCTGTTGTCCGCATTTCTGGTGAAATACCTCCACACCGAAGAGCTGATTTTTTTGGTATTTTCACCTGGCATGTCAACGGCCATATTCCTCCCACGGACAACAGGTGTCTCCCCGGGTGCCTGACTTAAACAAACCACCTCACCATCAGAATCCTCCTGGTCAATTTCCTCCCCAGCGCCAGCAACACCCATATCCTCCTCATCCTGGTGTACTTCAACACTGACATCTTCAATCTGACTATCAGGAACTGGACTGCGGGTGCTCCTTCCAGCACTTGCAGGGGGCGTGCAAATGGTGGAAGGCGCATGCTCTTCACGTCCAGTGTTGGGAAGGTCAGGCATTGCAACCGACACAATTGGACTCTCCTTGTGGATTTGGGATTTCAAAGAACGCACAGTTCTTTGCGGTGCTTTTGCCAGCTTGAGTCTTTTCAGTTTTCTAGCGAGAGGCTGAGTGCTTCCATCCTCATGTGAAGCTGAACCACTAGCCATGAACATAGGCCAGGGCCTCAGCCGTTCCTTGCCACTCCGTGTGGTAAATGGCATATTGGCAAGTTTACGCTTCTCCTCCGACAATTTTATTTTAGGTTTTGGAGTCCTTTTTTTTCTGATATTTGGTGTTTTGGATTTGACATGCTCTGTACTATGACATTGGGCATCGGCCTTGGCAGACGACGTTGCTGGCATTTCATCGTCTCGGCCATGACTAGTGGCAGCAGCTTCAGCACGAGGTGGAAGTGGATCTTGATCTTTCCCTAATTTTGGAACCTCAACTTTTTTGTTCTCCATATTTTATAGGCAGAACTAAAAGGCACCTCAGGTAAACAATGGAGATGGATGGATTGGATACTAGTATACAATTATGGACGGACTGCCACGGTTAGGTGGTATAAAAAAACCACGGTTAGGTGGTATATAATACAATTATGGATGGACGGACTGCCTGCCGAGTGCCGACACAGAGGTAGCCACAGCCGTGAACTACCGCACTGTACACTGGTTGATAAAGAGATAGTAGTATACTCGTAACAACTAGTATGACGACGGTATAAAGAATGAAAAAAAAACCACGGTTAGGTGGTATATATTATAATACAATTATGGTTGGACGGACTGCCTGCCGAGTGCCGACACAGAGGTAGCCACAGCCGTGAACTACCGCACTGTACACTGGTTGATAAAGAGATAGTAGTATACTCGTAACAACTAGTATGACGACGGTATAAAGAATGAAAAAAAAACCACGGTTAGGTGGTATATATTATAATACAATTATGGTTGGACGGACTGCCTGCCGAGTGCCGACACAGAGGTAGCCACAGCCGTGAACTACCGCACTGTACACTGGTTGATAAAGAGATAGTAGTATACTCGTAACAACTAGTATGACGACGGTATAAAGAATGAAAAAAAAAACCACGGTTAGGTGGTATATATTATAATACAATTATGGATGGACGGACTGCCTGCCGAGTGCCGACACAGAGGTAGCCACAGCCGTGAACTACCGCACTGTACACTGGTTGATAAAGAGATAGTAGTATACTCGTAACAACTAGTATGACGACGGTATAAAGAATGAAAAAAAAACCACGGTTAGGTGGTATATATTATAATACAATTATGGTTGGACGGACTGCCTGCCGAGTGCCGACACAGAGGTAGCCACAGCCGTGAACTACCGCACTGTACACTGGTTGATAAAGAGATAGTAGTATACTCGTAACAACTAGTATGACGACGGTATAAAGAATGAAAAAAAAACCACGGTTAGGTGGTATATATTATAATACAATTATGGTTGGACGGACTGCCTGCCGAGTGCCGACACAGAGGTAGCCACAGCCGTGAACTACCGCACTGTACACTGGTTGATAAAGAGATAGTAGTATACTCGTAACAACTAGTATGACGACGGTATAAAGAATGAAAAAAAAACCACGGTTAGGTGGTATATATTATAATACAATTATGGATGGACGGACTGCCTGCCGAGTGCCGACACAGAGGTAGCCACAGCCGTGAACTACCGCACTGTACACTGGTTGATAAAGAGATAGTAGTATACTCGTAACAACTAGTATGACGACGGTATAAAGAATGAAAAAAAAACCACGGTTAGGTGGTATATAATACAATTATGGTTGGACGGACTGCCTGCCGAGTGCCGACACAGAGGTAGCCACAGCCGTGAACTACCGCACTGTACACTGGTTGATAAAGAGATAGTAGTATACTCGTAACAACTAGTATGACGACGGTATAAAGAATGAAAAAAAAAACACGGTTAGGTGGTATATATTATAATACAATTATGGATGGACGGACTGCCTGCCGAGTGCCGACACAGAGGTAGCCACAGCCGTGAACTACCGCACTGTACTGTGTCTGCTGCTAATATAGACTGGTTGATAAAGAGATAGTATACAATACTACTAATATACTCGTGGTCAGGCACTGGTCACCACTAGTCACACTGGCAGTGGCACTCCTGCAGCAAAAGTGTGCACTGTTTAATTTTAATATAATATTATTTATCATGTACTCCTGGCTCCTGCTATAACAACCTGCAGTGCTCCCCAGTCTCCCCCACAATTATAAGCTTTATATACAATACATTGATGTGCAGCACACTGGGCTGAGCAGTGCACACAGACTGAGTCACTGTGTGACTGTGTATCGTTTTTTTCAGGCAGAGAACGGATATATTAAATAAAACAAACAACTGCACTGTCTCTGGTGGTCACTGGTCACTGTGGTCGTCAGTCACTAAACTCTGTCTGCACTCTCTTCTAATCTACAGTATCACAGCAATCTCTCTCTCTCTCTCTCTCTTCTAAATCTAATCTAAATGGAGAGGACGCCAGCCACGTCCTCTCCCTATCAATCTCAATGCACGTGTGAAAATGGCGGCGACGCGCGGCTCCTTATATAGAATCCGAGTCTCGCGAGAATCCGACAGCGTCATGATGACGTTCGGGCGCGCTCGGGTTAACCGAGCAAGGCGGGAAGATCCGAGTCGCTCGGACCCGTGAAAAAAAAAGTGAAGTTCGTGCGGGTTCGGATTCAAAGAAACCGAACCCGCTCATCTCTAACATATACATCATTGGAAATGGTGCAGCTATCTTTTTGAACCGTGTCAAGGGCTATTGAGATGGGCTTTAGGCAGATAAATAATTGTTCTATATTTCTCTTCAGTCCAATGTTGATGACTTTGTTATAAACAACCTCATCAATTTGTTCACGGTTTTCTTTCATAAGAATTGACCAATGCTTAATGTAAGAATTCCAACAGTCAACCATTGTATTCCACCTTACATATTGAGAAAGAATAAGCTTCAATCCACCCTCTTGTCTATATCTGTCACTTGCAAAATGATTGTTCCTCAAATACGTAGCAATATGAACTACCTGCTCCTTGTAACAACACATTAAACACCTTGATTTTTTTATAAAAAAAAAAAAGAATAAAATCATGTGATTTACATCAATGATTTTTTTTTTTAAAATCAGGTGATTTAAATCATGATTTAACCACTTAACTGGCATGAACAGATCACATGTGACTATGCCGCTCCTCTATGTCCCCCCGTTTTTGACAAATAGATCCATTCTGGAGTTGTGCATAATATAATTAAATATTTTTAAAAAAATACTTTTTAAACTATATTGAATAGCTTCCAAAATCACTGCACTTTCAGAAATCACTGCAGAACAGAAATAATTGGTGAGCAGAAATCTCTGCAGACCAACATTGGAGACCATGGCTAGTAACTGTCAGTGCAGGTGCAGTGTGATAGTTGATCCTCCAACTCACTGCTCTTCTAATGGAGCTCTGCCTGCCCCCCACTGGTACTTATCAGTCTGTGCCTTCAAACCATTGCACTGAAATGCATAAAAAGTGACTCTTTTGGTGGCCAAAATGGCACTTGGCTAACTTGCACAGCACTTTGGTCAGGTTTAGCTGCTTTATGTGGCTAAACCCGACCTCTATTGGCGCGATCAAGGTAATATAACAGATTAATTGAATATCGTCCCGCTATCTCCCTTCACTTTAGATGGGAGATTGGATGCAATAAAACAATTGAATATGGCCCAGAGACTCCATAGCCTAGTTGGTGACCACCATGTAGACCCCCATTGTCTTGACAAAGTTCAAACCTAGGCAGAAATCAAATCCTGTCAAACTACACCACCTCACCAAATTTGTTGGAGCTAGGTACAAAACACTGGCTTTGCATAAAGGACAGACAGACACACATACACACACACACACACACGCACACGCACACACACGCACACACACACACTTATTATATAGATTATAGAGTAAGTAAATATATATATATATATATAAGTGATTGGATCGGCACTCCCACACTTAAGAATAGATGCCCTGGTGTCTTCTGATGAAAATTCAATGGAATAAAAGCAGTGGGTAATCAGTGGCACTCACAGACTTTCCAATAATCAAAAATGTGTATTGAAGATCATATGGAATATGCTGTGATCTTCAATACACATTTTTGATTATTGGAAAGTCTCTGAGTGCCGCTGATTACCCACTGCTTTCATATATACAGTATATATATATATATATATATATATACATATAGACACACACACACACACAACAGGTCATATACATAATATAATATATATGTAATTTAATATATAATATAATTATATACATATAAATAAATATATATACACATATCTATATATATTGTCTGGCCCTGAGGACGGGGAGCTTCCCCGAAACATGTAGGCAATAAAGGGACGCATTTTTCTACTACTGAACAAGTCTGCATGAGTGCCGCCAATATTTCTTTATTCTATCTTTATATTTCTCTATCTATCTATCTATCTATCTATCTATCTATCTATCTATCTATCTATCTATATACACTGTAAGTATTAGTAAATGTATATACATTTATTCCTTGAGATAATTCCCAGTATCATGGGAATGCAGTTAATTTGCTGGCAGTCGGGACCCCGGCGGGCAGGATACCGATGCCAGAATCCCGACTGCTGACAATACCGACAACCGGAATCCCGGCTCACAGGGGCTATTTCCACTCATGGGTGTCCACGACATCCATAGAGGGAAAAGAACCTGTGGCATGCGCAGCGAGTCACTAAACCCGCAGCACTGCGAGTGCAGCGAGCCCGCAAGGGGACTCTTTGTATTCGCCCCGCTGCCAGCATACTGACGGACGGGATGCTGTTATGGGTATACTGATGGCCAGCACCCCGGCCGTCGGTAAATCATACCCGTATCAGAAGCTAGTGAGGTTAGCATCTGGTATATTAACCCAGTGTACAGTATAAGATTGTGACAATTAATGTTTATGTCACATGCTGTTGATATTAACAATTTAGTGAGTTACTGTGTTAAATTGTTCCTACTATAAGTCAATGAGTTGCTGCTCTATTTTCCTCCATGCTGCCTTCTTTTTGGCGGGTCAGAGCTGTAGTCACATCCACTCCTTTGTTAATCTGACCCTGGCTGTTATAGTCCATCGTACGGTATATTCTGGGCAGGGCCAGTTCTAACCGTTGTGGTGCCCCGGGCAAAAAATAGGGGCATGGCTTCATACGGGGGCGTGGTCAGTTACGCCCCCATTTGTGCCCCATGTAGAGTAGCGCCGCTGAAAGAGAGAGAAAAAAAATGCATACTTACTATCCCCGCTTCTGATTCCCGACCATTGCAGACCTCCGCCGGCGCCGCTCCTCTCCTCGGATCTATAGGAGAGACGTCATGACGTCTCTCCCACAGCACAGCATAGACACTAGAAGTCAATTATGACCCCTAGCGTCTGTGCCAGTCACACAATGCTGTGCGGTGCGCGATGACGTCATCGCACACCGCACAGCAAAGGTCCTCTCCACGAAGGGAAACTAGACGCTTAGCGTCTAGTTCACTTCACAGTGGGGGACAAGCGGGGGACACAGCGGGCAGCGGGGGAGCACAGTAGCGGATCTTGCCATGGTGCGGCGCCCTCCGGAGGGCGCCACCGCCCTCCGGAAGGCGGCGCCCCGGGCAAAAGTCCTGCTTGCCCGTGGCAAGATCTGCTACTGATTCTGGGTGTAAGGTGTTTGCTTTTATTGACTATTTCTGCAGACAAATTTATGTTCCATGTACATAAGGTTAATTCATATATTCAATGAATCGTGATACCATCGTCATTAATTGTTTATGTAAACTGGCAGGCTTATATAAGACGAGGAAATGAGGCACATTGCCATTTGCTACAACGTCAGTGGTCTTTCCATGATTCCATGTTAGAGAATAATTCCACCCAGCAAGAAGTATCTTGTTTTGACAGGGGTATAATTAGAGATGTGCATGGACTCCCAAGTTTTTAATTTTGGTTTTAATTATTCATCATGTTTTCGCATAAGCAAAACCACCCACAGGTGTATTTTTTGCAATCCAAAGCCTGAAATTCAGATTTAAAATCCGAATAAACCACAGGAAGATTTGAATCGGGCCTCGGTTCAGATTGACTCTCCTTAGGGGTTCTGGACTAGGTTTTGGGTCAGTTCAGATCCACAAAATTTGTGTGGATTCGGATTTCTGGAGAATGTAACCGCACATCTCTATGTACAATAAATAAAAATAAAAAAATAGGTATACTACAGGGGTATGTGACACTCAATGGATCCTCCAGGGACCACAATAGCCTGACGACTCCAGCGAACGGTGCATATCTGGTATGTATAAGTGTATTTTATTTATTTATTATTAATATTTTAACTCATTGAATGCCACCAATTACTTATTTTTGGTTGTGAGCAGAGTAAGCACTGAAAACAATGAAATTATTTCAGCCAAATAAAATCTTTGTTCAGTATAGGGTTTTGCTAATAACCCCATTACAAGTCACATGAAAGATTAGCTTTACATAATGTAGGAGGGGAAATAATGAATTAAATTAAATGACAGCAGATCAGAAAATTCTGCATGTATTAGGTTCACTTTGTTGGATCAAAAGAAATCTGAGGTTGGAGGGGGAGGGGGTTAAAGTAATAACATAATATGGGAATAAAGCATTTCGCTTTGTCCAGAATGGTTGGCAATCATTGGTAGAAATATCCTCTTGCTTCAGGCTCATAGTTTACGCAGAGAAGAGGAAAGTAATTCTGCCCCTTACCTTATCCCAGTGGATAATGTCACGAAGCAAATCTATACACAGTATCTGTAATGTAGCCCATACACTTGTGAGATATGGCATAGAATCCTTCGATTTCGACCGCATCTGTGAGAGAAATCGAAGGATTGTATGCACATTTAAGGTAAAATGCGACGCGATGTGTGGGCACGCCGCTCGAATGTCGCGTCTCATGATAGTATGTGCTGCACTTAATATTTATCACATTGCAGTGCGATCGCATGTGTTTTTAAAAACACATGCTATATATCGCACTGTGATGCGCGATAGGCACCCGCGTGACGTGCCCATCACGTGATTACCATGCGATCTATCGCATAATCACATGGTAATCACTTTGGCAGTTCAGGCGCGATTTCATCACACCTGAACTGCCAGTGGGATGCCCCGCGATGTCGCGTCGTGCGGCATCGCACAAGTGTATGGGCACCATAAGTCTAATATTGACTACACACTGGCAGATTTGGAAAAAAAGGTGTTCAGCGCTCGCCTATCCCTTAGTATGTTATTAGGTGATCATGCATTTGCATATGATATTATTACTGAGTAAAACCTCTTTCAAATGAATACCTCGATAAATGTAATAAAATCCAAAATAGTTTATTAAAAGTGTATATAAATAAAACTAAATATACAATAAAAAAGTAGAAATATATATAAATATATGCTCTATATATGTTATGTACTGTATTTACACCCTGTAATGGACAATACCTAATACCGGTATATATAGACAAACATTTACCACAAGTACAAACATATATGAAGGATTTTCACCTGTGGGCACACTCCCAGCGTTTTACCCCACTAGGTATAGGTGGTGTTTAATCCTGTTAGATCTCTATTGAGTGCGATGTGTAATTCTGTGCAGGATAAGGCTCCTGGTTTCTGTTAGATGCAGTCTATAGTGCAGTATAAAAGTTCCTTATAAAAGTCTTAAATCACCTGGATGGCGGTAGTGGATATTCCTTGCAGGGAATTCGTCCTTAATACCTGGTTTCCGTTGGTGGTATAATGGTGTTTCTGTGGTCTGCCGGCAGACACCCGCTGCTCCGTGTCCCAGTGTTTCCAGACTCCGTGCAGGGATCGATCTCTCCGCAATCTATGCGTTTCGCCTACTGCTAGGTTTCGTCAGGATGGCTGGATGACCGATTCACAGATTCCCTTTTTCCCATACTACACACCATTTAGTGGGTGCTTATAGTACACTCACCACCCATTCTACAGCCGCTACCAGAACCCTTAAGTTATATATAGGAGTGGCGCAGTCCCTCACCCAAATCTTTCTCTACACTGGCAGATTTATCTGTCCAATCTGTCTGGTGAGAAGAAAAATCTGGTAATGTATGGGAGCAAATGACGATCAACCATTTGCTCCCAACCACTGGAAAATAGACAACGATTGTTCAAACAAATAGGTTAAATCAGTTTGTTTGGAAAAATATGTTAAATCAATCACTTTAATCCATTTTCCAGTGTTTGGGAGAAAATAGTTGATTGTCATTTGCTCTCATCCATTACCAGATTTTTGTTCTCACCAGACAGATTGGACAGATAAATCTGCCAGTGTGTAGTCAATACAAATAAAGGGACTGTGCGCGCTGCAAAAAAAGGGCTGCTGCCAATGGTAATTTCTCATATTTGGTCATAGTTTGCAGACACTGCACAAAGTGTACAGATCAATATTATATAGATTATTTTTCTAAACAAATAATGATTTGACATAAAATTTATACACTCAGGGCCAGCGCTACCCGCTCAGCAGAGTCTAGAACATAGGGAGGCGCCGGGCTGGGGAGGCGATCTCCCTACTCTGCTGCTGTGCACTGTTGCTGCTGACTGCACTGCACGTGTCAAACAGAATGACAGGCAGCAGAGCCGGCAGTTCTGAGAGAGCAGCAGGAGAGTCCATGCAACTCATTCTCTGTCTCTCTCACTGCAGTGCCAAGTCTATTACCCTGATCATGTGAAAGTGTCAGAAGAGCATGTGCAAAGCTTTGATTGGAGGAGCTTGGCACATGCTGATTAGAAGAACCCCTGATTGAAGGAGATTGTCACATGCTCCTCTGATCCCTGGGAAAAAACCACAGGAGTGGCTGGAGCCCCTTCACTGAATGTAGGCTCTGATGTCATCATACCTTGTGACCTATGGACATACCATATAACCTGCGATGGCAGCGAGAAGAGCAAGGTCAATGGGATAATAGTTTTACTATCCACATCACCATCTATTCCCTTTAGTAACCTGGCAGCAAGCGGATCAGAGCTAGCCACTGAGCCTGAAGTATGGCAAGCAAATCGACCCATGTTCTGCACCTTGTTCCTCCCCCTGCCGTCACGGTTCACATGGTATGTCCCATGGTTCACTAAACTGATTTGCTCTGAGGCACCATTCACTGAAGGGGATATAGACCCAACCCTGGAACACTGAGGATCTTACAGCATGAAACCAATCTGTGAGTATTCAGCCTGCCTCCTCTGTCTCCACAGTTCCTGCTCCTGTCTCCACAGCTCCTGCCTGCATCTGCCACCCTCTCTATGAGGCCTCTCTCTGTCTTCTATGTTATATATTCTGTATCTTTATATTTTCTGCCCAGTATCTGTCTCCCCCCCTCTCTGTCAACTATCTGTCTCCCCCTCTCTCTGCCCAGCATATGTCCCCTTCTTTCTACCTATCATCTGCCCCCTCTCTCCCCAGCATCTGTCTCTCCCATCTCTCTTTGTCCAGCATCTGTCCCCACCTCTCTCTGCCCAGCATCTGGCTGCCCCACTCTCTCTGCCCAGCATCTGCCCCCTCTCTCCCCAATATCTGTCCCCCCCTCGCCAGCATATGTCTCTCCCATCTCTCTTTGTCCAGCATCTGTCCCCACCTCTCTCCCCAGCATCTGTCCCCACCTCTCTGCCCAGCATCTGACCCCCTCTATCCCCAGCATCTGTCTCCCCCCTCTCTGTTCAGCCTTTGCCACCTCCTCTCTGCCCAGCATATGTCCCACACTAACTGCCCAACATGTGTCTCTCTCTCTGCCCAGCATCTGGCTGCCCCACTCTCTCTGCCCAGCATCTGTCCCCTCTCTCCCCAATATCTGTCCCCCCCTCGCCAGCATATGTCTCTCCCATCTCTCTTTGTCCAGCATCTGTCCCCACCTCTCTGCCCAGCATCTGGCTTCCCCACTCTCTCTGCCCAGCATCTGACCCCCTCTCTTCCCAGCATCTGTCTCCCCCCTCTCTGTTCAGCCTTTGCCACCTCCTCTCTGCCCAGCATATGCCCCACACTAACTGCCCAACATGTGTCTCCCCCACCTCTGTCTGCCAAGCATCTGATCCCCTCTCTCTGCCCAGCATCTTCCACCCCATTCTATGCTCAGCATCTGTATCCCCTCTCTCTACCCAACATCTGTCTCCCCCCTCTCTCTGCCCTGCATATGTCCCCCCTCTCTGCCTAGTACCTGTCTGCCTCCTCTCTCTCACCAGCTATCTCCTCCCTCTCTCTGACCAACATTTGTCTCTCCCTCTATCTGCCCTGCTACTGTCTGCTCCCCCTCTCACTAATCAACATCTGTCTCCCCTTTCTCTGCCTATCATCCCTACCTTTCTTTGCCCAGCATCTGGCTGTCCCCCTCTCTCTGCTCAGCATTTGTCTCCCCCTTTTCTCTGCCCAGCATCTGTCCCCCCTCTCTGCCTAGCACCTGTCTGTCTCCTCTCTCTCCCCAGCATCAGCCCCCTTTCTCTGACCAACATCTGCCCCCCTCTCTGCCCAGCATTATGTGTATAAGTGGCACTAATACTGTGGGCATTATGTTCAAGGGGCACTACTACTGTGGACATTATGTGTATAAGGGGCTCTACTGTGGACATTGTGTATAAAGGGCACTACTGTGGGCATTATGTGTAAGGGGCACTACTACTGTGGACATTATGTGTATAAGGGGCTCTACTGTGGACATTGTGTATAAGGGGCACTACTGTGGCATTGTGTATAGGGGAACTACTGTGTGGCATAGGGGTATATGCAATTCCGGGCGAATTGCGGCTTTTTTTCGCCCGTTTTTAAATTCAACACAATTCGACCGTCGAATTCCGGCCGGCGGGTGCCGGAATTCAACATATTCAATAAAAACGGATTCGACAGTCCCGCTGTCGAAAAACGGACCAATTGACGGATAAGTGCGTCCTGGATTCGACTTTTTGGACGGCACAAAAATGGTTAAAAAACCCTAAAAAAATTGTGTGGGGTCCCCCCTCCTAAGCATAACCAGCCTCTGGCTCTTTGAGCCGGTCCTGGTTGTAAAAATACGGGGGGGAAATTGACTGGGGATCCCCCGTATTTTTAGAACCAGCACTGGGCTCTGCGTCCGGTCCTGGTGCAAAAAATACAGGGGACAAAAAGCATAGGGGTCCCCCGTATTTTTTACACCAGCACCGGGCTCCACTAGCTGGAAAGATAATGCCACAGCCGGGGGACACTTTTATACCGGTCCCTGCGGCCGTGGCATTAAATCCCCAACTAGTCACCCCTGGCCGGGGTACCCTGGAGGAGTGGGGACCCCTTAAATCAAGGGGTCCCCCCCTCCAGCCACCCAAGGGCCAGGGGTGAAGCCCGAGGCTGTCCCCCCCCATCCAAGGGCTGCGGATGGGGGGCTGATAGCCTTGTGACAAATCAAAGAATATTGTTTTTTGAGAAGAACTACAAGTCCCAGCAAGCCTCCCCCGCAAGCTGGTACTTAGAGAACCACAAGTACCAGCATGCGGGGGGTAAAACGGGCCCGCTGGTACCTGTAGTTCTTCTGCAAAAAAAATACCCAAATAAAAACAGGACACGCACACCGTGAAAGTAAAACTTTATTACATACATGCCGACACACACATACTTACCTATGTTCACACGCCGACTCTGTCCACTTCTCCAAGTAGAATTCGGGGTACCTGAAAATAAAATTATACTCACCTAAATCCAGTTGTGTCCTGTTCTTTTATTGTAATCCACATACTTGGCAAAAAAACACGCACTGAAAGGGGTCTTATGTTTACACATGGGACCCCTTTCCCCGAATGCTGAGACCCCCCGTGACTCCTGTCACAGAGGGTCCCTTCAGCCAATCAGGGAGCGCCACGTCGTGATTGGCTATGCGCATCGCACAGCCTCTCCATTATCTTCAATGGTGGGAACTTTGCGGTCAGCGGTGAGGTTACCCGAGGCTGGTTATGCTTAGGAGGGGGGACCCCACACATTTTTTTCTTGATTTTAACCCATTCCCACCCCTTCCCACTGAAAACCATGCTCTCTCTATTTTAGTCAGTTAAAAAAATAAATATTTAAAAAAATATATAAATAATAGTTGTGTCTCCTAATAGACAAACCAAGTACCTAATCCCTTCTAATATAAATAGATATGCTATTAGCAATAAAAAAAATACAAAAAAAACATGTTTTTAAATTTTTTTATTAGATTCCGCCAGCAAAGTGAGGCGGAATGAAATTGACGAAATTACTGTCGAAAAGCACTGTTGTCAAATCGACATTCTTCAATTGAATATACTTTTGTCGAAAAGCCGCATTTTTACCATTGCAGACATGTCGAATTTGTCAACTGTCGAATTTCAAAAAGTCGAATCTGAAAAGTCATTTTTTTTTGTCGAAAAGTACTGTATTGCATTGTCGAATCTTTTTTTTGTGTCAAAAATGCCCCGTTTTTTGACATTTGCGGCAATTCGACCGCAATTGCATATACCCCATAATGTGTATAAGGACTACTACTGTGCATGCAACATGAATAAGGGGCACTACTGTGTCATGCAATGTGAATAAAGGCAATAAGAGGCACTACCATGTGACATAATGTGTATAAGGGGTACTAATGTGTCGTAATGTGAATAAAAGAAACTACTATGTGGTGTAATAAGGCCCAATATGTGCTGTGTAATGTGAATAAGATTGTGCTACTGTGTAGTGTAATCTGAATTGATTTTACTATTGTGTGGCTACGCCCCTTCCTTGTGAGACCACGCCCATTTTTTTTAAATTTTCAGGGGGACACCAAACACCCTAGCACCGACCAATGTTGCAGATGGGTGCATCTTTTATACGTACAGTAAGTGACGGATTAGAGATGTTACCAGTGGGCGTCACTGTACAAATCCTTGCAGCTGTGGTATTAGTATATTTTTGTAGATCCGCTGTGAATGCGGTTGCTGTAGTGACGGCATTTGTGTCCACGTCTGAATCAGACCTTTAGTCAATGGGGACCTATGGACACTGAGGAGTGGGGTGCTACATTCCAACGGGTGGTAGTCATGTGACCGCCGGTCGGCTGACCGACAGTCACATGACCTCCTCCGTGAGCCCGACGGCTCACTATCCCGATGGTCGGCATGCCGACCAACAGGGACTATTTCCTCTCGTGGGTGTCCACGACACCCATAGAGTGGGAATAGAACCCGTGGCGATCGCAGGTCGCCACTGAGCCCGCAAGGGGCTTGCTGCACTCGCCCCTCCCTGCCGGGATCCCGGCGTCGGTATGCTGCCGGAATCCCGGCGTCGGTAAGGTGACCGGCGGTCAGGAGACCGCCGGTCACCCGTACTACACCCATTCCAACATGATGCTTTTAAAAAGATGTTCTTGACTTAAGCTTTAAAAAAAAAGTAACAATGTTTTATGTTGTTTTAAAAAAAAAATGGTCAGTTAAGTGGTTAATCAAGTTAAAAAGAGAATTTTACAGATAAGTCTTTGTGACTAAACCATACTGTGCATTACTTTAATGTGCAAACTACCCATTTGGCAATCCTGTCATTACTCAGTGTTCTGTAGCCTGCAACTACCTAGCGCTGGCAAGAATGTCTCCATCCTCATTATAGTAATTAAAGAAATGGCTGTGTAATTATAGAGCTGTGCATTATTATATCTTCCTGTTGTATGAGTGTAATGTAAGAGCACACTGAATTCAGCAGCAAAAAAACACACACCAGAAAAAAAGCTTTCTGCTTGTAGATAGGATGTGCAGCACTGTAAATTTCTCACAGTACAAAGGAGAAAATTAACTTATTATAACCAAAATGCACAAAAAGACCAAATTAATGAAAAAAGACAAAAAGGGGCCAGTGCTTAGTTGAATGTATACTACCTAATAAAAGTTTCAGAATACCCACAATTTTCCAGTTTTTGTTGCAAGTTAAGAAATTAAAGTACAGTGAATAACCTGATTTGGTACAAAGGGTAAGTAGTAAAAGTTTACCAAAAACTGAAAAAGAGATATTTAAAAAAAGGGAACATAAAATGGGTTTAGAGCTTTGACTACTATGCAGCAACGAACAAGAGGATTGTCTGAGCCATGAACAGTAGCGGATCTTGCCACGGTCAAGCAGGACTTTTGCTCGGGGCGCTGTTGCCCCGAGGGCGCCGCCACCGTCCTGAGGGCGCCGCCACTGTCCCGTGGGCGCCGCCACCAAGGCAAGATCTGCTACTGGTGACGGTGCCGTGCGATGTGCAATGATGTCATCGCGCACCGCACGGCATAGTGGGAGCGGCCATAGATGCTAGAGGTCATGATTGATCTCTAGTGTCTATGAGGTGCTATGGGAGAGACGTCATGACGTCTCTCCCATAGATCCGAGGAGCGGTTCCGGTGGCCGGAGACAGAGGGCAGCAGCGGTCGGGAAGCAGGGGCGGGGATGGTGAGTATTTATTTATTAATTTATTTTTGTAAATGGCACAGCTACAGTGGGCACAGTACTGGGGGCACAACTACTGAGGGCACAGCTACACAGGGTGCATAGTACTGGGGGGACAACTACTGAGGGCACAGTACTGGGGGCACAACTACTGAGGGCACAGCTACAGGGGGAACAGTACTGGGGGCACAACTACTGAGGGCACAGCTACACAGGGTGCATAGTACTGGGGGCACAACTACTGAGGGCACGACTACACAGGGGGTACAGTACTGGGGGCACAACTACTGAGGGCACAGCTACAGGGGGAACAGTACTGGGGGCACAACTACTGAGGGCACAGTACTGGGGGCACAACTACTGAGGGCACAGCTACAGGGGGAACAGTACTGGGGGCACAACTACTGAGGGCACAGCTACAGAGAACAGTAGCACTGTATATGTGCCTTAGTTACACTGGGAGAGAACAGTAGATACACATAATGAACCCAGTAGTACAGTGCCAGAGACACATATGAAAGAAATATCTCCACATCTTCATATCTGGGCAATAATATTATAGAGAAAATATGCTGGGCAAGGTGGGCAAGTAAAATAAAATTCTTGTATACTGTATTTATTCAAATTGTACAGAATCACTCCAATACATAAAAATACATTGTTCTACATTTCTTGTTTATGAGATTATTCTGCAAGGCCTTTACAGCAAAAAGGGTTTTAACTCTGGAACACAACACAAAGCTGCTTTATGGATACCACTGTACAAGGTACACAATAGATTTCATGTTCAACAGTATTGTGGTACAGCAATGATGATATAAAGACACTGATAAAAAGCACAGACCGCTATATTTACTAGTAAACGTCGCAGGATGGCGAGTACAAGTCAGTAACTTAAAGTTTCATTAGGGGGGTAAAACTGCTTTAAAAAGATAAACAGACTACATTTTTGCTGTACCCTTAACTCACTGGCCATCTGCAGTTCTAAAGAAATCATGCTCTGACGCCGCCGTCACCGCCCGGAATCACCTGCTGCTCCCGCGGCTGAGGGATAGGGAGGAGAGCGCAGCGCATGCCTCTCCTCCCCTTAGTCTGACTCTGCATCACTGCCACTACCCGGGAATCAGGTCACCGCTGCTCCTGTGGCTGGGGAAGAGAGCGCAGCGTGTGCCTCTCCTCCCCTCGGTCACCGACTCAGCGCTGGCACCCAGGAATCGGATCACCCTCACTGCTCCTGTGGCTGGGGAGGAGAGCGCAGCTCGCGCCTCTCCCCACCTCAGTCAAACTCTTGTAGGCTCCTCCCTCACATAAAGGAGGGCGTGGATAAAACTCGGCTGGGCCTACCGGTGAGTTCACTGGCTCCCCGGTGGCCCACTCCGAACCTGGGGGGCACAACTACTGAGGGCACAGCTACAGAGGGCATAATTAACCAAGCCCTTTCCCCATGAAGCCACGCCCCTATTTTTTTGCTGCGCACCTATGGCGCACACTAGCCCTGTTTTGCCTATCGGGGGGGCGCCGAAGGAAACTTTCGCCCTGGGCGCCACAGGATCTAGAACCGCCCCTGGCCATGAAACACCACCAGTGGATTACTGAAGACTGTAAAGAGGTCTTATTGACCAATGAATCAACATTTGAACTCTTTGGTTCATTAAGCAGGGCTTTTGAACCATGACGAGCAGGCAAAAGTATGTGAAACCAAGTGTAACATAAGGAAAAGTAAGCATGATGATCTGGGGCTCTTTTGCTGGATCCTGAGTCGGTGACTTGCACAGAGTGACTGGTGCCCTAGACCAGAAGAGCTACCACAGCAATTTGCTATGCTATGCAATACCATCTGGTTTACGCCTAGTTGCCTAAGGGTTCAAGAGGATGCGGTCACCACAAAGTCTCAGTTATGATGTTGACATTGTTGAAATCTTGGCATATGGGGTCATTCCGAGTTGTTCGCTCGCAAGCTGCTTTTAGCAGCTTTGCACACGCTAAGCCGCCGCCTACTGGGAGTAAATCTTAGCTTATCAAAATTGCGAACGAAAGATTCGCAAAATTGCGAAAAGACTTCTCTGTGCAGTTTCTGAGTAGCTCGAGACTTACTCTGCCAGTGCGATCAGTTCAGTGCTTGTCGTTCCTGGTTTGACGTCACAAACACACCCAGCGTTCGGCCAGACACTCCTCCGTTTCTCCAGCCACTCACGCGTTTTTCCCAGAAACGGTAGCGTTTTTTCACACACACCCATAAAACGGCCAGTTTCCGCCCAGAAACACCCACTTCCTGTCAATCACACTCCGATCACCAGAACGAAGAAAAAACCTCGTAATGCCGTGAGTAAAATACCTACCTGCATAGCAATTTACTTGGCGCAGTCGCACTGCGGACATTGCGCATGCGCATTAGCGACTAATCACTCCGTTGCGAGAAAAAAATAACGAGCGAACAACTCGGAATGACCCCCATAGAACATGTCGACATCTGCAGAATTTTTACATATTCACAATGGAGTTAGGCTGCGGAAGAGGAAGGTTAAAATATGGCTGCATTTTAGGGCTGGAGAGTTAGGATTAGGAGTAGTATTCTCACAACTAAAACTCTGGTTGCACTGTACTCCTCATCAGCTGACCGCCTCACCTGAAGCTGGAGCACCAGGACTGTTTTGTCGACAAAATATTATTTTGTTGACATTTCATCAATGACATGCTAAGCAAATTACCATGTTAACATTCTCATGTTGACAAAACATACCCAACCTATTTCCATCAGAACTATCTTTGAGAAAAAGAACAAGACATACGCTTCAAATCATGGAACACCTAGCACAGTCTCCAGGCTTAAACCCCATTGAGCTGGTTTGGGTTGAATTTGATACAGTGATGTATCCATTGGCGAGGGGGTTGCGAATTGGGTGATCTCCATTTACAACACAAACCCCTGTTCAACACACTACTTTTGGGGAACATCTGCAAGTGTTGGAAATAAATTCTCAAACAATATGTGATTTCCACTGTAGAAAGAATGCCACGAGCGTTCGGAAGTTAAATCTGTAAAAGACATCTACTAGGATGAGTCAAAGATTAGATTCACTTTTGTTAAACAAAATGATTCTGTGGTTTCTATTTTTTTTCCAATTGTTTCTTTATTCTGTGCTTTCATTTCATTGAGACATTAAATTCATACTTACCTACTCTTCCAGGAAGGTGTGGAAGGCTCACAATATATCAGGTAGCTCCTCGAACACCCGGGAGAGTGATAGTTCTCCTGTATCCTGCTATCTTTCTAGTGAAGAGGGCTGGATGGGGAGAATAATACCGGGATCACAGGTGCGTACGGAAGGAGCAGGGGCCAATATGACACTCGTGAATGAGAATAGTATCATTTTAGGCCTAATGACATGAAGAGCCTGGCCCCACCACTGGAATGGTCACTTGCATCTTCTATCTGGGCTTCTCCCAGAGAAGAGAAAAGAAATATTGGCAAGTGTGATTAAACTGCGTCAATTTCAATAAAAAATTGAACAATGGCTGGTATTGTAAAGTATACACTGTTTTATAAGTGTTATCACAATGCTGAGGCTGGCTTGTACTGAAGTACAAGTTAAGTTCACAATTCAGTCATGTATATACTTGCAACACGGTATTAACTGGGGGTGAGGGAATATTGTTGGAATTATGGACTAGAGAGAGCTGTGTGTAAGTATATATACACCTATTTTCAGACAGACCATCTGCACCGAGAATAGGGCTGGAGCAAGTGGCCACTGGTAATAATGATTAGAGATGAGCAGGTTTGGTTCTCAGAGAGGCGAACCCCTCACCCCCTTCCCCCCGAACTTAACATTCTGAGCCAGGATCCGAGTCCTGCTCGGGACTTCACGCCACACTCGGATCCCAGAACGAGGCAAAACGTCATTGTCCCACTGTCAGTTTCTCAGGGGTTTTGGATCCCATATAAACAGCCGCGCGTCGCCATCATTTTCACTCCTGACTTGGAGAGTGATGGAGACAGACCTCTGTCTCTCTCTGTGGGTGGTGGAGTCGGGTGGGGTCAGTGTGTGCTCTGTAGGGGTGCTGTTCCTATCACTGTGGTGTCCCTGTGATGTTAGGGGTGCTGTCCTAGCTGTCACTGGTGTTTCGTTAGGGGTGCTGCAGCTGTACATGGTTGTTGCTGTCCTGGCTGTTATTGTGTTGTACAGGGGGCAGGGGCACTATCTTCCTGTATGCAGTGAAAATACAGGGGCTCTGGCCTTGGTTTGTATGCTGTAAAAATTAAGGGGTGCAGTGAAAATAAATGTACACTGGCCCTGTCTTGTATGCTGTAAAAATTCAGGGGTGCAGTGAAAATAAATGTACAATGGCCCTGCCTTGTATGCTGTAAAATTCCAGGGGTGCAGTGAAAATAAATGTACACTGGCCCTGTCTTGTATGCTGTAAAAATTCAGGGGTGCAGTATAAATAAATGTACACTGGCCCTGGCTTGTATGCTACAAAATTCCAGGGGTGCAGTGAAAATAAATGTACACTGGCCCTGTCTTGTACGCATTAAAAATTCTAGGGTGCTGTTGTTAAAATAAAAGTACACTGGTCCTGTATGCTGTAAAAATACAGGGGTGCTGTTGTTAAAATAAAAGTACACTGGTCCTGTATGCTGTAAAAATACAGGGGTACTGTTGTTAAAATAAAAGTACACTGGCCCTGAAACCAGATGCTGCATAGCAGCCCAATGGAGGTCCCCCAAGATCCCTAGAATAGATGAGATTATTGCCAGAATCTGGCACATCCGTTCGATGGAATATATCACAAGCACGCTGAAAGGCTCTTCCACTAGATTCCTTAAAGTCTGGGATCCCTGGACTTCCTATTTCAATGTCTCACCTGCATTTAGCTGAGGGGATGGGACGCATCCGTTTATCTGCACAATACGGTACCCCTCCATAGGTTTAGCTGGCTGTCTGAGTGCGGGTCTGACCACTCGGGTCAGTCAGTAATTTATTCATTTATTCATTCATTCAATCAATCAATCAATCAATCAATCATCCATCTATTCACTCACTCACCCATTCATTCATTTATTCATTTACTCACTCACTCACTCACTCACTCACTCACTCACTCACTCACTTATTCAGTCAATTAATCATTCATTCATCAATCCTTTCATAATCTCCTTCTTTTCTTATCTTCTTCCTTCTTTTCTTTCGTTTTCTCTTTCTGCTTTGCCTTTTCTTTTCTATCCAATCTTAGTGTGTTCTCTCGCTCTTCTAAATTATCTCTATCTTTTAGACTTTATACTTATAATATTTGGTTAAAACTTAAAAAAAGAGATGACACTATGGAATTTATCTTTTGATGTGTTTATTTCTTATTCCTTATAACAGTCTATATACGTATTCTACTGCTATTATGACTTTTTCTATGGATATTGTTTTGATGTATGATAAATTGAGATCTATGCGCAGGTCACTTCTTCTGTGTTTTTTATGTATCTCTGTCATCTTGCAAAAAAACTTTACTTTAAAAAAAAAAGTACACAGGTCCTGTATGCTCTAAAAATACAGCGGTGCTGTTGTTAAAATAAAATTACATTGGTCCTGTATGCTGTAAAAATACAGGGGTGCTGTTGTTAAAATAAAAGTACACTGGTCCTGTATGCTGTAAAATTACAGGGGCATTGTGAAAATACAGAAGTGCTGGCACTGTTCGCGGTTGCGATGTCTAGGCCTGACCTTCACAACACTGTGTGGGAAGAGGAGGCTCCTACCACCATTTGCATGCCCCCTGCAAGTGCTGGGAGGAGCATCGGCAGTCCAGTTGCTGATATTGAGATTGAGGATGTCACTGTAGAAGTACACCAGGAAGAGGAGGATATTGGTGTACCTGGCACTAAGGAGGAAGTTGATGATGAGGATTCTGATGGTGATGTGGTTTGTTTGAACAAGGCACCAGTGGAGACAGTTGTTGTCCATGGGATGAAAAAGCCCATTGTCATGCTTGGGCAAAATACCAAAATTACCACCACTTTGGTATGGAATTGTTTCTCCACAAATCCGGACAACAGTTGTCAAGCCATCTGTTGCCTTTGTCAATCCATAATAAGTAGGGGTAAGGATGTTAACCACCTAGGAACATCCTCCCTTATACGTCACCTGCAGCGTATTCATCATAAGTCATTGTCAAGTTCAGAAACTTTGGGTAATAGCATAACCAGTCCACTGACATCTAAATGATATGGTTTGTTTGAATATTATTTCTCTGTGAGGATGAAGATGAGGATGTAAACACTGCAGGGGAGGGGGGATCTGAGGATGGGTATGACATCTTGCCTCTGTAGAGCCAGTTTGTACACGTAGAGATTAATTTCTTCTTTTTTGGTGGGGGCCCAAACAAACCAATCATTTCAGCCAAAGTCATGTGGCAGACCCTGTCGCTGAAATGATTGGTTAGTTAAAGTGTGCATTCCTTTTTATACAACATAAGGGTGGGTGGGAGGGCCCAAGGACAATTCCATCTTGCACCTCTTCTTTTTTCTTTGCATTATATGATGTTTGGAGCCTAGTTTTTAAAACTGCCATCCTGTCTGCCACTGCAGTGCTACTCCTAGATGGGCCAGGTGTTTGTGCCACCCACTTGGGTTGCTTAGCTGGGTGGGTGGGAGGGCCCAAGGACAATTTGATCTTGCACGTCTTTTCTTTGTCTGCCACATCATTCCAGGGGTGCTTCCCTATACGGGGTGATGCCCCTCTGCCCTATCAGTCCTGCAGTGCCGCCCCACTGCTGTTTAAGTCCAGGGGTGCTGTTGCCTGTCTGCTGTGCTGTGTAATTCTCCAGGAGTGCTGCCTATGCTGTATAAGACCAGGGGTGCTGCCGTATAATTTCAGGGGTGCTGCTGTACTTGATCCTAGGTTTAAATTAAAGCCCGGAGCAGAATATAAAACAAGCTTCAGCATCACAAACAGATTTGTGAAAACATAGCCGCAAAGGTGGAAATGGAAATTGCATGAAGTGTTTTCCAATGAGACCACATATGTGTCCAAAGTCAGTCAATCTCAGAAGAGACAAAATCATAATCCAGCGCATCTGCCAGAGAGGTAAAAAGAGAGATTTTCTGACAGAGCATTAGAGAGAGAGGTTCTTCTCAATTATTTAATGTTAGGGACTCACTCAAATGAATGGATCCAATTAGTCAACCTTAATTTTGATTTTTTATTAATGTTCACATTTTTGGATATTTATTTAGAAGATGCGCATTTGTTGTACAGGGTTTTCTTTTCCTATGGGCTGAGTAGGGTTATTGCAAGACCTCGCGGTGTTAGAAGAACAGAGTTTCAGTGATCTTGCATTGCATCAGCTTTCCATTGCACTGCAGCACTAGACGGGCCAGAAGCTCTTGTGAGGCACAAACAGTTACTGAATTAGGTCCAGTATGGAGCCTCATGGTGGCTTACAGCCAGGAAGATGTCTGGCTTGCCAGGCTGAGGCATGTTGTGGGCACAGAGGTTAGCATTGCTTCCTCCCACAGTCCAACTTATAGTTTGAAATGATTTTCAACTGTAGAGTGGTAAACTCCACTAGGGCACGGGCTCAATAACAAAAAAATCACTGCACAGTCCTGCTTAGTA
Organism: Pseudophryne corroboree; assembly: GCF_028390025.1. Lineage (NCBI taxonomy): Eukaryota > Metazoa > Chordata > Amphibia > Anura > Myobatrachidae > Pseudophryne > Pseudophryne corroboree. The sequence continues at coordinate 147,716,801 of NC_086450.1, forward strand.
CTTTACCAAACCCACCCGAACTCAACTTATCCCATCCGGGGCTGCTGTGGGGGCTCGGGAAGGGCTGCTAAAACATCTAAAGGGCTGCTTTAATTAAAAATTAAATATGAAAAAAATAAACAAGACACACAGGTATGCTCACATGTGTGTAACTGGGACACACAGGTATGCTCACATGCGTGTAACTAGGCACTGTGAAAAACAAAAATAAGGCATCTGCCACAAAGTATGTAAACAAAAATGCAATATATAAATAGAAAAAAGAAACCCACAAGATTTTCACAAAATAAGTCTCCAGACTCCGTGGAGGGGAAAATATACAATCTTGATCCTGTGGCATACACCAGTTTATTTACAACCTAGCATTAAATCCGAGATTATCTTAATCCCTGAAAATCAAAAGGGGTACAAATTCGGAGGCTTTGGCCCCTAGTTTTTCAGTTTGTCCAGTAATGTGGTCATTATATATTTGCTTAGTTGAAGATATTTCCATTCCACACCAATATAGGAGTGGAGGTGAAAGCCTGTGTGTTGTTCCTGATTGCGTGTGCCTCTCTAATTTTGAATCACCTTCTTGACACTGTCCTCTTTCTCTTGCCTCTTCTCATAATGTGAAAAGTCAACAAAAAAGGAGGTGGTATGTTTGTAGCTAGCTAAGATTTGGAGAAATTGGTGAGCTTTTTCCAGGGGGACCCCCTGTTGCTGAAATGATGGGTTTATTAAACTGTGCATGTCCTGTTTAAATAACATAAGGGTGGGTGGGAGGTCCCAAGGACAATTCCATCTTGCGCCTCTTTTTTTTGTTTGCATTATGTGCTCTTTGGGGCCTAGTTTTTAAAACTGCCATCCTGTCTGCCACTGCAGTGCCACTCCTAGATGGGCCAGGTGTTTGTGCTGCCCACTTGTGTCGCTTAGCTTAGCTTAGTCATCCAGCTATCTCGGTGCAAACTTTTTACCTAAAAACAATATTGTGAGGTGTTCAGAATAGACTGGAAATTAGTGGAAATGACTGTTATTAAGGTTAATAATACAGTAGGATCAAAATTACCCCAAACTATGTGATTTTAGCTGTTTTTATGTGTTTTTTTGTTTTGTTTTGTTTTCCAAAAAACATCCAGAACCAAAACCTGAAAGGGTGGTTTTGGCAAAACCAATCCAGATCCAAAACACAAATGTTGATCCAGATACAAAACCAAAACACAAAGGTGGTAATTCCAAGTTGATCACAGCAGGAATTTTGTTAGCAGTTGGGCAAAACCATGTGCACTGCAGGGGAGGCAGATATAACATTTTGCCCAACTGCTAACAAAATTCCTGCTGCAATCAACTTGGAATTACCCCCAAAACCCGAAAAGTGTCCGCCGCACATCTCTAAATTATGAATACAGTATCAAACCAAATGTATTGATGGGCTACGATCTGCATATGGCCAAATATACATATTGTTTGCAATGCGGAGCAGTTATGACCATCTAGTGTCCAACTGTGCATCAGCCCCAAATGGTATTTGTCACACAAAAGTTGAAAACAAATTAGCAAATTTTGGAAAGGAAAACAGTTTAAAAAGAACTATATATTCAAACTGAAATTGTCTCTCTTATCTACAAACCGTCATCAGAAAGTTTTTGAAATGGTTATTACTATATGGACCTCTGTTCTTTTTTGGATAATGAGCTGTCACTTTTGTCATTCTTATTTCCCTACTGGTGTAAGTGTACCATGCTGCGTTCTGGAGCGATACCAGCATATGCCGGCTCAGTATGTTTAGCGTATATTTTACCCTAGAGGAGAAAGCAATTTGTTATTGTGCTCTCTTTGATCTTTAACACTCTTTATTCTACGATGTGCATTTATGGTAGAGTTTGTGTGCGTCTAGCGAGCGACTCAATCGCTAGATAATAAATCCATATAGCAGGTTTTATAGGTAATGTTCCCCTTAGTGATAACTGTAAGTTTGTTTAATGTGACTTGTTCAGGGACATAGGAGTTCCTCTTTACGTGGTACAAAGGGTCTGATTAAGGTAGAACAGTTGTGTCTGGTACCTAACCGAAGAGTATTTTAATAGCAACAATCCGGTGTTGGTTAGGTAAAGATTAATCGCTCCTGCGTATAGTTATGGCCATTAGTAGATTCTGGACATTTCATATATTTGCAGTTCATTATCCATGCGGCGGGAATCCGGCGATTCCCTCCCACCTGAGCAGTTTGTAATAGTCACAGCCCACCTGTTCAAACTAACCTATGACCTTTTGTTATGATGCGAGGAGACATTCCTGTGTCCAATGAACAATGAGATTATAGGTCCCTTTGTAGTGTACTGTATGCAGTGTATATAAGATCAGCCAGCCTGGGCAGCTCACTCTCTGACTCTCCACAAACGGTTTTCATATTGACTAACTTGGAGCTGGTACCAGAAGAAGCTGCGCAGCCATCGTTCCCAGTGTGTGTAAGTAATTCTCTGTAATCAACTCGCTCTTTGTTTTGGCCATTCATTCTCTCTCTCTCTCTCTGTTATAGTATAAGATTGTAACGTTATTGTATATTTCTGTCTAGATATTCTGTTAGAATTATATGTTAGCTTGTAGTGTATGACTTGTAAACTGTTTACCCCTTTTCGATATAACTAAAAGCTTGTTAGTAAAGGTGTTGGAACCTTAGCACGGTATCGTGTGTTCATTACATTGCAGAGGGTAATAGGAGCGTCTCGATCGCTCAAACAGCTTTAGGATTAACAAGGTTAAGCAGCGTTATATCGCTGCAGTATTTCAGTACAAGGTTTACAGCATAAGAGTATCCTTTCTGTGTGTTACATTCAAGGTTTACTGATTGTCATCCTGTGAGCGTCTGCGCTGCTCGTGATCTCCTCGTGGTCTCGAGCATCCGCTACGCTGGTAGCGTAGCATTACGGTAGTCGCCCGCCTATAGCGTGCTCGACACCACGCATTAAGCTGTGAGCGAGCGTGCCGCATGTGCGTCTCGATCACGGCCGAGCGTATGCTACGCTAAGCGCGTACCCTTACGGTACCCCATACGCCAATTGCGTACTGAGTCTCTTACCCATATAGTGAAGGTTATAAGGCAATCATAATCAGCATTATCAATTGGCGGCTCGTCCGTCCTCCACATATCCGCACTAGCGAATACAGACGTTATCTGTCAGCAAGGGCGGGAAGGCAGTAGTGCTGGCTAGATAAGCGTCTGTTTCGTTACGTTGAAGGAGTGCTGGTGGAATCCGGAACCGGAGGTAAGAACAATACGCTATTGTCTTTTTAAAACTGTTTTTTTTTCTGTTTTGCGTACACACGCACGCATACATCTGCATTTCTTTTCATTTGTGTATTTTCACATCACTCTCCTGGTTGCCATTTCATAATTGATAACGTGCTGAGAAAGATTTGTTGCTATTGGTAGTTAAAAGTAATATTAATACGTTAAGGAGTAATTTGTAAAACACGCGCACGGCTTGCCTAAGATACAAGGAAGTTCGGTGTGGTGTTCGGTAGATGATTACAGTTAATAATCATCTACATTGATATAAACGTGTTAATTGTATTTCTGTGGACATATCTGGCTGGCGTACATGTGTCTCTAACAAAAGGGTGAGACTCGCGTACGCGACGCAAGGGCCGACGCACGGAGCGTATATTACGCAACGGAGCGCCTGGGTACGCCCACATAATACAAATCACACTATAGTATTATTTTAAATAGGCGAAAAGGAGGCAAACGCGATAATAGCGCAAGTCAATTTCAGTGTCCAAAATTTTAAGCTAAGAGATCCTTCTCTAATTTGCGACTCATCTGGACTAGACTGTGTTACTGAATGAAAGGGATTTCTGCGCAGAAACGAAAGTAAAGAGCATATGAGGTGAAAGAGTGTGTATACATATATATAAGTTTCTAAAATTTTTGGGGTTGAACCACAGGAAATCATCGAGTTCTCGTGAGGTACATACGTGTAAGTGACTGCATGGTGGCTTGGGAGGCATCCCTTGTTAAACATTAAAAAAAAAAAGAGCATTAGAGTATAGCAGACCAGGAGGTCTACTGTAGCACAGACCAGGAGGTCCAGACAGACTAGGAGGTCTAGGTACAGCAGACTAAGAAGTCCGCTATAGATAAAAGGAGCACAACACCAGAAAGGGTTGGTGCGATACCCATTTAGGCCATTAAGCTCTGGCTGAAGGAATTCGCAGCCACAATTTTCGATTCCACTGGTCGCTCCGCACATAAGATTAGTTGCTTATGTGCAGAACGATTGTACCGCACGTAATTGTGTGCATTAGTTAGTAACTTGACCCAGTACCATTTGCGTACGCTAGAGGGGTCACAAACGCTATTTGTACATTCTAACGTGATTTGTGTAATTTTTTTTATTTTAAGGGAGGTTCGCTGGTCACTCGGGAACTATCCAACAACCAATAGTTACTGGAAAGGGTTAAGTGCTCTTCGGATCACACACACATGTTCCAGTAAATAGAGGTTCAGGTCGCAGGGGCCCTAGGTTGAGTACGCCAGTGCTAAGGCAGTGTGTGGGCGTATTGGTCGACGTGGGCGAGTGAGTGGACTACTCGGTAAACTTCCGCCGCCGGCCTACCCCGGACATCTTGGTTTTTGTAAGGGTTCGCTGAAGACCCTGACTTGAAGGTCAGAGGTAGTGAAAGCAGCACCTGCAAAGATGGGGGCCAGTTGTTCAGGTAGGGGGCGATCAACCTCGGTTCGGGTTGACTTAGTAAACCGACCAATCGGGTCGGCAAGGTATGTAATGTGTGAGAAATACGGTTCACACACAGAGGTTTTGTGCGATGAATGGGAAAGAATGACTGTGCATGATGGGGAAAAGTTCCCACGGGTAGGCAGTTTTAGCCCAGATGTGTTACAAAATCTAAGGAGAAGGATATGTCTCATTAAATCTGCAAAGAGACGGATCAAACATTATGACTATTTACAGTTATGGCAGCAGGAGGGTGAAATACAGAGAGGATTGGCTCAGGCGGCTGGATCTAACCCTATCAGGAAACTGATAGCCACGGCGCCACCGCCACCATACATAACGGGAGAGCAGGTGGTTACAGAGGATGGCACACTGGTGAATGATAAACATGCACTTAGTAACTGTATAAATGTTAAGAATAATGTGACTAAGATTATTGATGCAAATACTAATCCGTGCAAGCTGTACCCTGTTTTAAACTTTCCCCAGGAGTGTGATCAAGAGGATGAGCCAAAAACAATATCGGCACTCTCTCTAGCAGCCACCATAGCAGAAACAACAGTGGGCATGGCCCAACCCGTAAGATTAGTATCAAAGCCCCCTAGCGGAGGGACAGGTGAGGTCGTATCAACTGGTAAGTACGGCACCATACACTATGCTGAAACCATTTCACCACATATTGTAGAATCTACTCAGAATGATGTTATTGGACTTAATCCCGTTAGGGTAATAGCAGTGCCAAATGGGAAAACTGACACTTCAGGAGTCACTCCTGTCAGAAACATCGCCATGCACTGCCCCTTTTCCCGAATGGAATTAAGAGCAATAGTGTCTGAATTCCCTGATCCTAGGAAAGATCTAGTTGCTAGCCAGAAATACATTAGAGATCTAGGAAATACTGTGGAGCCCAATAACAAAGACTGGCAGATATTGCTGAGGGCATGTTTATCCTCCAATGTCGACTCAGCAAGATTTTTAGCTGACTATAAATTAGATGAAGATGTACCCCTTACGGATGTGTACAACCAAGATAATGTAAAGAGAATAAATTTACAGTTAAAAGAGTATTTTCCAGCTGTTGCCAAATGGAACAAAATTTTTTCCATCAAACAAAAAGAGGGAGAAACAGCTGCTGATTATTTTCATCGGGCACTACAGGAAATGGCTAAGTATACAGGCATAGAAGACATTAAGACAAATGTAAATCATAGAGAAGTAGCAGTATCTGTGTTAATGGAAGGTTTAAAGGAAGTATTAAGGACAAGGGTACAGACCACCCAACCATGTTGGCGAGGTCTGTCGGTGGCTACTTTGAGAGAGGCCGCTGTTGATCATGATCGGAATATCACCAGACACAGGGAGTCACAAAGTGATAAGTTAATGGCCGTAAGTATACAGGCCCTGACCACAAGGCCACCTCTGTATAAATCTCCGACCCCTGTGGGTAAGTCAAATGTGGTAACTTGTTATTACTGTCATAAAGAGGGACATTTTGCACGAGACTGTAGATCGAAAAATGCACAAAAATCATATCAACCTCCTAGACAACGACATGACACACGAAAATGGGATCAAGGACCGCAGAGACGGAGTTATGAGCCACACGCAGGGGAAACAAGAAGGTATCCCCCAAAAAGAGACTGGCAAGTTTCTAATAACACCCATTCACCCCCTTCACAGGTGATAGCTGCAACTGCAATACAGGGAGGTCACCATACACCATAGGGGTGTGGCCACACCTGTAATCTGCAGCCAGTGAAATTGATTGCGAGCCCTGGAAGTGAACCCGAGGTCACAATCGATGTAGCTGGTAGATCTCTAAATTTCCTTGTAGATACGGGGGCGGCCAAGTCAGTGATAAATTCGACCGTGGGCATGAGAACCACTGGTAAAACAATTCCAGCCATGGGAGTAACAGGAGTAGTACGACAATATCCTTTAAGCAAGCCAGCAGAGGTTACGATAGGGCCTTTGCATACCAAGCATTCTTTTCTGCTGGCTGCATCGGCTCCGACTAATCTCTTAGGGAGAGATTTACTGTGCAAAATGGGATGCGTCATATACTGTACTCCTGAAGGTGTGTTCTTGGACATACCCGAAAACCACGCTCAGGAAGCGCAAGATATGCTAGACTCCCCAACAAGATTAATGTCACACACTGTTATTGTAAATAGGTGTCCGTCCAAGGTAGAAGAAATGACGTCCCAGATACCAGAGTCACTGTGGACCAAGGACGGACAAGACACTGGATTGATGGCAAATGTAGCCCCAGTAGTTGTGCAAGTAAAAGATGGTAGGATAGCTCCAAAAATCCCACAATATCCTCTGAAGCCAGAGGTGGAGTTAGGAGTTTACCCTGTAATAGAGCGCTTGCTACAACAGGGCATTCTGGTAAGGACGTCCAGCACTGCAAATAGTCCCATCTTCCCTGTTAAAAAGAGTGGGGGGAGGGGTTACAGATTAGTGCAGGATCTAAGAGGGATCAACAAAATAGTTGAGAGTCAATTCCCCGTAGTGCCAAATCCAGCTGTCATCCTAATGCAAATCCCTCCCACTGCCAAATTTTTCACTGTAATTGACCTCTGCTCCGCTTTCTTCTCGGTACCTCTGCACCCTGACAGTCAATACTTATTCGCATTCACATACAGAGGAGTCCAATATACCTGGACTCGCTTACCACAAGGTTTCATAGACAGTCCAAGTATCTTCTCACAAGCTTTGCATGATTGTTTACAGTCTTTCCAACCAGAGAGTGGATCAGTATTGGTCCAGTACGTGGATGATTTACTACTGTGTTCAGATTCACTGGAAGCATCCCTGAGAGATACGAAACAGCTCCTGTTTTATCTTTCAGACACAGGACACAAGGTTTCCAAAGACAAGTTACAGTTATGCCAGACCCGTGTGAAGTGTTTGGGACACTGTCTAACACAAGGACTGAGACACCTCACCGCTGATAGAATTCAAGCAATTCGTGACATGACCCTGCCACAAACCCAGCAACAGATTAGAACGTTTTTAGGAATGTGTGGGTATTGCCGTAACTGGATCCCAGGTTTTTCCATACTAGCCCTACATTTGCAGGAGATGGTCTCATCAAGTAAACCTGATCGGATTTCGCACACAGACGAATCTGAGATGGCATTTGAAAGACTAAAACAGTGCCTAACACAGGCACCGGCATTAGGTATGCCTGACTATGGGAAACCCTTTGAGCTGTACGGAACAGAGAGTGCTGGTTGCGCAGCAGGTGTCTTAACTCAGAAGCATGGTGATGCCAGCAGGCCGGTAGCCTACTACAGCGCTCAGCTAGATACGGTAGCGCGATCACTCCCCACATGCTTGCGAAGCATTGCAGCAATAGCATTGCTAGTTACGAAAAGCGAAGATGTAGTGCTAGGACACAACCTCACAATTCATACACCATATGCAGTGTCAGCCTTACTGAATTCTGCCCAAACCAGACACGTCTCATCAGCGCGGTTTACAAGATGGGAATTGGCATTGATGGCCCCCGTAAACATTACCATAAGGAGATGCAGCGCATTAAATCCTGCAACGTATCTCCCAGGTGTGCCTGGACAGGCACAAAGGGTGGAGGATGAGAGTGATGGTGAAGGAGGATTTAATACAGGGGATGACACGCATGATTGTATGGAATATTTGACCCAAAATTTCACGGCAAGGCCTGACATCAGTGACAACCCACTGGAAGATGTAGATTTTACTTTCTACACTGACGGTAGTTGTCACAGACAGACGCACTCGGGAGACTTGTGTACTGGATACGCAGTCGTAGATGACCAAGGTACCATAGAAGCAGAACCGCTAGGCCCACCACACTCAGCACAAGTTGCTGAACTGGTTGCCCTAACCAGAGCATGTGAATTGGCTAAGGGCAAGTCAGCCAATATCTACACAGATTCTAGGTACGCATTCGGAGTAGTCCATGATTTCGGAGCCCTATGGCGCCTCAGAAATTTCATGACGGCAGCTGGCACACCCGTAGCGCATGCAGCCCACATCAAAAGACTTCTAACAGCGATACAGGAACCCGACAGAGTGGCTGTTATCAAGTGTAAAGCTCACACGTATAGCCAAGACCCGGTATCACTTGGTAACAGCCGAGCAGACGAAGCTGCTAAATCAGCAGCCGGTACCCCCATACAGACAGACACCACACAGCTGATGGTATTTAATACTGTAAACACACAGAAATTGCGTGAAATGCTAAATTTGTGTTCCCCACAGGAAAAGGCAGTTTGGAGGTCAAAAGGATATGGCCAGGAGTCCTCAGGACTCTGGACAGATGGACATGGTAAACCAGTGGCACCCAGAGCATACCTTCCAAGTCTAGCGGAAGCAGCACATGGGCTGACTCATCTAGGCAAAGAAGGGATGTGCAAGCTAGTAAGAGCTTATTGGTGCACCCCAGGATTTTCTTCCCGTGCGGGTAAAAGAGCGATGACATGTCTCACCTGCTTGAGGAAGAATATCGGAAAGGCAATACCAACAGAACCATCCCATATCCCTCCGACAGATGGCCCTTTCCAGGTAATACAAATTGATTTCATACAATTGCCACCTTGTAGAAATTTAAAATATGTTTTGGTCTGTATTGATGTGTTCTCAAATTGGGTTGAAGCATTTCCCGCGGCCACAAATACCGCTGTATTTTCTGCAAAGAAAATTGTGCAGGAATTTGTGTGTAGGTACGGTATCCCTAGAATAATTGAGAGTGATAGGGGTACCCATTTCACCGGTGAAGTCTTTCAAACAATGTGTAAGTTGATGGGAATTAATAGTAAGCTGCACACTCCGTACCGCCCCCAGGCGAGTGCGAAGGTGGAAAGAGTTAACAGCACTATTAAAAATAAATTGAGCAAGGTAATGACTGAAACAGGACTGTTGTGGCCTGAAGCTTTGCCAATTGTATTATACAGCATCAGAACAACTCCCAGGTCCCCTCTTAATCTGTCTCCTTTTGAAATTCTGTTTGGTCGACAACCCCATGTTATGATTAACCCCCAGGATGATTTGAAATGTAACAATGAAGTAACCGTAAAGTACTTGGTTAAGATGAGTAAGCAATTGAGGAATCAGAATGATAATCTAAAGTTGGTGATTCCTGATTTGCCAAACAGTAATTGTCATGACATTGAACCTGGGGATTATGTAATGATACGGAATTTTCTACGCTCAGGTTGCCTTATTGACAGATGGGAAGGACCATACCAAGTCTTATTGACCAGCACAACTGCTTTGAAGGTTGCCGAGAGAGAGACTTGGGTCCATACGTCTCATTGTAAGAAGGTTGCGGATCCAGAAAGGTCCCGTGACAAAGAACAGACGGTAGAGGTTGTATCACTAGAGTGTCTGTTCAGGGAAGAGTGAGACGACACCTGAGCGTTGAGAATAATAAGACCAGAAGCTTGTCGAGCCAGATTTCTTTTTCCCATTTGTTATTTTCTCCAGTTCCCACCTCCCTCCTATTTCCCTTCCTCCTTCTTATTTTCTCCTTTTACTCCTCCAAGATGGACTTGCCCCAAGAGACTGTGATACGGATTTTCCTGTTAACCATGATGTTGACCAGAGCAGTCTGTTTCGGTGAGAGTACCATGGAAGTCGAGAAAGGATCTGGAATGGGTTCTGATGGCCAGGATGAAGGCGTAGATTTCCAAGAACAACATAATCACAGAGTAAAGGCGAGTATCAGAAAACGATCTGCTACCATTGACAATAGAAGGAATTGTGAAGGATTGTTAGCTGAAGAGAACTGCATCTGTAGACACTGTGACAGTATAGTCGAGGATGGGTGTATCAAGAAATGCCAATCCAGTTTTAATATCCATATGGACCGGCATCCATTGAGTGACTATCACTCCTTAGTGGGTAAAGTGTTAAATCAGACAGATTGTTGGGTATGCTCTCAAGTACCTCAAGGCCATAGCAAATCAGGACTAGTACCATTCCCTTTAACTGTAGGAGAGGTACTTGAGCTAAGCGGTGGGAGGCCGGTGGACAGGAGGTTTAATATCTCTAGTCCTCCTAGTTTGAAGCTCCACCAGTATCATGTGGATAGATCCTTAGTATGCTTTAACATTTCCAATCCCCGAAAGCCGGGAAATTGGGAAGTGTCATGGAGTAATCAAACCATGACATTTTCACATAGAGCCGACAGATTGCCCGTAGATACAGAACTTATACGCCAGATAGCCGACCATAGGAAATTCTTTCGGTATAGGTACACCTTAGGAAGTAGGATCATGCGAGTTGGAGAAGTATCACCAGGATACTGTGCACAGATCGTACAAACTGATACGTGCACTAAACAGATGGGAGAATTAGGGTTAGGAGAGTTCACATGGAAAATTTGTAACATGGTAATGTCATACTCCGTCCCATATGTTCTCCCCGATGATGCATATTTTATATGCGGGAGGAAGGCGTATAAGTGGCTTGCCCCAAACTCAGAAGGGTTATGTTATATTGGAAAAGTACTGCCTGAGGTAATGACTGTATCCCACACTAAAATGAAAGATATTCACCGTGGTGCCCAAGCTCCTTATACTCACACCCATTACGAGCACGTCGTTAAAAGGCAACTGATAGAGAAAACAGAGCATCCGGCCTCTGATTTGATCCATGAATCCACCGGGATTCAATTCCTTCTCGCGATGGATATCACTCGTACCGCCAGGGGAGTGATAAATTATAGGTATATATCTGCGCTTGCAAATTTATTAGACAATATCACTGAAATGTATGACGACACATTCAGGTATACTGGAAGAGAGTTACAAGCCTACAAAACAGAACTGGTTCAGCATAGGATGATTCTCAATTATCTCACAGCAGTGACAGGCGGGTATTGTGTCACCTTGGCTACTCAATATGGAATAAAGTGTTGCACGTATATTACAAACAGCACTGAAGACCCGGTCGAGGTCATAGACCAAAAGATGGATGACATTTTACAATTAAAATGGGAGTTCCGAAGGAAACACAATCTCACCCTTGCTGCTGTGGGTAATGAGCTGACCAGTTGGGTGTCATGGTTGAACCCACGAAATTGGTTCTCTGGTTTAGGAGAATGGGTCCAAGGTATTATTATGGATGTAGGGAAATTTCTTTTGTGTATTCTGGGTGTCATCATATTGGTCGGTCTGATATTTAGATGCGTTCGGGTTTTAGCGAAGCGTAGAAACAGTACCAGGGTGATGAGTCTAAGGAGCGAGGACACTGTACTAACAACGACTAATTTGATTTATGACCCAACGATAGAGACAATGTTGTGATGAAAATGTGATTCCACGGTCCGTTTCTTTCACCCGTTTCTCCTTTGTTTTCCTCCAAGGTACAAAGACATCCGCTTGGAAGAAGAATTTGACAACCTTTTACACAGACCATTGATGGACAATGCCATAGACCCCCATTTTCCCTAGTGACTTTAACTTTTACGATAGCCCAATATTTTAAAGATTGTAAGTCTATGGACATTGAGAAAGCTTTTTGCTCAGCATTTATAGCAAAAGCATCGGGAGACTACAGTCAACATGTACATCGAGACAAGACATCAGACAAGACCTCAATCAGCAAATGTATATTAAACTCACATAGTTTATGACTGCATTTACCATAATTGCTTCTTATCTTCACCACTACAACCTTCAGGTAATGACACACATAGTCGATAGGGAATATAGGCACAGATATCAGCACTCACATATTCCCCCAATCATGTATCATCAACTAAAATGTGCTCCCCAATTTTGTTGCAACCAAAAGCCGAAAAGAGCTCGGTAAAGTTTGACAGCCCATCCACAGGCCCTTAATACGGGATAAGAAGGAATTCAAATGTATACTTCGCAATACCTTGAAGCTTGATTTAAAACACGTACAGCACGATGATACATGACCCCTCAAACATGGACTCATACACACATGCTTCTACTATTTCAGTAGGTCATATTTTTTTTTTCCCACCTTCTTCCCTTCACCCTTACCCAATCATAGAAATGTATTACATATGACATATATTTTTCTCTTTTTGAACTGTTTTAGGAAGTGGCAGTTATTGATGACTGCCAAAGGGTGGACTGTCAAAGTCAGAAAAATATCATGCTGCACGTTGCCATATATTCACCTCATGCACTTGCCCGCTGCACATGCACTTTCTCTGGCGTGCGTGCACATATTCGCAGTTGCGTGACGGCGCCCCTACGGGCGTGCGCTTGAGCGCATGGTATGTGCATTTACGGTAGAGTTTGTGTGCGTCTAACGAGCGACTCAATCGCTAGATAATAAATCCATATAGCAGGTTTTATAGGTAATGTTCCCCTTAGTGATAACTGTAAGTTTGTTTAATGTGACTTGTTCAGGGACATAGGAGTTCCTCTTTACGTGGTACAAAGGGTCTGATTAAGGTAGAACAGTTGTGTCTGGTACCTAACCGAAGAGTATTTTAATAGCAACAATCCGGTGTTGGATAGGTAAAGATTAATCGCTCCTGCGTATAGTTATGGCCATTAGTAGATTCTGGACATTTCATATATTTGCAGTTCATTATCCATGCGGCGGGAATCCGGCGATTCCATCCCACCTGAGCAGTTTGTAATAGTCACAGCCCACCTGTTCAAACTAACCTATGACCTTTTGTTATGATGCGAGGAGACATTCCTGTGTCCAATGAACAATGAGATTATAGGTCCCTTTGTAGTGTACTGTATGCAGTGTATATAAGATCAGCCAGCCTGGGCAGCTCACTCTCTGACTCTCCACAAACGGTTTTCATATTGACTAACTTGGAGCTGGTACCAGAAGAAGCTGCGCAGCAATCGTTCCCAGTGTGTGTAAGTAATTCTCTGTAATCAACTCGCTCTTTGTTTGTATTGGCCATTCATTCTCTCTCTCTCTCTGTTATAGTATAAGATTGTAACGTTATTGTATATTTCTGTCTAGATATTCTGTTAAAATTATATGTTAGCTTGTAGTGTATGACTTGTAAACTGTTTACCCCTTTTCGATATAACTAAAAGCTTCTTAGTAAAGGTGTTGGAACCTTAGCACGGTATCGTTTGTTCATTACATTGCAGAGGGTAATAGGAGCGTCTCGATCGCTCAAACAGCTTTAGGATTAACAAGGTTAAGCAGCGTTATATCGCTGCAGTATTTCAGTACAAGGTTTACAGCATAAGAGTATCCTTTCTGTGTGTTACATTCAAGGTTTACTGATTGTCATCCTGTGAGCGTCTGCGCCGCTCGTGATCTCCTCGTGGTCTCGAGCGTCCGCTACGCTGGTAGCGTAGCATTACGGTAGTCGCCCGCCTATAGCGTGCTCGACACCACGCATTAAGCTGTGAGCGAGCGTGCCGCATGTGCGTCTCGATCACGGCCGAGCGTATGCTACGCTAAGCGCGTACCCTTACGGTACCCCATACGCCAATTGCGTACTGAGTCTCTTACCCATATAGTGAAGGTTATAAGGTAATCATAATCAGCATTATCACCAGCGATGTCAGCAGGGGTGAGCGGCTTTCCATAGGACGCTATGGAAAGCCGCTCACCCCGCCGTTCATCTACTGGTAATACCAGTAGATGAACGGCGGCCGCCAGCGATGAAGCAGGAGCGCGCATCAGCGCTCACCGCACATCATTTGGGCATACACACTGGGAGGCTTTGAGCTGAAAGCAGCTCAACACACCAAAAGTGAGCTGCTTTCAGCTCAAAATCGCCTAGTGTGTATGGGCCTTAAGAGAGTTACTAGGAGATGGTACATATTACGTTCTGAAACACTGAAATGTGACCAGTTAGTCACAGACAGAAAACTTGAATATTCCCCCCAGATAGCTTTAATATACACCACATACTGTAATTAAATATACCCTCACACTGCATAATAATAGGTAATAACAGACAGACAAAAGGGTCCTGCTTGCAAGTTTACAATGTATAGGGAAACCATTAGTAACCCCCCACCCCACATAATAATACACCCCCAACCCTCAGATAACATTAATAAACCTTCACCCCTCATAATTATACACCACCTCCCAGAATTTTGTGAGCTCCATAGCATCATCCTGAATGCTTCTAGAAAGACACCCCTTTGCAGCAGTTGTTAATGTAGTGCCCTAGATCACAGGTTCTAAAACTCGGTCCTCAGGATCCCACACGGTGCATGTTTTGCAGGTCTCCTCACAGAATCGCAAGTGAAATAATTAGCTCCACCTGTGGACCTTTTAAAATGTGTCAGTGAGTAATTAATACACCTGTGCACCTGCTGGGTTACCTGCAAAACATGCACTGTGTGGGGTCCTGAGGACCGAGTTTGAGAATCTGTGCCCTAGATCATTTTCTGAACCATCGTACTGCCACAGTTCATATTATGTCACATTGTAATTCTGTGCATTTTGTTATCAAAGTAAATGTTTCTAATGTTGAGTGTTAGTGTATGGCTGCCATAACCATGCGTGGATGCTTTTGGCGCATGGATATTGCAGGTTTGCAACACTGGTAGCAAATCAGCTGCAGACTACCAGTGACTGAAAGTCTGCTGACATTTGCGAGCCTCCTGCTAGGAGCTGTGGCGGCCGACTTGGCAACCCCATGAGTCACGCTGCCGGCCGATGGTGTTCCAGGTGATCTGATGCTGCATATTAGAAAATAAAATCTCCAACCACATCTGAATCAGGATTACTGTGCGATTCATCCAACTTCGCATACGCTGTGATTTTTCTAGTGAGTGCATTTCACCAGTGGATTTGGTTACAATCTCAGCATCACTCCCATGTGTGCCGCAAGTAATATTTAAAGATTTTCTGTGATAAAGATAAGTTGATGCCCTTAGATACATCAAACTGTTTTAGATTACGTTAAAAAAAGTTTGTTTTCTTTTAAAAGCCAGGTTACTAGCTGCAGAGATGCGCTGTGTGTGGAGCGAATCTTGCATTTTACCACACTGTGCATGCTCCAAAACTGACAGTTATAGGCGATACAGAATAGGAGGCATTCTGCTATGACTGAAGGAGCGCAGCTGGACTATAATGGGGCGTTCTCATGTAGGCAAGGTTCAGGACGATGGAAATGCAGGCTATGCTGAGTTGCAGGAAGCATAAATATTACTGTTTTCAGATCCAGCTTTTGCACCTACCCAACAGAGAGTGGACGGGAGCACTGCAAAAATGCATATAACTCTGGAGACGGATGTACAGTATATACTCACTCAGACCCTCAATCAGCATAGATCGCTAAATTGCAAAAACGCAAATTGGACAATTATTGGCAGACTGCGCATGGTCAGTGAAATGCCATCACAAATTGATTGACAGGAAGTGACTGTTTGTGCGAGGTAACATGACGCTTGTTGGGAATGGTTGGGAAAACGCGGGCGTGTCATGGCCATTTTCGGGGCATATGTCTGACGTCAGCTGTGATAGTTTTCAGTTAAAACCATAGCGCCGGTCGATTGCATCTGCATTATTCTGAGTAGGCATGGGTAAATTGCAACTGTCGATGGTACTCTGTTTCGGCGCTGTGAATGCATACGCAGAGTTGCAGTTGCATCAGTGGGCGTCTTTTACCATTTCAGGGCGGCACTAAACATGCGATTTTTAGCAGTAGCAGTTTTGAGACAATAGCGATCCAAGCTGAATGACCCCCTTAGCCCAGTACACTCCATGCAGGAGCCATTATGGACTATTTACGTTCAACTGTGCATTATGCACATTATGTACAGTATTATGTACATGTTCTTAAAATGACATTACATTCTGATCAATGTCAAGCCAAATCTTACTGATGGATTCCTATTCTGCTTTATCCACACAGCATCACTTTCCTTTGTTGTGTTTCTCTTTTTACTGTTGGAGATATATTTACAAACTTCTGCAATGTACAAGGCCAGTTCTGAAAGCAAAGTGAAAAGAAATAATTATGGAGATTAGTGGCAGCACAAAGACAATGTAATTACCACAGACAAAATGCTCAGTACATGTCAACAGATCACAGTCTGGAACAATAAGTGTAATTCTTTCCTAACAAACCGGCACAATGTCTGCCATGCATTTTTTATGACGGAAATTATGTTGGATCTCAGAATAATAATAGATTTTACTTTGAGTAGAATTTTATGTGGGCAAATGACTTGTATATACAGGCTGGGCCTCATTTATTAAAGGTAAAATGGCCAGTGTGTAGTACACTGCAAAATACTTCTTGGTGATATTACTTGCCTCCATGTATGCTGCCATACCTAGATCTTTCATTGGTGCATTTTGTGGCCAGTGTGTGGAGAGATGGGTGGCACTTGTGTATTCTTTGCAAAGTATGGAGTAGACCATCAGTGCGCCAAGTTTTACGGAGAAGGTTAAAAACAAGTAAATCAAGTTTATTGAATATGGGTAAAGAGATGCACTTTTAAAAAAAAAATCATGTATTTTTAATAAAAAAAAGTAAACAAGTGAACAAAAAGATCAAAAGTCATCCAATAAACAAGTGATATAACAAAATACTATGGTGTAAATTAACTAAAGCTTCTAAAACAGAGAATTGGTGATGTTGCCCATAGCAACCAATCAGATGTTGTCTATCATTTCTCTATTGCCTTTTAGAAAATGATAGACAGCATCTGATTGGTTGCTATGGGCAACATCACCAATTCTGTTTTAGAAGCTTTAGTAAATTTACCTCTATGTGTGCACATGCAATTTGTCCATGTGTCATTACAATAAGGTGTAGTGATAATAGCAGACAGTTCGTCATACGTCTGTACGACAATTGGTACATACAGCTTGGTGAATGAAAATAAAACCATAATATATAGCAGACACATGCGTATAACAGTAGTAAAGCCATACAAAAGTAACAGAACAGTTCAATGCTGTACAATGGTTAAGAAGGAAAATGATTGGCTCAGGCCTGACCAAGCATACCCCACCCGTGGGGGTAAATTTACTAAGATGGGAGTTCTATTTAAGATGGGATGTTGCCCATAGCAACCAATCAGATTCTGCTTCTCATTTATCTAGCACCTTCCAGAAGATAATACCTGGAATCTGATTGGTTGCTATGTGCAACATCCCATCTTAAATAGAACTCCCATCTTAGTAAATTTACCCTGTGGTGTCGGCAATTTAAGATATCTATGTGACTGTAGTATCGCCATCTAATCTGCACAGTCTCGAATGACACCACCTGTCCCACTTAAAGAGGATTCACTTTTCGCTGTGTACCTTGCTGTGTGCAGTGGAAAAGCTGGGAAATCGGCATCTGCCAGATGAGAACACTTTGGTTTACTGTGAAAGAAAGGATCTCTGGACTCTCCATCTCATCCCTAATAAAAGAGAACATACCAACAAACAGGGACAGAGAGAAATTCAGGCAACAAAGAGGCAGATCATAAGCATTCACTAACTGTAAATATGAAGACACATCTAATCTCCGCCTCCATACAGTTATAAGCTTATCGATATGACAACAAACCACAATCCCAAAATTGAGGCCACAATTCAAATGACATTTAACACACAAGCTGTCCCAGCCATAGGGTTTATAGGCCGCCACCTTTACTGTAGTTCAACGCTCCACTATTTGTCCCTAAGCTGACGACTTCCTATGGTACTACCTAAGATCAAATTTGGAGGGGCGACGCTGTGGTGAAGTGGGATCATTTGTCTACATCTGGTGGTTCTTCCACAAAATTGTTTTGGATTGGTGGTGTAGATGCAAGCCTTATTATTGATTTATTTAAAATTTCAGTTTTGAAATCTTCCTGGTAATTCCTTCTTGATTGTCCACTGGAGGGGCTAGAGAAACATTCTGAAGTAAAAATCCATACAGATTCTCAATGCTGCCAGATGCTTGGTCGCCAGCTACTGGGCGCATCTTGAGCCCACTATTGATATCCTTAAGACAATTTGGCTTCTAACAAGAAAATCTCTGATTATTTACTGTATATAAGTAGCATCAACTATACACAGGTCGGATGTGTCTGGTTCATTATAATAGTTTATCCCTTCAAATAGAACCGTCCCAGGGCTTTTCAGATCTTTAGATGCAGACACATTAATTTGTGCTAGATTTTCTTACCTGTCTGCTACATGCTAATGTTTCAACAGGTAGAATTATGGGGGTCTCAGTCTTGCCTATATACCCCCCCCCCCCTCTTCTGTATCTTGTTCCTCTCTACAGCAATGTATCTGTATCTAAGTGATCTTTATTTTTGTATTCCCCATGCTACAGTACATCGGTTATATGTTTAAAAAACCTAGCAAATTAGATGGGTTCCCAGCTCAATGATCTCTGTGTATTTGGTTGCTTGTTTACATGTTTATTCTATTGTTATATTTTTGGCCTATGGCAACTGCGGTTATAGTATAATATTATATCGTTTTTTAAAACTATAAAGTAGTTATGAAAGTTCTTTTTTATTATTACAAAGAGGTTGACTAGAAACCTCCTTACTTGATAGTGTGATATACAGTAAGTGTGACCTTGTGTGACTGTCTTTGTTCTGTTATAGGACAATCTGTCTCTGCAGAGCTCTGTGTGGATGAGCCTCCCGTGCAGCTGGTCTGCAAAGTGCCGTGCAGTCTGGACTGTGTCATTAGTGAGTGGTCAGCCTGGTCGCCGTGTTCCCGTTCTTGTTCTACTAAAAATGCAGAGGGGAAGCAGAGCAGAACCAGATCAATCCTCGCCTATCCCGGAGAAGGTGAGCGAGCTGAATGACTTACAGGCTGTGCTTGTACTAATTACAGATCTCTATTTCATTAAGGATCGCATTTTTTGTGAATTTCTGTATATTAGTATGTAACATGCTACCTGTATTCTCAGTGTGTCCGTTTACATTGCAGATGATTCTGCGGTCATTTATCCCAATAAAAACTGCCTCTTATGTTTGCATATTAAAGAGTTACAGTAATGTCCAGCACATATGTTGAGGAAGTAGCAAGGACCTATGGATCAGTGATCCGAACATTACGGAGCACAGCGCATAGGAACAGATAGGCATGAACAATCCCAGATCAGTTACAATATTTGGAGTATTTATAAACAATGTGGAAAATGGCGACTAATCAGCCAGTCGCTTTTATGGTATTAGATCGATTTTGTTTTGCTCACTTTGGGCCTAATTCAGACCTGACGCTGCTACAACAGCGGTCGCAGACTGAAGCCCGGTGAGGCGTGCGCACACAGTGAGTGTGATCACCTCTGCTTGATTGACAGGCAGAGGCGGTCGTGGGGTATATCGGTGGCGTGTCCGGACCATTTGTAGGGCGGGCCACGGTGGCTGCGTGATGTCACATGCAGCCACTGCGGCCCAAAACATGGCAGGTAGCCACCTGCCTTCGCAGCTGGGCTACGTAGGCAGGGGGCTACTCAGCAGGTTCAAAACATCGCCGCTGTGCGATGCTTTTGCATGTATGTGGGGGCAGGATTCCAGCATTTTGATCGTAGATGTGCAGTTTTGCGGACATCTACGATCTGGTCTGGATTAGGCCCTTTGTTGTTTCTTTAACCAAGTTGTTTTCAACAGACGAAGAAGAAAACAAAAACTTATATTGTATTTTGAAAGTGTCTGTAGCTGCAACTCCATAAATTGACTTACATTCTGCATATCCCAACATTTCTCAATAGAAAATTACTGGCACAATTTTGGCTCAGGCCACGTCACCAATTGACCATACCAATGTTTATACTGTGGGCAACAGTCTCCAGTACCTATCGAATCATTGTGCTGCATTTATGTTTCAGTTAAAATATAGTTGAGGTCATTTCTGAAGTGCAAACTAACCATTGGTCAGTATAAAGTAGCCTTGGTGGTGCATATGTATACCAAACAGGGAATTAAGTTCATCCCAGTCGCCCCAAGGCAAGTTGGAGTTTGGTGCACCCCCCACCCCTTAAAAAAACAAAAAGAGAGAACAAATATGGTGTGTATGTGTGTGTTTGTTTAAACACACACAACTTACATAATTATATAGACAGCACTCTCAGCCGGTCTACAGAGACCAGAGACCGCAGTGAATTGGCAGGGCTCCAGCTGTGCTGTGTGACAAATGGCTGGTGAGTCAGGGCCAAACTCATGAGATTCGTCCATCTACAGCATGCAGAATCAGCGTTCACCAGCGGGTCCCATCTCACAGTCCTACAGTGGCGGCGGGTGTGCTGTAGAGCTCCGTTGGAAGAGCAGAGGCCACACTTGGATCCCGCTGTGAATCACACAAGTGCTGCTGTACATGTAGGTGCCCCTTCAAGGCTTGGAGCCTGGAGGCAGGCAATTCCATTGCCTCTGGGAGTTACGCCCCTGCTACCAAACCAGATGGCTTAGCTTGTGGTGGAGCAAAAGACTACAAAGGGCGAGAGTTGAGTGGAGTAACATTGTCCCTTGTAATGTACAAAAAAGGCACATGGGGGGACATCATTTTGAGTGAAATTATTGTAATGGATATGAGTGGAGAGAATGCATGAATTTCCCTTTACAAAAGGAAAGAGGTCTTGCACAAACACTGAGGTTACAGTCTTATTATTGTATAGCCTACTAAACTACTAGACATGCATGTTTCTACTGGACAGTCGTTTAGTTTACTTTGCCCCCTCTTTTAAATATTTTAGAAGGTTGACTTTTTAGAAGGAACAAAAAATGATTATGATCTCCAAGAAGAATGACATAAACTCTTGTGCTGCAGGTGGGAAGTCTTGTCCTTCAAGCCAAGCATTGTATGAGTATCGGTTGTGCAATGACCATCTCTGCACAACGTTTTACTGGCAGACATCGCCATGGGAACCATGTACCACAAACACACAGATAGCACAATTAAATTTCACCGTCAGCCGGAGCAAAGAGAATACGTGTGGTGTGGGAGTACAAACCCGAATAGTTTTCTGCATGAAGAACAGTACAGGACAAGCCACTGGTAAAAGGTAACTTACACAAACCATGGGGATTTTAATTTTGGGTGTGAACTGTCAAATATTATATTAGCTACAATAATTAACTTTGGAATCACGTTGCAACAGTCATCATTAGTATCGCACTTTCACCTACTCCATTGTGGGTGCAAAAGATCCTTCAGAAATAAGCGTCTCGGTGACATACGCATGACTGATAATAGCACAGAACTCTGGGTACCTGTCCACTATACTCTTATTAAACAGATTTCTTGTGTGCCTTCACAATGTCACATCCCCCAACCATCCTGCTTATGGCAGGACAGCTGGGGTTTTTAGCAGTTTCCTGTACAGCTGTGCAGATCGGTTCGCCAGAAATCCAAATCCACCTGAATTTTGTGGATCCGAACCGAACCAAAACTTGGTCCAGATCTCTCAAAGCGATTCAATCCGAGTCCAGGTTCGGATCTTCCCACAGTTTGGGATTTGGATTTTAAATCTGAATTTCGGGTTTTGGACTGCAAATATTACATGATTTTAGCTGTTTTATTGATTTTTATCTATAATTATCGATTATATCAATTTGTAACCGAACCAAAAAACGAATATGAGCCAAAATACTTGAGTGGTTTTGCCAATACCATATTACGATGAAGAATTGGAACCAAATCCAAAATATGGGGGTCCACACACATCTCTAGTGTTCTGTTGTCCCCCCTGTAGGCCTTAGTGTTCTATGGATGGCTGTTCTGCTGTACACATGCATTTAAACATTGCAGGGCTGATCCTGGGGACTAATAAGGGAGCAATGGGCACGCACCCAGATGATGGGAACAGGGGGTAATGAAGGCCACGCCTCTTCCTACATGGTCATGCCCCCTTTTCTGGCACATGCAACAGGTCTTGATTTCAAACTCTTAAATGTTGTGATGTACTGTATGCATTGTAGCTGCCCAGTTAACACCCAGAAATGCCTATTTCACAGACATGTGCAATGCATATGAAATTTACTAAAAATCACTAGATGCGTCTACTTTTAAACTTGAGTGCAACTCAAAATCAGTCCCACAATCCTTGGCAATGTGCTGTGACAGGGGCGGGGCCTAATGACATTAAGAGCCCCCAGAGCAGTCATTCACATCTTCTCTCTGGGCTTCTCCTTGAGAGGAGAAAGATAAAGTAGGCACATTTAGGTAAGATTCCCCCCTAAGTTTGGGTAAGGGCAAGTAATATCTCTTTGTGGTGCAGATGTACTAAGCCTTGGAGAGTGATAAAGTGGAGAGAGATAATGTGTCAGCTCCTGTCATTTTTCAAACACAGCTGAAACATGGCATTTAGGAGCTGATTGGTACTTTATCTCTCTCCCCTATATCACTCACCAAGGCTTAGTACATCTCCCCCAGAGTGTATGTACTCAAATAACAGGCCACTAAATCATCACTCAGGACCTGATTCTGATTTGTATGCAACACAACTGAGAGATTATTGGAAGACTGCGCATACACCGTGATCACACTGCGCACACGTCAAAGTACCTCTGTGATGCCACTTGCAGTGAGGATTTATTCACAGAGTGATTGACAGGAAGGAACTAGGGAGTGGCAGCAAAAATGGGGGCGTGGTGATGCAATCACATGATCGTAGCCCCACCCCCGCTTTGCAATGCCCACATTACGATTTAGCGTGAATCGCATCATCGCCCCACCCCCTCCTCCTGTGTGTAACGGGATTCCGTGGGGAGTGGGTGGTAGTGAGCGGTGGAGTACAGGTGCGGCGGGGGCATGGGGGCGGGGAGATGCAGGAGACTTGCCCAATTCCCTGGGGGGCCGGGGGCATCCGATTTTCGTGAGCCCTTTCAAGGAGAGTAGGCACGTATGCCTCAATTTGAAAGTGCTTCACAGTGAAACATAGGGTCCTGTATTACTCTAATCTTTTTGTGGGTTTTATTATATAAACAGAGGGGGTGACGCACCCTAAACCAGTTTATAGCCTAGGGCCCTGTTTGGGTCTTTATCAAGCACTGCCTCTGCCCAACCTGATTTAAGGCTCTGAAAATGATGGGAGTAAAGTGCTGAATGTGTATAGTATAGGGGAATTTATATTATGTCCATTGTTTTATATTAAAAATCTACTTATGATATGACAACGTTCTGTTCTAAAAATGATCTTTCCCCTCTATCTGAACATTTGTGGACCTGATCATGCACCCACTGATGCTAAACCCCTCTCCTTTAGCATCAGTGGCGAGCCCGCAAGGGGCTCATTTGCGCTCGCCACACTGTCGGTAAGCCGGCGGTCATGCTCCCGGCGCCGGTATGCTGGTCGCCGGGAGCCCGACCGCCGGCATATCGTAGTGAACCCATGCTGGGTTGTCTTCAGTATGCCGACTGACGGGATCCCGGCGCACAGTATACCGGCGCCGGGATCCCGACAGCCGGCATACCGACACTTATTCTCCCTCCAGGGGGGTCGTGGACCCCCACGAGGGAGAATAAGTGTCGGTATGCTGGCTGTCGGATCCCGGCGCCGGTATACTGTGCGCCGGGATCCCGTCAGTCGGCATACTGAAGACCACCCAGCATAATACTGTGCCCACTGTCACTAGATTACTGTATCATATGCATTCTTCATGAATACCATGTATAACTTTGTCAGATGAAAGTTGTGGGATGAACTGGGAAGTCTGTAGGCTTGTCTTCTGCTTGCAGAATTTAGCTCATCTAGATCAGGGGCATCCAAACTTTTTTTGATGTAGTGGTATATTGAGAAAAGAACTTTTAAATGAGGGCTAGCATCTTTTTTTCTCAGTTACCCTCAAAGCATTTGGGAAAAGGGGTTCCCCAAATTCATAATATGCTACACAGTAGTGCCCCTGTAAAATGTGTCAGATATCCCCATTTCATAATATGGTACATATCTTTGCCCCAAAATATATAGTATGTCACAGAATAGTGCTCCCACTTGGTAATATGCCAAACAGTAGTGCACCAAATAGATAAAATGCCTCAGGATAGTGTGTACAATGCACAATATGCCACATATATGTACCCCAATCTCATATGCCATACAGCAGTGCCCCCAATTCTCAATATGCTACACAGAAGTCTCCTAAATTAAATGTACTGAACATAAGTAAATATGTGTGTGTACTTCAGACAAGGTTGGTTCAGATGCAGAGGCAGTGGCAACATGCTTATTCAATCTGAAATGGGTGTGGAGGCCAAGATCTGTGCTGAAAGAGGCACAAGCCTCATTCTATCCCCAGAGTACAGTAGGCAATGTGGCACAAACCTCCTCAGCTCAAATAACTCTTGTCCGATCAAAGCTCAGCATATTATGCAGGGCACTTTCTGCAGTTTCATACAGCGGGCACCCTGCTAGAAGAACACTGGTGCTTGATGGGAGCAGTTGTTGGCTGCTTTTGATCCGCAGCCCATAGTTTGGACTCTCCTGGTCTAGACTATAAACAACATTTCTTTCACCTCTGTTAATGCTAGATGACACAAAGTATTACTGTATCATACATTTTTTTCTCATACGTCCTAGAGGATGCTGGGGTCGCTTCAAGAACCATGGGGTATAGACGGGATCCGCAGGAGACATGGGCACTTTAAGACTTTCAAATGGTGTGACCTGGCTTCTCCCTCTATGCCCCTCCTCCAGACTCCAGTTTAGAATCTGTGCCCAGGCAGACTGGATGCATACTGAGGAGCTCTACTGAGTTTCTCTGAAAAGACTTTATGTTAGGTTTTTTATTTTCAGGGAGCACTACTGGCAACAGTCTCCCTGCTTCGTGGGACTTAGGGGAGAGAAGCCAGACCTACTTCTGTGAGTTAAAAGGCTCTGCTTCTTAGGCTACAGGACACCATTAGCTCCTGAGGGTTTGGAACACTAGGTACGCCTAGGGGTTCATTCCCAGAGCCCGCCGTCACCCCCCTTGCAGAGCCAGAAATCAGAAGACAGGTGAGTAGAAGAAGAAAAGAAGACTTCAGTGACGGCTTCTGAGGTACCGCACAGCGATCGCGCGGCGCGCCATGCTCCCACACACACACACGCAGCGGCACTGCAGGGAGCGCGGGGGGGGGGGGTGCTCCCTGGGCAGCATATAAATCCTCATATGTGACTGGCAAAGAGTGGTATGAGTGCCTAGGCACTAAATCCTAACCCCCGCCAGTATAAATATACTAAAAAATAGCGGGGCTGAAGCGCGCCATTAAGGGGGCGGGACTTAGCCCTCACAGCTCTCATCAGCGTCATTTTCTCTCCACAGAGCTGTAGAGACGCTGGTCCTTCCTCACACTACTGTACACATAACAGAGTGAAAAACGAGGGGGGGGGGGGGGGCACAGTTGATTTGGTGCAAGGTAAGTTAATTAGCGCTACTGGTCTGAGGCATTATATAAGGTTTTCAGAACCTGGAGTGAGCGCTGGGTTGTGAGCTGGCAAACTCCCTCTGTGTCTCCCTGACAGACTTTACTGTGGGTCTGTCCCCTATATGCCTGATGTGTCGGTGGGTGTTTGGTACACGTGTGTCGGCATGTCTGAGGCTGAGTGCTCTTCCCACAAACGGCTGTGGGAGTGACCCTGTCGGCACCGCTGACTCCTGATAGTGCTTGGTACATGTGTGTCAACATGTCGGTGGCTGAATGTTTTTTCCCAAGAGAAAATAATAGTAGGGACACAGACGTGTGTGGTGGGCCCTGTCGGCACCACCAATATCTGACTGGGTAAAAATTTGCATGATAATGTGATGCATATCAGAAAGGGTCTATATATGTATATATATATATATATATATATAGTAAGGTTGCATATATCTGTGTCCCAGACACAGACGTAGAAATATCTATGGAAGAATGTCATGTTCATAGCTATATTTCCCTCAGACCCCTGGCGGTCGCAAAAATGGTTATTTTGCCCAGTTACTACTCCCTGATATCGACACGGATACTATTTCCTATGTCGACCATAATGTTTCCTGATTAGATCCACACAAAAAAAAAAAAGAGCATTCAGTACATGATTAGTGCACATTAAGGACGTATTAACGTCACTGAGGACCCTGCTGTTCCTGACAAAAGGGTCTATATATGGGTATATATATATATAGATATATATTATATATATATACATTTATAATGAAAGCTGAGGTAACATTCCTCCTTCTCATGTGCTGAGCACTCTGTGTGAGAAAGTCTGGGTCAGCCCTGACAAGATGGTTTCAAATCCTCAAGTGGGTTCCGATTGTTTATTCTTTTCCCGCCGCGGACAGAATAAAGTGGGAGTCACCCCCTGTTCTGCACGGTGCCCTGTCACAAATCAGCGGTTCGTATGCAGGAAGATACGTTATTTTCTAGTTATGTGTCCACGCGTACGTTGGATAGACCTGCCATTACATGCGCATGGGGGAGTAGTAGTATTCAAAAATGGTCGTGTGCCTTGTCATCCGATATAGATACCCTGGGGAGAGATGGGATACTCCTAACGTTGGGTCATATCAAGGACACTACTGCATACTTTCGCGCGACTACAAGGAATATAGGACTATTGGGTTCACAGGCCAATTCCATGGCGGTCTCGGTTAGGAGGGCGTTGTGGATTCACCAATGCAATGCTGATGCTGACTCCGAGAAGAAATGGAGTCTCTGCCTTATGAAGGTGAAGCCTGGTTTGGTGACGCCTAGTTAATTTGATCTCGACAGCTGCCGCTGGTAAGTCTACCTTCTTGCCCTATGTTCCCTCACAACGGATGATGACGCATCATTGTCGGATGCAGTCATTTCGGCCCAATAGATACAGATTCACCTTTCTTCGCAGGTAGAGGAAGGAGAAAAGGGAAGAGGTCCGCAACCTCTTCAAGATCAATCCACTGCATGACGCTGGGACTCTCTTGCGGGAGTCCACACAGGTGGGGCCACATCTAAAAACTCTTCAGTCAGTCCTGGAACGGACCTGGATCCGTGGGTTTTACGAATAGTGTCCCAAGGGTACTTACTGGAGTTTCCAGACGTTTCCCCGTACCAATTTTTCAAATTACAGATTCTCCTCTGGACGGGGAGGTAGTGTGCGACACAATACAAAGGTTGTATCAGGATCAGGTTATTGACCTGGTTTTCCCCTGTCACAACAGGGAGAAGGTTTTTATTCAAGCATCTTCGGGGTCCCGAAGCCAGACAGCTCGGTCAGACCAATCCTAAATCTGAAATCCCTCATTTTCTACTTAAAGAAATTCAAATCCAAGATTAAATCTCTCAGGGTAGTGATCTCGAATCTGGAAAAAGGAGTTTTTTTCATGGTCTCAGTAGACATAAAGAAGGCCTAATTACATTTTCCTCCGCATTAGGCTTGCCTGAGGTTTGCAATTCAGGGGTGTCATTACCAATTTTAGACGTTGCCGTTGGTCTGTCCACGGCTCCTAGGATTTTCACCAGGATGATGGTGGTAATGATGGTTCTCGGTCGCTAGTAAGGAGTCACAATTATCCTGTACTGGGATGGTCCCCTGATAACGGCGAGGCCAAGGAACCAGTTGGTGCAAAACATTGCACTCTCCCTGACAGTTCTTTAACAACAGGGTTAGCTCCTGAACTTGCCAGAATCACTGTTGGTCCCAACAACGCGGTTGTCTGTTTTGGGAATAATACTAGTCACGGAACTACAAAGAGTTTTTTCTTCCAGTGGAAAAGGCTCTGGGGATCCAGAGTCTGGGCAAACAAATTCCGAGACCAGCAAGAGTGTAATTTCATCAATACATTCGGTTGCTGAAAAAGATGGTTGCAGCCTACGAGGCCACTCAATTTGGCAGTTTCCATGCCTGGGTGTTCCAGAGGGACCTGTTAGACGAGTGGTCCGGTTCCCACCTACACATACACCGGAGGATAATCCTGTCTTCCAAGACCAGAATCTCACTCCTGTGGTGGCTGCGCAGTTCTCACCTCCTAGAGGGACGCAGGTTCGAGATTTAGGACTGGCTCCTTGTGACCACGGATGCAAGCCTCCGTGGCTGGGGGGCAGTCACTCAGGGGGGAAAACTTCAAAGGAAGATGGTCAAGTTAGGAAACTTGTCACCACATAAATGGTCTAGAGTTAAGGGCCGTTTACAACGATTTTCTACAAACGAAAAGCAGAACAGCAATGGCAGAAGCCACAAGGATTTTCCGCTGGGCGGAAAAACATACAATCGCTTTGTCAGCGATGTTCGTTCCAGTAGTGGACGACTGGGAAGCAGACTTCCTCAGCAGACGATCTCCATCCAGGAGAGGGGAGACCTCCTCCAAGTAGTTTTCGAAGGGGTGACATGTCGTTGGGATTTCCTCAAGTAGGAATGATGGCGTCTCGTCTCAACAAGAAGCTTCAGAGTTCCAGGTCAAGGGACCCTCAAACAGGAACAGTGAATGAACTGGTGACACCGTGGGTGTTTTCTGTCTGTATATGTATTCCCTACGTTTTCTTACGTTCCAAAAGTTCTGGGTTCATAAAAAGGAAATTCGGGTGAGCCTCATGGTACCAGACTGGCCAAGGTGAGCTTGGTATCCAGATCTCAGGAATTACTCATAGGAGATCCCTGGCCTTTTCCTTTGCGTGAGGACCTGTTGCGGCAGGGGCCATGCGTGTATTAGGACTTACTGCGGCTACGTTTGACGACATGGCGGTTGAACTCCAGATCCTAGTCCAGGCTTTTTCAACCAGTGTGCCGTGGCACACTAGTGTGCCGCGACCAGTTGCAAGGTGTGCCGTGGAGCCAGAGCAGCTTCCTGCACCTTCAGAGTGAACTGTTGGCCCGGGCTCTTCTTAGAGGATCAGTCGTACACTGGCC
Source organism: Pseudophryne corroboree (assembly GCF_028390025.1). Classification (NCBI taxonomy): domain Eukaryota; kingdom Metazoa; phylum Chordata; class Amphibia; order Anura; family Myobatrachidae; genus Pseudophryne; species Pseudophryne corroboree. Next base: position 147,746,222 of record NC_086450.1, read on the forward strand.
GTGACCTATGCTTTGAAGACGCGGTGGTGTAATATCATAGGTCTCGGCTGCCGCCTCTCACCACCCAGCCAGCCCACCCACCTGCATACACATCTTCCAGTTCCCGCCTGCATACACTGCTTTCCTTGCCCACCCACATCCACACCTGCCCGACAGCCTGCTGCTCAGTATTCCACTATGAACCATCCCCGCCACTGAGGGACAGGGAGGAGGACAGCTGACCGGTAGGGGCTAATACTGTATATCTGTTATTTTATTTCTCCTGTGGGGAACAATAGGATTTCAATAAGATTTATGTGGGGAGAATAAGGATTTATGAGGGGGAACAATGTGAATAATTCATGTGGGGAGCAATGTGATTGTTTTTCTGTGTAGGTCAATGTATGTATGGAATTTTTTTTTACTGTGAGGGCCAATGTGTGTTTTTTGTTTTTTTCTGTGGGGAACTGATGGTGTGCCTTGGGAATTTTAAAATATTGTTCGGTGTGCCGTGAGTAAAAAAAGGTTGAAAATCACTGTCCTAGTCCGTAAGGGTATTCCCACGGAAGTAGTTCCCACACTTATTCGGACTAGAAAAGGGGTAACGTCTAAACATTACTACCGTTTTTGGAGAAAATAAGTTTCTTGGTGTGAATCCAAGAAGACTCCTACGGCAGAGTTTTCAGCTATTAAGATCGGCCTTATCAGTTTTCTTTCAGAATCAATTGGACTCCCTGTCAGAAGTTCAGACTGTCGTGAAGGAAGTATGGCACATCCAACCTGCTTTTGTGCCCCCAGTGGCACCAGGGGATCTTAATGGGTTGTTGCAGTTCCTTCAATCACATTGGTTTGAACCTTTATGTAAGGCGGAGTGAAATTCTTCACTTGTAAAGTGGTCGTCAGGTTGGCCTTGGCATACGCAAGGCGAGTGTCTGAGTTAGCGGTCTGATCTCACAAGAGACCTTATTTGATCTTCCATGAAGATAGAGCAGAGTTGGAAACTCGTCAACAATTTCTACCGAAGGTGGTTTCTTCTTTCCACATGTACCAACCTATTGTGGTGCCTGTGGCTACGGACGTCTTTGCTGAATAGGAGTCTCTGCATGTGCTCAGAGTTTTGAAAATGTTGCCAGGACGGCTCCGTTTAGGAACACAGGCTCTGTTTGTCCTGTTTGCTCCTGGCAAGATTGGGTGTCCTGCTTCCAAGCAGACCATTGCGCGCTGGATCTGTGGTACGATTCAGCATCCTCATCTTACGGCAGGATTGCCGTTACCGAAATAGGTGAAGGCCCATTCTACTAGAAAGGTGGGCTCGTCCGGGGCGGTTAACCGGGGAGTCTCGGCATTGTAACTTTGCCGAGCAGCTATTTAGCAAACAATTGGGCTAAGTTTTACAGTTTTAATTGGCCGAGGTTGACCTCACGTTTGTTCATTCGGTACTGCAGAGTCATCCGCACTCTCCCGCCCGTTCTAGAGCTTTGGTATAACCCCATGGTTCTTGAAGTGACCCCAGCATTCTCTAGGACATATGAGAAAATAGGATTTTAATACCTACAGGTAAATCCTTTTCTCTTAGTCCGTAGAGGATGCTGGGCGCCCGTCCCAGTGTGTACTGTATCTGCAGTTATTGTTTGTGATTACACACAGGTTGTGTTACGATTTTTGTCAGCACATTGCTGCAAATTCTTCATGCCGTTGGCTTGTGTTCTGTTGAATGCCATGTTCTGCGGCATGCTTGAGGTGTGAGCTGGTAAGATGCTCACCGTGGTTTAACAATAAATCCTTTCCTCGAAATGTCCGTCTCCCTGGGCACAGTTCCTTAAACTGGAGTCTGGAGGAGGGGCATAGAGGAAGGAGCCAGGTCACACCATTTGAAATTCTTAAAGTGCCCATGTGTCCTGCGGATCCCGTCTATACCCCATGGTTCTTGAAGTAACCCCAGCATCCTCTACGGACTAAGAGAAAAGGATTTACTGGTAGGTATTAAAATCCTATTATTTCCTTTAGACAAATGCAAAGATAAAAAAAAACATTAGTGTGAAGTTCTTTATTGTACGATACTCCAGGCCCCAGCAATGAATTTGTCTTTCTTGTTTTGGGAATTGCTAGTAGTCTTCCTATTTTATATTTTACTATTTAACCTGTATTCTCATTTCCAGGTGCCCAGAATTTAGCAAACCTGAAACAATTCGCACCTGTCTACTACCCTGCAAGAGAGACTGTGTTGTGACTCTCTTTAGTGAGTGGACCTCTTGCCTGAAAACGTGTCAGCCTGGTGAGTGCACTGGCTCAGTCATAACTAACCTGGTGAAGTTCTTCCATCAGATTCCATCAGATTCATCACTCACTCAGGGCTACATTCAAGTGGCAGGGACTTATAAGCAAAATACAGCTGTATAGAATGTTCTGTGAAAGTGAAACATAGTAAGATATGAAATGTATGGGGCAAATATCAAAGTTAATAATTAGGCTTCGGTTAATAAATATGTCTGCTGTTTTAAATTTAAGATATATACATACCTCCCAACTGTCCCGATTTTCGCGGGACAGTCCCGTTTTTTGGGGACTGTCCTGCTGTCCCAGCCGCGGGCCGCAGTGTCCCGCGGTGGGAGGGGGCAGTTGGGAGTCTCGCTGCCCTGCTTAGCAGAGCAGCGGTGAATAGTCGCTGTGCGCATGCTCACAGTGTCTATTCACTGGAGTCAGAGGGAGAGGGGACATGCCCTCAGTGATGAAAATGGGGGCGTGGCTCACGATTGTGGGTCCTCCCACGAAACCACGCCCATTTTCTTAGGCCACACCCCTTTTTCGGGAGCCTCTCTTCTTACAAATAGAAAGTTGTGAGGTATGTATATATACTGTAGGTTGGGTGGAACTAGTGAACTAACAATGCTTTGGGACCTACCTTACTGGGACCTATATTTATTTGCATAGTGATTAGTCCAGCCCCGGATTAGTACACTAGCCACATAGGTATATCATTTATCTCAGTAAAGTACATTGCTAATTACAACAGTGGGTGCTGGCTATCCCTGCAACCAAGGATGGACTGGCCCACAGGGGTACAGGGGAAACCACCGGGGGCCCACTGCCTAGGGCCCCACCTCCTCCTCTAGGGATCAGATTTCAGACTGTGCACTTGAATTATACATTATAAATGATACCTTATACTGCGCATTACTATGGTGTATTATTTATAATGCATTGCTGTTATTAATGTGGTATATCAGCATGCACGCACTGTCAGCATTTACTCTATATATTTATCAAGGGGCCCAGACCATGCACTCTCTAATGGTTAGCCAAGCCTACGTGGTGGCTGGCTACACCCCCTCTGGAGACTAGCCACCCCCAAAATATGGGCCCTTACCACTGCATTCCCCAGTGGGCCCTTCATGCCCTAGTCCGACACTACATACAACATATTAGCCACGTTTTACATTTGGCTCTAAATATAAGACCTAAATAAATCAATAGTGAACTGAGTGCTGAATGTACAATGAACCTGAAAGGACAGTAAAGATCCACTGTTTCCCCAGGCTATGCTGGTTGAATATTCAAGAACTAATGAAGGGATTTACAGTGTGATGTACACCTAGAATGAAATCTGCAACATCTGTGTTACTATTACTTGCAGCAGAAAATACCTGCACAATTATAGAAAGAAATGGCATAATGTTCCTGGGGAAAGCGGGTTATCTCAGCATGCGAGATGGAATTATCTGTGTAAATAGCTGTGCCGAAAAAAATAATTTAATAGATGATAAAAAGAAATAAAAAAAACTTTGTTATAGCCTTTTTATTTTAACAACATTCAGAAGAAATGTAGAACATATAAAACTTTGTATCAATTAAAATTCAAATAAACATGTAAGCAGTTTTAAAGTCTCCTCACAAGCTACAGATCTGCAATACTGCAGACAGCTAACCAAATTAATTGGTATAATGTCACCAGGGAGTCATGATAGATCAGGATCAGTTGCACTTATAATTATGTCTTTATTAAACCATAACTAAAAATTATTCAGACAACTGCTTTTGGAGGCATAGAATGGCATTATGTTATTCGATGCTTAAATCAGTTGTCGCTGATAAATGAACATTATGATTTAAATAAAGAGACTGTTCACCGGGGCAGCACGTAATGTGTAATGGTTAGCATTACTGCTTCATGGGTTCAATTTCCACTATTGCCCTATCTGTGTAGAGTCTGTATATTCTCCCAGTGCCTGCGTGGGTTTTCTCCGTGTTCTCCGGTTTTCTCCCACAATCCAAAAATATACTGGTAGGCTATATAGCTCCAACAAAATGAACCCTAATGTGCGTGCATGTACATGTGGAAGGGAATATAGAGTGCAGTGGCAGATTTTACCTATGGGCTGCAGGTAAAATCCGCAGCCTTACTCAGAGTCAGTGAAGCTAGATGCAGTCCGTGACTGCACTGGCTTCACCGTGACAGCCAGTGATTTCCTATTGGAAACCCTACCTGTCAGTCACAGACAATATAGGCAGTCCCATTGGGTGGTGTTTCCATACTCTGTAAGTGCTAGACCGGGCTGCAATAAGCAGAGAGCTGGCTTCCTGTAGGAAGCCACTCCCTGCCTTTAGTGCAGCCCAATCCAGCTTCTATGGGCTGCCGTTGGTGCAGTCCATAAAAGTTGAAGGTCTGTGCATGCGCAGTCGCACTGCAGCGTCTGCGCCGGTCCCAGCACTTGCCAGATCCATTGCACGGGTACCAGGACCCAGGGCTTGCTGTCTCCTATCCTTTCTGGGCATGGGGGTAGCAGCAGCCCTCCTACCACATGTAAGTTGGAGCCGCTGCTGATATAGTGTAAGCTCCACTGGGGAAGGGACAAATGTGAATGGCCAAATATTCTCTGTAAAGTGCTGCGGAATATGTGTGTGCTTATGTAAATGAATAATTAAAAATAAACTGGCATTTGTGCTGTGTTTGAAATACATTGGGGATAAGGTTTATGATGTGCACTCGTGAACTGTAAATAAGAATTTGTATTTGTCTTCTTATTATAAGTAGTGATGTGCACCTGAAATTTTTCGGGTTTTGTGTTTTGGTTTTGGGTTCGGTTCCGTGGCCGTGTTTTGGGTTCGGACGCGTTTTGGCAAAACCTCACCGAATTTTTTTGGTCGGATTCGGGTGTGTTTTGGATTCGGGTGTTTTTTTCAAAAGACCCTAAAAAACAGCTTAAATCATAGAATTTGATCCCATAGTATTATTAACCTCAATAACCATAATTTCCACTAATTTTCAGTCTATTCTGAACACCTCACACCTCACAATATTATTTTTAGTCCTAAAATTTGCACCGAGGTCGCTGGATGGCTAAGCTAAGCGACCCTAGTGGCCGACACAAACACCTGGCCCATCTAGGAGTGGCACTGCAGTGTCACGCAGGATGGCCCTTCAAAAAAATACTCCCCAAACAGCACATGACGCAAAGAAAAAAAGAGGCGCAATGAGGTAGCTGTGTGACTAAGCTAAGCGACCCTAGTGGCCGACACAAACACCTGGCCCATCTAGGAGTGGCACTGCAGTGTCACGCAGGATGGCCCTTCAAAAAAATACTCCACAAACAGCACATGACGCAAAGAAAAATGAAAGAAAAAAGAGGTGCAAGATGGAATTGTCCTTGGGCCCTCCCACCCACCCTTATGTTGTAAAAACAGGACATGCACACTTTAACGAACCCATCATTTCAGCGACAGGGTCTGCCACACGACTGTGACTGAAATGACTGGTTGGTTTGGGCCCCCACCAAAAAAGAAGCAATCAATCTCTCCTTGCACAAACTGGCTCTACGGAGGCAAGATGTCCACCTCATCATCATCGTCCGATTCATCACCCCTTTCACTGTGTACATCCCCCTCCTCACAGATTATTAATTCGTCCCCACTGGAATCCACCATCTCAGGTCCTCGTGTACTTTCTGGAGGCAATTGCTGCTGGTGAATGTCTCCACGGAGGAATTGATTATAATTCATTTTAATGAACATCATCTTCTCCACATTTTCTGGAAGTAACCTCGTACGCCGATTGCTGACAAGGTGAGCGGCGGCACTAAACACTCTTTCGGAGTACACACTGGAGGGAGGGCAACTTAGGTAGAATAAAGCCAGTTTGTGCAAGGGCCTCCAAATTGCCTCTTTTTCCTGCCAGTATACGTACGGACTGTCTGACGTGCCTACTTGGATGCGGTCACTCATATAATCCTCCACCATTCTTTCAATGGTGAGAGAATCATATGCAGTGACAGTAGACGACTTGTCAGTAATCGTTGGCAGGTCCTTCAGTACGGACCAGATGTCAGCATCAGCAGTCGCTCCAGACTGTCCTGCATCACCGCCAGCGTGTGGGCTCGGAATTCGTAGCCTTTTCCTCGCACCCCCAGTTGCGGGAGAATGTGAAGGAGGAGATGTTGACGGGTCGCGTTCCGCTTGACTTGACAATTTTGTCACCAGCAGGTCTTTGAACCTCTGCAGACTTGTGTCTGCCGTAAAGAGAGATCCAAGGTAGGTTTTAAATCTAGGATCGAGCACGGTGGCCAAAATGTAGTGCTCTGATATCAACAGATTGACCACACGTGAATCCTGGTTAAGCGAATGAAGGGCTCCATCCACAAGTCCCACATGCCTAGCGGAATCGCTCTGTTTTAGCTCCTCCTTCAATGCCTCCAGCTTCTTCTGCAAAAGCCTGATGAGGGGAATGACCTGACTCAGGCTGGCAGTGTCTGAACTGACTTCACGTGTGGCAAGTTCAAAAGGTTGCAGAACCTTGCACAACGTTGAAATCATTCTCCACTGCACTTGAGACAGGTGCATTCCACCTCCTTTGCCTATATCATGGCCAGATGTATAGGCTTGAATGGCCTTTTGCTGCTCCTCCATCCTCTGAAGCATATAGAGGGTTGAATTCCACCTCGTTACCACCTCTTGCTTCAGATGATGGCAGGGCAGGTTCAGGTGTTTTTGGTGGTGCTCCAGTCTTCTGTATGCGGTGCCTGTACGCCGAAAGTGGCCCGCAATTCTTCTGGTCACCGACAGCATCTCTTGCACGCCCCTGTTGTTTTTTAAATAATTCTGCACCACCAAATTCAAGGTATGTGCAAAACATGGGACGTGCTGGAATTTGCCCAGATGTAATGCACTCACAATATTGCTGGCATTGTCCGATGTCACAAATCCCCAGGAGAGTCCAATTGGGGTAAGCCATTCTGCGATGATCTTCCTCAGTTGCCGTAAGAGGTTTTCAGCTGTGTGCCTATTCTGGAAAGTGGTGATACAAAGCGTAGCCTGCCTAGGAACGAGTTGGCGTTTGCGAGATGCTGCTACTGGTGCCGCCGCTGCTGTTCTTGCAGCGGGAGGCAATACATCTACCCAGTGGGCTGTCACAGTCATGTAGTCCTGAGTCTGCCCTGCTCCACTTGTCCACATGTCCGTGGTTAAGTGGACATTGGGTACAACTGCATTTTTTAGGACACTGGTGAGTCTTTTTCTGACGTCCGTGTACATTCTCGGTATCGCCTGCCTAGAGAAGTGGAACCTAGATGGTATTTGGTAACGGGAGCACACTACCTCAAGAAATTGTCTAGTTCCCTGTGAACTAACGGCGGATACCGGACGCACGTCTAACACCAACATAGTTGTCAAGGCCTCAGTTATCCGCTTTGCAACAGGATGACTGCTGTGATATTTCATCTTCCTCGCAAAGGACTGTTGGACAGTCAATTGCTTACTGGAAGTAGTACAAGTGGTCTTCCGACTTCCCCTCTGGGATGACGATCGACTCCCAGCAGCAACAACAGCAGCGCCAGCAGCAATAGGCGTTACACTCAAGGATGCATCGGAGGAATCCCAGGCAGGAGAGGACTCGTCAGACTTGCCAGTGACATGGCCTGCAGGACTATTGGCTTTCCTGGGTAAGGAGGAAATTGACACTGAGGGAGTTGGTGGTGTGGTTTGCGCGAGCTTGGTTACAAGAGGAAGGGATTTACTGGTCAGTGGACTGCTTCCGCTGTCGCCCAAAGTTTTTGAACTTGTCACTGACTTATTATGAATGCGCTGCAGGTGACGTATAAGGGAGGATGTTCCGAGGTGGTTAACGTCCTTACCCCTACTTATTACAGCTTGACAAAGGCAACACACGGCTTGACACCTGTTGTCCGCATTTCTGTTGAAATACTTCCACACTGAAGAGCTGATTTTTTGGGTAATTTCACCAGGCATGTCAATGGCCATATTCTTCCCACGGACAACAGGTGTCTCCCCGGGAGCCTGACTTAAACAAACAACCTCACCATCAGAATCCTCCTTGTCAATTTCCTCCCCAGCGCCAGCAACACCCATATCCTCATCCTGGTGTACTTCAACACTGACATCTTCAATTTCACTATCAGGAACTGGACTGCGGGTGCTCCTTTCAACACTTGCAGGGGGCGTGCAAATGGTGGAAGGCGCAAGCTCTTCCCGTCCAGTGTTGGGAAGGTCAGGCATCGCAACCGACACAATTGGACTCTCCTTTGGGATTTGTGATTTCGAAGAACGCACAGTTCTTTGCTGTGCTTTTGCCGCAAGTCTTTTCTCTATCGTCCTAGTGGATGCTGGGGTTCCTGAAAGGACCATGGGGGGGAATAGCGGCTCCGCAGGAGACAGGGCACAAAAAGTAAAGCTTTAGGATCAGGTGGTGTGCACTGGCTCCTCCCCCTATGACCCTCCTCCAAGCCTCAGTTAGATTTTTGTGCCCGGCCGAGAAGGGTGCAATCTAGGTGGCTCTCCTAAAGAGCTGCTTAGAAAAGTTTAGCTTAGGTTTTTTATTTTACAGTGAGTCCTGCTGGCAACAGGATCACTGCAACGAGGGACTTAGGGGAGAAGAAGTGAACTCACCTGCGTGCAGGATGGATTGGCTTCTTTGGCTACTGGACATTAGCTCCAGAGGGACGATCACAGGTACAGCCTGGATGGTCACCGGAGCCTCGCCGCCGGCCCCCTTGCAGATGCTGAAAAGAGAAGAAGGTCCAGAATCGGCGGCAGAAGACTCCTCAGTCTTCTTAAGGTAGCGCACAGCACTGCAGCTGTGCGCCATTGCTCTCAGCACACTTCACACGGCAGTCACTGAGGGTGCAGGGCGCTGGGAGGGGGGCGCCCTGGGAGGCAATGTAAACCTATTTTTTGGCAAAAAATACCTCACATATAGCCTCCGGGGGCTATATGGAGATATTTAACCCCTGCCAGAATCCGTTGAAGAGCGGGAGACGAGCCCGCCGAAAAAGGGGCGGGGCCTATCTCCTCAGCACACAGCGCCATTTTCCCTCACAGAAAGGCTGGAGGGAAGGCTCACAGGCTCTCCCCTGCACTGCACTACAGAAACAGGGTTAAAACAGAGAGGGGGGGCACTAATTTGGCGTTAGAAATATATAAAAAGATGCTATAAGGGAAAACACTTATATAAGGTTGTCCCTATATAATTATAGCGTTTTTTGGTGTGTGCTGGCAAACTCTCCCTCTGTCTCTCCAAAGGGCTAGTGGGTCCTGTCCTCTATCAGAGCATTCCCTCTGTGTGTGCTGTGTGTCGGTACGTGTGTGTCGACATGTATGAGGACGATGTTGGTGAGGAGGCGGAGCAATTGCCTGTAATGGTGATGTCACTCTCTAGGGAGTCGACACCGGAATGGATGGCTTATTTAGGGAATTACGTGATAATGTCAACACGCTGCAAGGTCGGTTGACGACATGAGACGGCCGACACACAATTAGTACCGGTCCAGACGTCTCAAAAACACCGTCAGGGGTTTTAAAACGCCCGTTTACCTTAGTCGGTCGACACAGACACAGACACGGACACTGAATCCAGTGTCGACGGTGAATAAACAAACGTATTCCTTATTAGGGCCACACGTTAAGGGCAATGAAGGAGGTGTTACATATTTCTGATACTACAAGTACCACAAAAGAGGGTATTATGTGGGATGTGAAAAAACTACCTGTAGTTTTTCCTGAATCAGATAAATTAAATGAAGTGTGTGATGATGCGTGGGTTCCCCCCGATAGAAAATTATTGGCGGTATACCCTTTCCCGCCAGAAGTTAGGGCGCGTTGGGAAACACCCCTTAGGGTGGATAAGGCGCTCACACGCTTATCAAAACAAGTGGCGGTACCGTCTATAGATAGGGCCGTCCTCAAGGAGCCAGCTGACAGGAGGCTGGAAAATATCATATAAAAGTATATACACACATACTGGTGTTATACTGCGACCAGCGATCGCCTCAGCCTGGATGTGCAAAGCTGGGGTGGCTTGGTCGGATTCCCTGACTAAAAATATTGATACCCTTGACAGGGACAGTATTTTATTGACTATAGAGCATTTAAAGGATGCATTTCTATATATGCGAGATGCACAGAGGGATATTTGCACTCTGGCATCAAGAGTAAGTGCGATGTCCATATCTGCCAGAAGATGTTTATGGACACGACAGTGGTCAGGTGATGCAGATTCCAAACGGCACAAAGGTGTATTGCCGTATAAAGGAAGAGGAGTTATTTGGGGTCGGTCCATCGGACCTGGTGGCCACGGCAACTGCTGGAAAATCCACCGTTTTTACCCTAAGTCACATCTCTGCAGAAAAAGACACCGTCTTTTCAGCCTCAGTCCTTTCGTCCCTATAAGAGTCATATTTGCCCAGGGATAGAGGAAAGGGAAGAAGACTGCAGCAGGCAGCCCATTCCCAGGAACAGAAGCCTTCCACCGCTTCTGCCAAGCTCTCAGCATGACGCTGGGACCGTACAGGACCCCTGGATCCTACAAGTAGTATCCCAGGGGTACAGATTGGAATGTCGAAACGTTTCCCCCTCGCAGGCTCCTGAAGTCTGCTTTACCAAGGTATCCCTCCGACAAGGAGGCAGTATGGGAAAAAATTCACAAGCTGTATTCCCAGCAGGTGATAATCAAATTACCCCTCCTACAACAAGGAAAGGGGTATTATTCCACACTATATTGTGGTACTGAAGCCAGAAGGCTAGGTGAGACCTATTCTAAATCTAAAAAAATTTGAACACTTACAAAGGTTCAAATCAAGATGGAGTCACTCAGAGCAGTGATATCGAACCAGGAAGAAGGGGACTATATAGTGTCCCGGGACATCAGGGATGCTTACCTCCATGTCCCAAATTTGCCCTTCTCACTAAGGGTACCTCAGGTTCGTGGTATAGAACTGTCACTGTCAGTTTCAGACGCTGCCGTTTGGATTGTCCACGGCACCCCGGGTCTTTACCAAGGTAATGGCCGAAATGATGATTCTTCTTCGAAGAAAAGGCGTCTTAATTACCCCTTACTTGGACGATCTCCTGATAAGGGCAAAGTCCAGGGAACAGTTGGAGGTCGGAGTAGCACTATCTCGGATACTGCTACAACAGCACGGATGGATTCTAAATATTCCAAAATCGCAGCTGATCCTGACGACACGTCTGCTGTGCCTAGGGATGATTCTGGACACAGTCCAGAAAAAGGTGTTTCTCCCGGAAGAGAAAGCCAGGGAGTTATCCGAGCTAGTCAAGAACCTCCTAAAACCAGGAAAAGTGTCAGTGCATCATTGCACAAGGGTCCTGGTAAAAATGGTGGCTTCCTACGAAGCAATTCCATTCGGCAGATTTCACACAAGAACTTTTCAGTGGGATCTGCTGGACAAATGGTCCGGATCGCATCTTCAGATGCATCAGCGGATAACCCTATATCCAAGGACAAGGGTGTCTCTCCTGTGGTGGTTACAGAGTGCTCATCTTCTAGAGGGCCGCAGATTCGGCATTCAGGATTGGATGCTGGTGACCACGGAGGCCAGCCCGAGAGGCTGGGGAGCAGTCACACAAGGAAAAAATTTCCAGGGAGTGTGATCAAGTCTGGAGACTTTTCTCCACATAAATATACTGGAGCTAAGGGTAAATTTATAATGCTCTAAGCTTAGCAAGACCTCTGCTTCAAGGTCAGCCGGTATTGATCCAGTGGGAAAAACATCACGGCAGTCGCCCACGTAAACAGACAGGGCGGCACAAGAAGCAGGAGGGCAATGGCAAAAGCGTCCCGTCTGAACAAAAAACGGGACAGGTATTGCGCCAGGTCAAGAGACCCTCAGGCAATAGCTGTGGACGTTCTGGTAACACCGTGGGTGTACCAATCGGTGTATGTGTTCCCTCCTCTGCTTCTCATACCTAAGGTACTGAGAATTATAAGACGTAGAGGAGTAAGAACTATACTCATGGCTCCGGATTGGCCAAGAAGGACTTGGTACCCGGAACTTCAAGAGATGCTCACAGAGGACTTATGGCCTCTGCCGCTAAGAAGGGACTTGCTTCAGCAAGTACCATGTCTGTTCCAAGACTTACCGCAGCTGCGTTTGACGGCATGGCGGTGGAACGCCGGATCCTAAGGGAAAAAGGCATTCCGGAAGAGGTCATTCCTACCCTGGTCAAAGCCAGGAAGGACGTGACCGCACAACATTATCACCACATGTGGCGAAAATATGTTGCGTGGTGTGAGGCCAGGAAGGCCCCACGAAGAAATTTCAACTCGGTCGATTCCTGCATTTCCTGCAAACAGGAGTGTATATGGGCCTCAAATTGGGGCCCATTAAGGTTCAAATTTCGGCCCTGTCGATTTTCTTCCAGAAAGAATTGGCTTCAGTTCCTGAAGTCCAGAAGTTTGTCAAGGGAGTATTGCATATACAACCCCCTTTTGTGCCTCCAGTGGCACTGTGGGATCTCAACGTAGTTCTGGGATTCCTCAAATCACATTGGTTTAAAACCAGTCAAATCTGTGGATTTGAAGCATCTCACATGAAAAGTGACCATGCTCTTGGCCCTGGCCTGGGCCAGGCGAGTGTCAAATTGGTGGGTTTTTTCTCAAAAAAGCCCATATCTGTTTGTCCATTCGGACAGGGCAGAGCTGCGGACTCGTCCCCAGTTCTCTCCCTAAGGTGGTGTCAGTGTTTCACCTGAACCAGCTTATTGTGGTGCCTTGCGCCTACTAGGGACTTGGAGGACTCCAAGTTGCTGGATGTTGTCAGGGCCCTGAAAGTATAGGTTCCAGGACGGCTGGAGTCAGGAAAACTGACTTGCTGTTATCCTGTATGCACCCAACAAACTGGGTGCTCTTGCTTCTAAGCAGACTATTGCTAGTTGGATGTGTAATACAATTCAGCTTGCACATTCTGTGGCAGGCCTGCCACAGCCAAAATATGTAAATGCCCATTCCACAAGGAAGGTGGGCTCATCTTGGGCGGCTGCCCGAGGGGTCTCGGCTTTACAACTTTGCCGAGCGGCTATTTAGTCAGGGGCAAACACGTTTGTAAAATCCTACAAATTTGATACCCTGGCTAAGGAGGACCTGGAGTTCTCTCATTCGGTGCTGCAGAGTCATCCGCACTCTCCCGCCCGTTTGGGAGCTTTGGTATAATCCCCATGGTCCTTTCAGGAACCCCAGCATCCACTAGGACGATAGAGAAAATAAGAATTTACTTACCGATAATTCTATTTCTCGGAGTCCGTAGTGGATGCTGGGCGCCCATCCCAAGTGCGGATTATCTGCATTACTTGTACATAGTTACAAAAACCGAGAAATAGAATTATCGGTAAGTAAATTCTTATTTTCTTTTTTCTAACGAGAGGATGAGTGCTTCCATCCTCATGTGAAGCTGAACCACTAGCCATGAACATAGGCCAGGGCCTCAGCCGTTCCTTGCCACTCCGTGTCGTAAATGGCATATTGGCAAGTTTACGCTTCTCCTCAGACGCTTTTAATTTTGATTTTTGGGTAATTTTTTTACTGATCTTTTGTGTTTTGGATTTTACATGCTCTGTACTATGACATTGGGCATCGGCCTTGGCAGACGACGTTGATGGCATTTCATCGTCTCGGCCATGACTAGTGGCAGCAGCTTCAGCACGAGGTGGAAGTGGATCTTGATCTTTCCCTATTTTTTTAACCTCCACATTTTTGTTCTCCATATTTTGCGCACAACTAAAAGCCACCACAGGTATACAATGTAGATGGATGGATAGTATAGTATTACTTATACTTATGGACGACGAGTGACGACACAGAGGTAGGTACAGCCGTGGCCTACCGTACTGCTGCTTAGTGCTTATATATAAATATAATATACTGTATAACGGACCTGGTGGACAGTGTCAGCAGCAGACTGCTAAACTAGTATGAAGAAAGAAAAAAAAACCACCACAGGTATACAATGTAGATGGATGCATAGTATAGTATTACTTATACTTATGGACGACGAGTGCACTGACGACACAGAGGTAGGTACAGCCGTGGCCTACCGTACTGCTGCTTAGTGCTTATATATAAATATAATATACTGTATAACGGACCTGGTGGACAGTGTCAGCAGCAGACTGCTAAACTAGTATGAAGAAAGAAAAAAAAAACACCACAGGTATACAATGTAGATGGATGAATAGTATAGTATTACTTATACTTATGGACGACGAGTGACGACACAGAGGTAGGTACAGCCGTGGCCTACCGTACTGCTGCTTAGTGCTTATATATAAATATAATATACTGTATAACGGACCTGGTGGACAGTGTCAGCAGACTGCTAAACTAGTATGAAGAAAGAAAAAAAAACCACCACAGGTATACAATGTAGATGGATGGATAGTATAGTATTACTTATACTTATGGACGACGAGTGCACTGACGACACAGAGGTAGGTACAGCCATGGCCTACCGTACTGCTGCTTAGTGCTTATATATAAATATAATATACTGTATAACGGACTTGGTGGACAGTGTCAGCAGACTGCTAAACTAGTATGAAGAAAGAAAAAAAAAACACCACAGGTATACAATGTAGATAGATGGATAGTATAGTATTACTTATACTTATGGACGACGAGTGACGACACAGAGGTAGGTACAGCCGTGGCCTACCGTACTGCTGCTTAGTGCTTATATATAAATATAATATACTGTATAACGGACCTGGTGGACAGTGTCAGCAGCAGACTGCTAAACTAGTATGAAGAAAGAAAAAAAAAAAACACCACAGGTATACAATGTAGATGGATGGATAGTATTACTTATACTTATGGACGACGAGTGATGAGTCGACACAGAGGTAGGTACAGCCGTGGCCTACCGTACTGCTGCTTAGTGCTTAATTATATATATAATATACTGTATAACGGACCTGGTGGACACTGCAGTGTCAGCAGACTGCTAAACAAACTAGCATGAAGAAAGAAAAAAAAAACACCACAGTGTTTTTCAGGCAGACAAACGTATACTGGACTGGTGGTCACTGTCAGCAAAACTGTGCACTGTACTCCTGCTATAACTGCTCCCCAGTCCCCACAATTAGGCAGTGTGAGCAGTGCACTCAGCACAGATATATCATGCAGCAGTGCAGCACACTGAGTGAGCACAGATATGGTGGAGCGTTATTTTTCAGGCAGAGAAACAACGGATTAAACTCAAAACCCTGCACTGTACTCCCTAACAGCTGCTCCCCGTCCCCAATCCTCCCCACAATTATAACTAACTAAGTTCTAATATAATACAACGGACTCGGAGAGGACGCCAGCCACGTCCTCTCCCTATCAATCTCAATGCACGTGTGAAAATGGCGGCGACGCGCGGCTCCTTATATAGAATCCGAGTCTCGCGAGAATCCGACAGCGGGATGATGACGTTCGGGCGCGCTCGGGTTAACCGAGCAAGGCGGGAGGATCCGAGTCGCTCGGACCCGTGTAAAAAAAAGGTGAAGTTCGGGCGGGTCGGATTCCGAGGATCCGAACCCGCTCATCACTAATTATAAGTGAATGTAATTATAGAGTTGTCTATAATCTTGAGGGTTACATCCAGGAAATTAGCATATGAAGTGTGAAAAGTGGATATAAAGGCTAAATTATAAACATTAGAATTAAGTGAATTAATAAAAGAAGTAGCAGAAGATAGCTCCCCATTCCAAGTAATAAAAAGATCATCAATATAATGGCCATAGAGAACCAGGTTCAACACCCATGCCCCACCCCACACATGGGTTTGTTTGAACTCCACCATGTAGAGGTTGGCATAACTGGGCACATACCTGGTCCCCATGGCCGCCCCCATCACCTGAAGATAAAAGACATCCAAAAATAAAAAATATGATCTTATATTAATTTTTTGTTTCCTGTAAGCTCCCTAATTCCCCCAGTTGCTTACTAAAGGTTGCTAGGGAACAGTTCTCTATTCTTTCTCCATTTGCCTTGATCACTGTGCGCAGATCACGTGACAACTCCGTGTCACATGACCACGATCCCATGTGCCACCTGGTGCATTCCACAGCACTTCCGGGTTCGAGTGATGCGGTATCACCGCATCTACCTCCTCCCTATTGGTGACCAGTGGGATGCATTAGATTTGTAAACTCCAGGCTCTCCCAGTGACCGCTCGGATGACATGTAGGACCCTGGACTGTACATTGAATAGATAAACACCTGATTATTAACTGTTTAAATGGCACAATGAGTAACCCTGCTCTCATAGCTATTTCCTTTTAGCTTATATCTTTATATACTGTATGTTAAAGGTTCTGTCTCCATTTTAGGATTTAAATTACACCTATGTAATATGTGTAGATCTGCCTTCTACGTACTCTCTATTATAATTTGTTTTGATGGATGGTCTTCTTAATTATACACTATCAGCTGCTACAGGTTGAGTATCCCATATCCATATATTCCGAAATACGGAATATTCCGAAATACGGACTTTTTTGAGTGAGAGTGAGATAGTGAAATCTTTGTTTTTTGATGGCTCAGTGTACACAAACTTTGTTTAATACACAAAGTTATTAATAATATTGTATTAAATGACCTTCAGGCTGTGTGTATAAGGTGTATATGAAACATAAATGAATTGTGTGTATGTACACACACTTTGTTTAATGCACAAAGTTATAAAAAATATTGGCAAAAATTACCTTCAGGCTGTGTGTATAAGGTGTATATGAAACATAAATGCATTCTGTGCTTAGATTTAGGTCCCATCCCCATGATATCTCATTATGGTATCTAATTATTCCAAAATACGGAAAAATCCGTTATCCAAAATACCTCTGGTCCCAAGCATTTTGGATAAGGGATACTCAACCTGTAATAGTCAGCTCAATTAAAGTGGTTTAAATAGACACTCCACTGAGACTGATAATCGCTGCTGATGAAGCTGGCTGGTTGTGCCCAGGGAAATGCGTCCTGGGTGGCTGTGTCCAGGGAAATGCGTCAAGCTTACCTCTGCCTGCATTTTCACACCTGACTACCAGGGAACCAGGTATGGACTATTGATAAACTTCTTTTGGTGTGCTCTGGATACTTTTTCCTGCTTATTATAGCATACATTTGGAAATCCAGCGGTTACCACACAGCAAGCGTGCATGCTGACGAAGAGACTGTGAATGGACTCCACACAAAGCATGATTGGCTAATACCAGCTTTTTTCAAGAATTCCTATTTGAGATTATTGCTACCACAATTAGTCCGGGATCCTACTGCAGCAGCTTATGTGGCAGAAAAACTTTGTTATTGATACTCAGCATTTTATAAAAGTTCTTTAAAAGTTTTATGTAACTATTTGCATGTCTTTATTAAAATTATGGATGAGCGGATCCGAGCCTGGCTCGGGACTTCCCACCAGACTCGGAAACCAGAACGAGGCAAAACATCATCATCCCGCTGTCGGATTCTCGCGGGTATTGGATTCCATATAAGGAGCTGTGCGTCGCTGCCATTTTCACTCCAGTTCTGGAAAGTGTAGCGAGAGGAAGTGTCTCTCTCCTCGTGTCTGTCTGTGCAGGAAAGTGGTGTGGTGACCTTCTCTGTCTTATATGTCATTCCAGTGCTGTCTTGTCCTGCATCATTCCAGTGGTGGTGTCTTGTGCTGCATCAGTCCAGTCACAGTGGTGGTGTCCTCTGCTGCCATATGTCCAGTGCTGCTGTATAAATCCAGTCCATTGCAGTGGTGCTGTGTTGTTCTGCATCAGTCCAGTGGTGGTGTTCCTGTGCTGCCATAAGTCCAGTGGTTCTGCCGTATAGGTCCAGTGGTTCTGCCGTATAGGTCCAGTGGTACTGCCGTATAAGTCCAGTGGTACTGCCGTATAAGTCCAGTGGTACTGCCGTATAAGTCCAGTGGTACTGCCGTATAAGTCCAGTGGTACTGCCGTATAAGTCCAGTGGTACTGCCGTATAAGTCCAGTGATACTGCCGTATAAGTCCAGTGATACTGCCGTATAAGTCCTGTGATACTGCCGTATAAGTCAATTCCAGTGATACTGCCATATAAGTCCACTGGTGATGTCCTGTGCTGTATATTATTTACTCCAAATAAAGGGGTTATTAATATTTAATCCAAATAATTTTTATAGGGTCTGCCCTATGTGGTGTAGGGCTACGCTCTCCTGTGCTGCATATTGTGTTATATAACACCAGAAACATAATGGAGAACAAAAATTTGGAGGATAAAATAGGGAAAGATCAAGAACCACTTCCTCCTAGTGCTGAAGCTGCTGCCACTAGTCATGACATAGATGATGAAATGCCATCAACATCGTCTGCCAAGGCCGATGCCCAATGTCATAATAGAGGGCATGTGAAATCCAAAAAGCCAAAGTTCAGTAAAATGACCACAAAAAATATTTTAAATGGTCTGAGGAGAAACATAAACTTGCCAATATGCCATTTACGACACGGAGTGGTAAGGAACGGCTAAAGCCCTGGCCTATGTTCATCACTAGTGGTTCAGCTTCACATAACGATGGAAGCCCTCATCCTCCCATTAGTAAAATGATAAGAGTTAAGCTGGCAAAAGCACAGTAAAGAACTGTGCATTCTAGATGGTATCACAAATCCCTAAGGAGAGTCCAAGTGTGTCAGCGGTTGCGATGCCTGACCTTCCCAACACTGGACGGGAAGAGGTGGCTCCTTCCACCATTTGCACGCCCTCTGAAAGTGCTGGAAGGAGCACCCACGGTCCAGTTTCTGATATTCAAATTGAAGATGTCACTGTTGAAGTACACCAGAATGAGGATATGGGTATTGCTGGTGCTGAGGAGGAAGTTGACGATGAGGATTCTGATGGTGCTGTGGTTTGTTTAAATCAGGCACCGGGGGGAGACAGTTGTTGTCCATGGGATGAATAAGCCCATTGTCATGCCTGGGCAAAATACAAAAAAAGCCACCTCTTCAGTGTAGAAATATTTATCCACAAATCTGGACAACAGGTGTCAAGCCGTGTGTTGCCTTTGTCAATCTGTAGTAAGTAGGGGTAAGGACGTTAACCACCTAGGAACATCCTCCCTTATACGTCACCTGCTGCGCATTCATCAGAAGTCATTGACAAGTTCAGAAACTTTGGGTTAGAGCGTAAGCAGTCCACTGACACCTAAATCTCCTCTTCCTCTTGTACCCATTCTCCTGCAAGCCACACCACCAACTCCCTCAACGTAATTTTCCTCCTCAGGAATGCTAGTAGTCCTGCAGGCCATGTCACTGGCATGACTAACGAGTCCTCGCCTAACCGGGATTCCTCCGGAGGATCCTTGAGTGGTACACCTACTGCTGCTGTTGCCGCTGCTGTTGTTGCTGCTGGAAGTCGATCGTCATCCCAGATGGGAAGTCGTAAGACCGCTTGTACTACTTCAACAAAGCAATTGACTGTCCAACAGTCCTTTGCGAGGAAGATGAAATATGACAACAGTCATCCTGTTGCAAAGCGGATGACTGAGGCCTTGTTGGTGTTAGACGTGCATCCGGTATCAGTCATTGGTGCAGTGAGATTTAGACAATTGATGGAGGTAGTGTATCCCCAGTACAAAATCCCATCTAGATTCCACTTCACTAGGAAAGCGATTCCAAGACTGTACAGGGACATTAAGAAAAGTGTCCTCAGTGTCCTGAAAAATGTGGCTGTACCAAGTGTCCACTTAACCACTGACATGTGGACAAGTGGAGCAGGGCAAACTAAGGACTACATGACTGTGACAACCCACTGGGTACATGTATTGCCTCCCATAGCAACAACAGCAGCGGCACCAGTAGCAGCATCTCACAAACGCCAGCTCATTCCTAGGCAGGCTACGCTGTGTATCACTGGTTTCCGTAAGAGGCACACCGCTGACAACCTCTTACAGAAACTGAGGGACATCACTGCACAATGGCTTACCCCACTTAAACTGTCCTGGGGATTTTTTATATAGGACAACGCCACCAATATTGTGCGTGCATTACATCTGGGCAAATTCAAGCACGTACCATGTTTTGCATATACAATTAATTTGGTGGTGCAGATTTTTTTTAAAAATGACAGGGGCGTGCAGGAGATGCTATCGGTGGGCCGAAAGATTGCGGGCCATTTTCGGCATTCAGCCACCGTGTACCGAAGACTGGAGTGCCAGCAAACACTCCTGAACCTGCCCTGCCATCACCTGAAGCAAGAGGTAGTAACGGGGTGGATTTCAACACTCTATATACTTCAGAGGATGGAGGAGCAGCAAAAGGCCATTCAAGCCTATACATCCACCTACGATATAGGCAAAGGAGGGGAAATGCACCTGACTCAAGCGCAGTGGAGAATTATTTTCATCTTGTGCAAGGTTCTCCAACCCTTCGAACTTGACACACGTGAAGTCAGTTCAGACACTGCCAGCTTGAGTCAGGTCATTCCCCTCATCAGGCTTTTGCAGAAGCAGCTGGAGAAATTGAAGGAGGAGTTAAGACGGAGTGATTCCACTAAGTATGTGGGACTTGTGGATGGAGCCCTTTATTCGCTTTGCCAGGATTCAAGGGTGGTCAATCTGTTGAAATCAGAGCACTACATTTTGGCCACCATGCTCGATCCTAGGTTTAAAGCCTACGTAGTATCTCTCTTTCCGGCAGACACAAGTCTGCAGAGGTTCAAAGACCTGCTGGTGAGACAATTGTCAACTCAAGCGGAATGTGACCCGTCAACAGCTCCTCCTTCATTTTCTCCCTTCAACTGGGGCTGTGAGTGAAAGGATAAAATTTCAAAGCCCATCCGCTGGCGGTTATGCAGGGCAGTCAGGAGCAAGTGCTGACATCTGGTCTGGACTGGAGGACCTGCCAATGATTACTGACATGTCTACATATGATGCTGTCACCATTGAAAGAATGGTGGAGGATTATATGAGTGACAGCATCCAAGTAGGCATGTCAGACAGTCCATATGTACACTGGCAGGAAAAAGAGGCAATTTGGATGCCCTTGCACAAACTGGCTTTATTTTACCTAAGCCCCCCCCCCCCCCCTCTAGTGTGTACTCTGAAAAAGTAGTGCAGCCGGTCACCTTGTCAGCGATCGGCGTTGGATGTTACTTCCACAAAATGTGGAGAAGATGATGTTCATCAAAATTAATTATAAATTCCTCCAGGAAGACCTTTACCAGCAATTGCCTCCAGAAAGAACACAGGGACCTGTGATGGTGGATTCCAGTGGGGACTAATTAATACCCTGTGAGGAGGAGGATGAACACATTGAATGGGGTGAGGAATCGGAGGAGGAGGATGAGGACGACATCTTGGCTCAGTAGAGCTAGTTTGTGCAAGTAGAAATGAATTGCTTCTTTTTGGTGTGGGGATTGATTGCTCTTTTTTTGTGGGTGCCCAAACAAACCAATCACTTCAGCCACAGTCGTGTGGCAGACCATGTCGCTGAAATGATTGGTTTGTTAACGTGTGCATGTCCTCTTTATACAACATAAGGATGGGTGGGAGGGCCCAAGGACAATTCAATCTTACACCTCTTTTTTTCTTCTTTGTATTATGTGCTGTTTGGGGCCTAGTTTTTAAAACTTCCATCCTTTCTGGCACTGCAGTGCTACTCCTAGATGGGCCAGGTGTTTGTGTCGCACACTTGGGTCGCTTAGCTTAGACATCCAGCGACCTCATTGCACCTCTTTTTCTTCTTTGCATTATGTGCTCTTTGGGGCCTATTTTTTAAAACTGCCATCCTGTCTGCCACTGCAGTCCCACTCTTAGATGGGCCAGGTGTTTGTGCCGCCCACTTGTGTCGCTTAGCTTACTCATCCAGCGACCTCGGTGCAACCTTTTGGCCTAAAAACAATGTTATGAGGTGTGAGGTGTTCAGAATAGACTGGAAATTAGTGGAAATGAATGTTATTGAAGTTAACAATACTGTAGGATCAAAATTACCCCCAAAATCTGTGATTTTTGCTGTTCCTGTGTTTTTTTCAAAATCATCCAGATCTAAATCCAAAACCCAAAAGGATGGTTTTGGCAAAACCAATCCAGATCCAAAACACGAGCGAGGTTTCAGATCCAAAACCAAAACAAAAATCATGAAAAATGCCGCCGCACATCTCTAAATAAAATATTGTTTTTTTTTAAATCCTTCCACTTATGTATTAATTTGGAAACTCAACACAAGCACCAGTTTCTTTTTCATTATTCCTCTATATTTATGGGACTGACAATCCCTTTACTGGTCGATTTGACAGCTCTTCTGGTACACATACTTCGCGCTTACTGTATGTAAATAACTGTTAATAAATAAATTACTGCACCTGTTCAATCATTGTACAGTACCACCAAATGTGCTTTTCTGTCTGTATTAACAGGTATAGGGGTATGTCATATGTTTGTAGTCTGACTTCACTACACATAGGGGGTCATTCCGAGTTGATCTCTAGCTGTCGTTGTTCGCAGCGCAGCGCTCAGGCAAAAAAAAAAATCAGCATTTCTGCGCATGCACCGCAATGCGCAGGCGCGTCGTACGGGCACAATGAGCATCGTGGGTTTGCACAGAGTGTAACGAACATTCCAGTCGCACGGCCGAGCGCAGGAAGATTGACATGAAGTGGGCGTTTCTGGGTGTCAACTGACCGTTTTCAGGGAGTGCTTAGAAAACTGCAGGCGTGGCAGGAAAACCGCTGGCGTAGAAGAAAAAACGCAGACGTTGCTGGGCGTTCGTTGGGCGGATGAGTGATGTCAAAAAACTACAGGGCTGGTCTTGTTTTGCACAAAATGCTTTTGCAGAAGCTCTGCTGCACCAGTGTTCGCACTTCTGCAAAGCGAAAATACACTCCCCAGTGGGCGGAGACAGTGCGTTTGCACGGCTGCTAAAAACTGCTAGCGAGTGATCAACTCTGAATGACCCCCATAGTGCGGCATATATATTAAGCCGAGGAAAGAGATAAAGTACCAGCCAATAAGCTCCTGTCATTTTTAAAACACATTTTTTAAACACAGCCTGTAACATGGCAGGCTGGAGCTGATTGGATTGTACTTTATCTCTCTCTAAGTCTTAGTCTTAGTAGATGTGCACCAGTTAGTGATATGTGTAGATATTCCAATAGGTAAACTCAGTATCTTCCATTATGGTTCTGATTTAGAGGTGGACGCAACTGCATTCACAAATGCATATTCGGATGTAGCAGATCTGTGAAAATATGCTAATGACGGAGTCACCGGGATTCACACTGAGATGCCCACGGACATTACCTCTGATCCGCCACATGCGTACTAAGACGCAACATTAGTCGCACCATCAGACCCTCTACAACCCTACGTTTGCAGAGAACCTCTATTACAGTTCAGCCGCCGGAAACTTTACACCTGCGCTTGAAATTTGCTGAAATGGTTGCGACACGTCTTCGTTTGACTCACCATCCCCCGTTACATCCCAGACGCACGTGCAATACAGCTTGTCTACGCAAACATCGGGATTGTAAACACTTTGCATCCATCTCTGAATTTGGTCCTATATCACAGAGATGTTTTGCAGAACTTTCCAACTGTTTATTAACCCAGTCTTCCGAAGGAATCCTTATATCGAGAGTAGATATTTGCAGATGCTTGTTGATATGCTTTGGAGACACTTGATCTATGAGATATCTTTCAGAGCTAAGGACACGGTTGGTTCTAAATCAAAGTTGGGTAAGGGACCTTTGACCTCACCAGGGTGCGGAGCCACGTCACCAGGGGGAGGAGCCATGGCAGAACAGGGTACCATGAAATGTACCCTCGCGGGCTCGCTTCGCTCGCCGCCGGGTTACTAAAGGTAGTAGTTGGTGGCGTGGATAGTAGAGGAACTATCCCGCTTGCCTAGCTCCTCCCCCTGGTGTCATGGCTCCTCTCCCTGACATCATAGGTCCTTTAGGCCACTTGGATCTAGCATCTACCCTAAGGACACCTCACAGGCAGTCTCTCTGAAGTTTACACCCTGCAAAAAAAATAAAAAATGAATAGTGGACATACCGTAGAAGTCACATGGCGAAACAGAGCAAGAAAGAAGCAAACAGTAACAGAGGTATAGATTTTCAGCAGCCTAAACTAGGAGAGTGCAGACACACTGAGAAGACTTAGGGATAGCCATTAGTGGGTTTGCTGTTGATGGTTCCATTGGTGCTTAACAATAGTGGCATGAATCCATTGACGTGGGACTAATTATGGGTTGTACCAATCAACCGACTTCCCTGCTGTGAGGAATAGCAGGTGATGGGCCAATCAGGGGAGTGGGTGGGGCTTAGCAGGCCACCAGATAATGTGGATAAGCTTTGTTTTATCTGCTCAGAGTGGAGGAAAAAAAAAACATTGCTGCCTCTCAGTTATCGATGGTGGTGAATCATAGGATCTCCACCATCAATGCAAAACCATCAAACATCAGTGGCAAACCATCGATAATCCATCAATGCTTGATGGACATCCTTAGTTGTACTGTGAACAGAAGATTCCCTTAAAAGCATAATAAAAAAAGTACTGTGGATACAAAACATTGGCCATCTGATATCTGCAGATATCACTATTCAACTATGCAAACACATCAGAAAACAATGAGAGTAGCACAACATAATTAGGCCCAGATTTAGGAAGCCTTGGAGAGTGATAAATTGCACGGTGATATAGTACCAACCAATCAGCTCCTAACTATCATTTTTCAAACACAGCCTGTAACATGGCAGTTAGGAGCTGATTGGCTGGTACTTTATCACCGTGCAATTTATCACTCTCCAAGGCTTGATAAATCTGGGCCTTTGTATTTAAACACAATCTTTATCAAATGTAAGAAGCACAGTCTCTATGATTGGTCTGATGAATGACCTAATAGTCTCATCTTTGGCCGTTTTAACTTCTACGTTTCTAATATTTTCATCTTTGCTAATAAAAGTTTAATCAATCAGCCCCATTTGCTAAAGGTTGTTGGATTGCAGACGCATCAAATTAAGGTTGACCTCTGGCAGCGCGTCAGGTTGTCAACCACCATCTTTTTAATTGGAGCGGGTGCATGAGATGTCACGCAGCTGCCCCTGAATACAGTCATGGCACGCCCGCATTCGGTCTGCCCCCCAATGCCGCGTCGCAAATGCCTGCTGCTGTCAATCACACTGCGATCATCGCATCCATCCTGGATGTGGCTACAATGTGTATGGTCGCACACGTGCACTGCGGCCAGTGTGCGTGCGCAGACCAAATGGACACGGCCGCTGTGTATGGACGTGCAGCTGTGTCCATCTCTGAATTAGCCCCTCTGTGCCTATACAGACACATTTGTTTTTACATTATTTAATTTAGCCAGTGCCAGAGAACTCCTATTTTTTTTATTGGTGCTGCTTGTCTTTAAGTTGCCCAAGATCTATTTCTTTCAAGTTAGTTCTATCAGAATGCTATTTGTGATAACTCTGTAGGGTGGTATGCCAGTCACGCGTCCAGTGATTCTCAAATGTATTAGTAAGACTCTACACCTGTCTCTACTGTCATTTGTCTGTATCATTAAACTTACCAGAAGACATACAGGACACCTCAAATTTATGAGTAATGGGCCCTACACACTGGTAGATTTCACTGAACGATATGAACGTTCTTGTTCATTAATGAACGAGAACTCATTCATATCATTCAGTGTGGAGGCAGCAACGATGAATGATGCGCGGCCCCACGCTCGTTCATCGTTGATGCCCCGTCGCTTGTGCATGCAGGCCAATAAGGACAATCTCGTCCATATTAGCATGCACTGCTATGGAGCCGGGTGACGGGGGGAGTGAAGAAACTTCACTATCCCCCGCCGCCGGGTTGCCCACCGGCCGTATCAGCCGTCGTGCACCTCGGCTGCACATCGCCATATGTGTAGGGCCCTTAAGAAGTGGAGTCAATTACATCATCTCGGGATAGATAGAAATGGAACAAGAGGTCTTGCACAAAGTTGCAAACTACCATTAGAATCTGTCACATTTAGGGCTTAGGCAAGTCACTGCACTTATGGTCTTTGCAGAAGCTACTGAAAAAAGACTATTTGTTTGCATCACAAGAAAGGCGTATCAGCATGAAACCTGAACTTGAAGTTAGTGTAAGGATTCTTTTAATTTCTCTTATTCTTGTTGCCTACCAAAAGGTAGTGGCGTGTCCCATTCACACGAATCGCCAGAATGTTCCCTGACTAAGGCTGTCCCTGGAATAACTACTTGAGTGGGTCACACTGTAGATATTGTTCCGTGTTGACTGTGTAACTCATTGGGTGTATGATTTCTCTGCAATTGACACCTTGAACCAGAGGCATAACTAGGCCTTTTGTGAGCCGCACAGCAAAATTTTTAACCCCCTCCACTAGCACCGTGGAGGGGAGCAGAGTGGCAGCAGGATACAGAGAAGAGTGACAGCAGTGTCAGGGCCGTCTTAACAGCAGTGTAGGCCCCTGGGCAAAGCAGTGCACTGGGGCCCCTACCCATACTTTAGTGGGGGTGGGGGTGTTATCAGTGGAGCTTTGATGTCCTGTGGGCAGTATGGGATGTTCTATTTTCCGCTCGGCAC
Source organism: Pseudophryne corroboree (assembly GCF_028390025.1). Taxonomy (NCBI): domain Eukaryota; kingdom Metazoa; phylum Chordata; class Amphibia; order Anura; family Myobatrachidae; genus Pseudophryne; species Pseudophryne corroboree. The sequence goes on from NC_086450.1 coordinate 147,773,036, forward strand.
ATAGGACCTGGAGCAGTCATTTCCGCAAATTACTCCTTTACTGCACAGATGTTGGGAGATGGGGTGGGAGGGAGAACACTAAACTATAGAAGGGGCATTGGGCTGAATGAAGGGGCCCGGTAAATTACTTCCAGGGTGGTAGGTGGTGTCACATAATTTCCAGTGGGAGGGCAGCTTGCTTGACTGCAAATTTCTCAAGTTCCGGGAAACAGATTTATTAGCTTTCAATGGGATAAAGAAAAACTAGAGAGTGGGTCCTTTCAGGAGGTACTGGGGACTTGGGGTTCAGAGTTCAGTAGCCAGAGAAAACTACCAACTAATATATAAAACTGCATACCAGGTATGTGGAGCTGGAGCAGGGACCAGCTTCTGGGCATAGTAGAGACAAGCTGCCAGTGTCCACCAAAAGGGGAGAGTCACAGCTTTTGGAGTATACCATCAGAAAAACTCAGTCAGACACATCCTGAGATATCTGGCTGAGAAGAGCAATTAACAGGTTTGTATGGGGACCTCTGCTTTGAAGTTGGACATTTCCGGTTCCCCAGGGCCCTGGAAAAAGGGGACCTTCAGCTATCAGCCTAGGGCCCTAATACTCTTGGGGCCCTTGGGCAAGTGCCCATTGAGCCCATACAAAAAGACGGCCCTGAGTAGGGTACAGGACAGAGTGGAAGTAAGGGGAGCAGGGTAGAAGGCAGTGTGTGGCAGCCGGGTACAGGGCAGAGTGACAGTAGGGGGAGTAGAGGGAGCAGGGAATAGGGCAGATTGGCAGCAGGGTAAGGGGCAGAGTGACAGTAGAGGGAGCAGGCTACAGGGCAGAATCACAGTATGGGAAGTCAGGTACAGGGTACAGTGGAAGCAAGGGGGGGCAAGGTACAGGGCGGAGTGGCAGCAGGGTACAGGGCAGAGTGGCAGCATGGGGAGCAGGGTACAAGGCAGAATGACAGCAGGGGGTGCCAGTCAGAGGGACAACTGGATATAGGGCAGAATTGCACTAGGAATTGGAGGGTGCAGGTAACCCCACCCCTGGATGGGCATGCATGAGCTATGGCCCTGCACGCATCCTAGGCTCCATAGCATAGCAGCTGCATCTCCTGCACCTATTGTAGTTATACCCAGAGGCAGAAATACCATCAGTGCAGCAGGTGCATTGCACCGGGGCCCCCGTGGACTAAGAGGCCCACTGATGCCCAGACCAGCAAATAGTTATCCCTTGCACCCCCAAACCCCCCTACCGCAGACCATTTTGAGCATTGTCAGATGAATGGCCAAGTGAAGAGAGTGGGTTGGGCCTTATTGCCTTAGTGGACCTGGAGGCAGGGCTGACCTTGTGTGTGCCGGGCAGATAGGGGAGTCCTGCCAACTATCAGCGCTGAGGATTACAGCCACATACTGCCTCTAAGTGACAGGCAATGGTACAGTATTTCTGATTCACTGCTGGTTATGAATTAAAGGCAGCTCACAGCCAGTTATCAGATTCTACCTGACTGAGCGCCAAACTAGGGAAAGCACAAGACAGAGCATAGGCTGCTGTATTCCTTCCCCCACCAAGGTACATGCCCCCTGTTCTCTGCACTTTACAGGACATTGTGTTTGTACCTCCATCACCCTCTACCTCGCACACTGTCACCCTCTGCCTACCCCTGCATTCTGCTGTCACCCTCTGCCTCCACTTGCCTTCCGTTGTCACCCTCTGCCTCTCCCTGTCACCCACTACTGTTTGGCATTTTGTGAGCTTAAGTTGGGGTGGGGGAAGGGGGCCCACATTATATTTTTTGTGCCTGGGCTCACTACTCTATTTAGTGGAGTCTCATATTACAGTAGCTAACATAGCCTGCACTCTATTCAGTAGACCCATAGCCCTGTGATCTGTGTGCAGTGATTTGAGCCCATCATCCAGGACTGAATTAAGGCTTGTGGGGTCCCCGGTGGCACTAAGTTGTGGGGCCCCCTCCAATAAAATGACCCCTTGCCCTGTCCACCCCTCTCATAATGGTCACAGTGCATGTGCGACCCCCCCCCCCCTTTACCCCCCCTCCCTTCCTCAGTGTTTAATAACATCTTCATGCACATCATGGCTTCAATATCACAAAAACCTTAAGTAAAAGATCTATTGGACATCAATTGTTATAGTGACTGTTTTTTTCCTTAAGAAGAATAACAATAACCAGTAAGGAGGATGTCATGTAATGTCATTTCTTTGGTATGTAGCATTTGGATAAAACACCAATCTTATCTGACCTGGCTTACATGGGTGATGTACTGGGGCAGATGTATTAACATTGAGTAGTGATAAAGCAGTGATAAGTGGAGGGTAAAGGACGTAGCTACCATAGGTGAAGGCAGTGCAGCTGCTATAAGGCCCAGAGCTGAGAGGGGCCCAACTTCCCTGTCACAGTTACATGTGTATTATACATTTTTTGCCATTGGGTGGTACATAGGTATCCTTTCAAACTTTTTCCTTGGGGCCTGCAATACAGTATATCTAGCTATGCCCCTGGACCTGCTCATTGTAGTGTGGTATAAAATGAACTGGAGAGCATTTTAATGTTATATAATATGAACCGGAGCACTGTAATGAGGCACCAAATGAACGGGGAGCACTATATATCATAATGTGAATTGGGGGTACTGTGCGGCATAATGTGTACTGGCAGCTCCGAAATGTGACATAGGGTGAACTTAAGCACTACTACGATTCATAAAAGAAACTAGGGCACTACTATGGGGCATAACATTACATAAGGCTCTACTATGGTTCAGAAAATGAACTAGGGCACTATTATAGGGCATAAAATTAACAACTGCTGCAGAGAAGTGTCTCTCTAGAAGCATTGGGACAGGGGCCCCTTCAAAATGTTGTTATGGGGCCCACAAAGTTCTGTCTACGCCCCTGTGAAGGGTGATAATGCAACTGCCAATCATTACAGATTTGAATAATGACAGTTAGGATCTGACTGGCTGGTGCATTATCACCTTGAACCTATTACTGGTTTATCACTTCTGTGGGCCTCATTCAGACCTGGTCACACGCAGGCTATTTTTTGCACTGCTGCAACCAGGTAATCGTCGCCTACAGGGGAGGGGGTTAAGGGTTTTGCAGGGGTGCGATGGGCTGTGCAGTGAGCTGCACAAATGCACAGCCCCGGACTTTCTCAGATGCTGCGATGATCCGGGCCGGCTGTGACGTCAGGAACCCTCCTCCGGACTGGCTGTACACGCCTGCGTTTCTCCGGACACTCCCAGAAAACGGTGAGTTGCCGCCCTGGAACGCCTTCTGCCTGTCAACCTTCTTGCGATCGCCGGTGCGATCGCTTTTTGCGTCAGCTTCGTCGCTGCCTGGTGACCCCCATCGCCGGCTAGCGACATGCCTGCGCATTGTGATCCATGCGCATGCGCAGTACAGACCTGATCGCACGGCTGCAAAAAAATGCAGCGTGTGATCGGGTCTGAATGTCCCCCTATATCCCTTCTCCATGCTTAATACATCTGCATTATTGGGAGATACCAACATTCTTCCCCATTCTTGAGAAGTGCAGCTTAAATGATTTTAAATAAAGCTACAAACTGCTCTTTCATTTCCATTTCCTTTCTGCAGTAAGTTTAATTCTAATTCTTTATCAAGAATTCTTACAAATTCTTTGTCTTCCATTAAAAGGACAGGTCTTTTGTGATCATTGTTTGTAATAAAGAATAACCAAGACCATAACTACCCTTCTCCTGTGTAGGAAGCTATTCACTGATCAGGTTCATATGGGTTTGTTACACGATTCCCCTGGGGAAGTGATTAGGACGGGGTAAAACAGGGCTACATGTGCATTTTGTCAGAAACTTGGACTGAATACAGTAACATTGTCTAGTCTGTGCACTTTATCAATGTAAACATCACCAACTATTACTCACCTTAAGTCAAGCTTTTGGGCATAGGGCACATTGTGGGGGCAGCTATGCTGTTAGCAAAACTTGTATACCTTCAGCATGTCACTTCCCAGAAGGAGAGGGATTTGTGCAGCATCATCTAATGGTGGGATGCAATCAGCAAACACTTTCAAGTGCATCTCTACAATCAACTATACATCTATCAGCTCTTCTTCCCGGAGATTGGTGTGAATTGTCAACAATTACACTGTTGACAGTGTAATGTCAATCCACACAATGCCAATAATGTGATTTAAAGCTTGTTAACCGTATCAGTATTACAACTTTAACATGATGGTAAAAGCCACATACTGTACTTAAAGGTATGAAGAGTTTTGTTCTTGAACATGCAGTGTCCCCTTCGGTGCATTCATACCTGGAAGGCAAGCCTGATGATATACATCTACGTGCACAAAGGTTTGTAGATCACTGTGGAGGCTAACAAGATGTCTGCTAAAGTGTGCATGTGACGGAACAGCATGTAACTCTTCTAGTACGTATTCTCGCGTAGCGTCGGTAATTTGTTACACAATGTGTAATGTGGCTAAGCTGCTGTATTTGTTGGTAAGGCTTAGCATATATACTCTCAGGGTCGGACTGGCCCACAGGGGTACAGGGGAGACCACCGGTGGGCCCCACTGCCTGAGGGCCCACTTCTTCCTCTAGGGATCAGGTTCCAGACTATGCACTTGTATTATACATGGTAGATATGTTGCATTACACTGCACAAGACTATTGTGAATTTCAAGCCTATGTAGAGGCTGGCCACATCCCCCTTGTAGGCTGGTTACCCCTCTAAGTATGGGCCCCTATTACTACATTCCCCCGGTGGGCCCTTCATACCCCAGTCCGACACTGTATACTCTGGTGTATTTGTCAGGATCTTTTCCGTTAAGATGGCTGCTCAGATCTTCTCGATCTGTGGCTGCTTCAAAGACTTTAGTCTGAGCTTCAGCAGCATATGATTATTTTTCTTGACACAGTGAGGCTCATTCAGATGTGGTTGGAATTGTTATCACTGCTGCTTCCTTGGAAGCTGCAGCTATAGTGCTGTATGGTCAAAGCCGGCCTTAACCAATTTGATACCCTTCGCAAGATTTTGGCTGGTGCCCCCTAGCACTGCCACTAGTTCTGTCTCTGACTCATGACCCCTTTCCCAGAACAGCACCCATCACCTGGCAGCACAGATCAGAGCAATAGCCAGCAACATCCCTCACCCATAGCAATCCTCATTTTGGTGGCTTGTGCCAGCAACAGAATTGGCGCACCCAACCCCCATACTTTAAAACAGGGACAGTGCTTCCCAAAATAAGGGACGTGTTCTTGCTGGTGAGTGGCATAGCCACACAACAGTACCCCCATTTCAAATTAATTCACAGTAGTGCAATCTTATTCACATTACATCACACGATAGTGCCCCTAGTTCAAGTTACACCACTCAGAAGTGTCCATTTACCTTATACATGTTACGCTTCACAGTACTGTGTGTTATTCACATTACATTACACTATAGTGCTTCTTATTCATAATATATCACACCGTATCGCTCATTATTCACATTATACTACACCATATCGCTCATTATTCACATTACACTACGCTGTATCGCTCCTTATTCACATTATGCTACACCGTATCGCTCCTTATTCACATTATACTACACCATATCACTCATTATTCACATTACGCTAAGCTGTATCGCTCTTTATTCACATTATGCTACACCGTAACGCTCCTTATTGACATTATGCTACACCATATCGCTTCTTGTTCACATTATTTTCTCTATCGTCCTAGTGGATGCTGGGGTTCCTGAAAGGACCATGGGGAATAGCGGCTCCGCAGGAGACAGGGCACAAAAAGTAAAGCTTTAGGATCAGGTGGTGTGCACTGGCTCCTCCCCCTATGACCCTCCTCCAAGCCTCAGTTAAATTTATGTGCCCGGCCGAGAAGGGTGCAATCTAGGTGGCTCTCCTAAAGAGCTGCTTAGAAAAGTTTAGCTTAGGTTTTTTATTTTACAGTGAGTCCTGCTGGCAACAGGATCACTGCAACGAGGGACTTAGGGGAGAAGAAGTGAACTCACCTGCGTGCAGGATGGATTGGCTTCTTGGCTACTGGACATTAGCTCCAGAGGGACGATCACAGGTACAGCCTGGATGGTCACCGGAGCCTCGCCGCCGGCCCCCTTGCAGATGCTGAAACGAGAAGAGGTCCAGAATCGGCGGCAGAAGACTCCTCAGTCTTCTTAAGGTAGCGCACAGCACTGCAGCTGTGCGCCATTTTCCTCTCAGCACACTTCACACGGCAGTCACTGAGGGTGCAGGGCGCTGGGAGGGGGGCGCCCTGGGAGGCAAATGAAAACCTTTTTTGGCTAAAAATACCTCACATATAGCCTCCGGGGGCTATATGGAGATATTTAACCCCTGCCAGAATCCGTTAAGAGCGGGAGACGAGGCCGCCGAAAAAGGGGCGGGGCCTATCTCCTCAGCACACAGCGCCATTTTCCCTCACAGAAAGGCTGGAGGGAAGGCTCCCAGGCTCTCCCCTGCACTGCACTACAGAAACAGGGTTAAAACAGAGAGGGGGGGCACTAATTTGGCGTTAGAAATATATAAAAAAGATGCTATAAGGGAAAACACTTATATAAGGTTGTCCCTATATAATTATAGCGTTTTTGGTGTGTGCTGGCAAACTCTCCCTCTGTCTCTCCAAAGGGCTAGTAGGTCCTGTCCTCTATCAGAGCATTCCCTGTGTGTGTGCTGTGTGTCGGTACGTGTGTGTCGACATATATGAGGACGATGTTGGTGAGGAGGCGGAGCAATTGCCTGTAATGGTGATGTCACTCTCTAGGGAGTCGACACCAGAATGGATGGCTTATTTAGGGAATTACGTGATAATGTCAACACGCGCCAAGGTCGGTTGACGACATGAGACGGCCGACAAGCAATTAGTACCGGTCCAGACGTCTCAAAAACACCGTCAGGGGTTTTAAAACGCCCGTTTACTTTAGTCGGTCGACACAGACAGGGACATTGAATCCAGTGTCGACGGTGAATAAACAAACGTATTCCTTATTAGGGCCACACGTTAAGGGCAATGAAGGAGGTGTTACATATTTCTGATACTACAAGTACCACAAAAGAGGGTATTATGTGGGATGTGAAAAAACTACCGTAGTTTTTCCTGAATCAGAAAAATTAAATGAAGTGTGTGATGATGCGTGGGTTCCCCCCGATAGAAAATATGGGCGGTATACCCTTTCCCGCCAGAAGTTATGGCGCGTTGGGAAACACCCCTTAGGGTGGATAAGGCGCTCACACGCTTATCAGAACAAGTGGCGGTACCGTCTATAGATAGGGCCGTCCTCAAGGAGCCAGCTGACAGGAGGCTGGAAAAATATCATAAAAAGTATATACACACATACTGGTGTTATACTGCGACCAGCGATCGCCTCAGCCTGGATGTGCAGAGCTGGGGTGGCTTGGTCGGATTCCCTGACTAAAAATATTGATACCCTTGACAGGGACAGTATTTTATTGACTATAGAGCATTTAAAGGATGTATTTCTATATATGCGAGATGCACAGAGGGATATTTGCACTCTGGCATCAAGAGTAAGTGCGATGTCCATATCTGCCAGAAGATGTTTATGGACACGACAGTGGTCAGGTGATGCAGATTCCAAACGGCACAAAGGTGTATTGCCGTATAAAGGAAGAGGAGTTATTTGGGGTCGGTCCATCGGACCTGGTGGCCACGGCAACTGCTGGAAAATCCACCGTTTTTACCCTAAGTCACATCTCTGCAGAAAAAGACACCGTCTTTTCAGCTTCAGTCCTTTCGTCCCTATAAGAGTCATATCTGCCCAGGGATAGAGGAAAGGGAAGAAGACTGCAGCAGGCAGCCCATTCCCAGGAACAGAAGCGTTCCACCGCTTCTGACAAGCTCTCAGCATGACACTGAGACCGTACAGGACCCCTGGATCCTACAAGTAGTATCCCAGGGGTACAGTTTGGAATGTCGAGACGTTTCCCCTGCGCAGGCTCCTGAAGGCTGCTTTACCAAGGTCTCCCTCCGACAAGGAGGCAGTATGGGAAAAAATTCACGAGCTGTATTCCCAGCAGGTGATAATTAAATTACCCCTCCTACAACAAGAAAAGGGGTATTATTCCACACTATATTGTGGTACTGAAGCCAGAAGGCTAGGTGAGACCTATTCTAAATCTAAAAAAATTTGAACACTTACAAAGGTTCAAATCAAGATGGAGTCACTCAGAGCAGTGATAACGAACCGGGAAGAAGGGGACTATCTGGTGTCCCGAGACATCAGGGATGCTTACCTCCATGTCCCAAATTTGCCCTTATCACTAAGGGTACCTCAGGTTCGTGGTACAAAACTGTCACTATCAGTTTCAGACGCTGCCGTTTGGATTGTCTACGGCACCCCGGGTCTTTACCAAGGTAATGGCCGAAATGATGGTTCTTCTTCGAAGAAAAGGCGTCTTAATTATCCCTTACTTGGACGATCTCCTGATAAGGGCAAAGTCCAGGGAACAGTTGGAGGTCGGAGTAGCACTATCTCGGATACTGTTACAACAGCAGGGGTGGATTCTAAAGATTCCAAAATCGCAGCTGATCCCGACAACAAGTCTCCTGTGCTTAGGGATGATTCTGGACACAGTCCAGAAAAAGGTGTTTCTCCCGGAAGAGAAAGCCAGGGAGTTATCCGAGCTAGTCAGGAACCTCCTAAAATCAGTGCATCATTGCACAAGGGCCATGGTAAAAAAAAATGGTGACTTCCTTCGAAGCAATTCCAGTCGGCAGATTTCATGCAAGAACTTTTCAGTGGGATCTGCTGGACAAATGGTCCGGATCGCATCTTCAGATGCATCAGCGGATAACCCTATATCCAAGGACAAGGGTGTCTCTCCTGTGGTGGTTACAGAGTGCTCATCTTCTAGAGGGCCGCAGATTCGGCATTCAGTTTTGGATGTTGGTGACCACGGAGGCCAGCCCGAGAGGCTGGGGAGCAGTCACACAAGGAAAAAATTTCCAGGGAGTGAGATCAAGTCTGGAGATTTTTCTCCACATAAATATAGCTAAGGGTAAATTTATAATGCTCTAAGCTTAGCAAGACCTCTGCTTCAAGGTCAGCCGGTAGTGATCCAGTGGGATAAAACATCACGGCAGTCGCCCACGTAAATAGACAGGGCGGCACAAGAAGCAGGAGGGCAGTGGCAAAAACTGCAAGGACTTTTCGCTGGGCGGAAAATCATGTGATAGCACTGTCAGCAGTGTTTCATTCCGGGAATGGAAACTGGGAAGCAGACTTCCTCAGTAGGCACGACCTCCACCCGGCAGAGTGGGAACTTCATGGGGAAGTTTTCCACATAATTGTAAACCGTTGGGAATTACCAAAGGTGGACATGATGGCGTCCCGTCTGAACAAAAAACGGGACAGGTATTGCGCCAGGTTAAGAGACCCTCAGGCAATAGCTGTGGACGTTTCTGGTAACACCGTGGGTGTACCAGTCGGTGTATGTGTTCCATCCTCTGCTTTTCATACCTAAGGTACTGAGAATTATAAGACGTAGAGGAGTAAGAACTATACTCATGGCTCCGGATTGGCCAAGAAGGACTTGGTACCCGGAACTTCAAGAGATGCTCACAGAGGACTTATGGCCTCTGCCGCTAAGAAGGGACTTGTTTCAGCAAGTACCATGTCTGTTCCAAGACTTACCGCAGCTGCGTTTGACGGCATGGCGGTGGAACGCCGGATCCTAAGGGAAAAGGCATTCAGGAAGAGGTCATTCCTACCCTGGTCAAAGCCAGAAAGGAGGTGACCGCACAACATTATCACCACATGTGGCGAAAATATGTTGCGTGGTGTGAGGCCAGGAAGGCCCCACGAAGAAATCTCAACTCGGTCGATTCCTGCATTTCTTGCAAACAGGAGTGTCTATGGGCCTCAAATTGGGGTCCATTAAGGTTCAAATTTCGGCCCTGTCGATTTTTCTTCCAGAAAGAATTGGCTTCAGTTCCTGAAGTCCAGAAGTTTGTCAAGGGAGTATTGCATATACAACCCCCTTTTGTGCCTCCAGTGGCACTGTGGGATCTCAACGTAGTTCTGGGATTCCTCAAAACACATTGGTTTAAAACCAGTCAAATCTGTGGATTTGAAGCATCTCACATGAAAAGTGAACATGCTCTTGGACCTGGCCTGGACCAGGCGAGTGTCAAATTGGTGGGTTTTTTTCTCAAAAAAGCCCATATCTGTTTGTCCATTCGGACAGGGCAGAGCTGCGGACTCGTCCCCAGTTCTCTCCCTAAGGTGGTGTCAGTGTTTCACCTGAACCAGCTTATTGTGGTGTCTTGCGCCTACTAGGGACTTGGAGGACTCCAAGTTGCTAGATGTGGTCAGGGCCCTGAAAATATAGGTTCCAGGACGGCTGGAGTCAGGAAAACTGACTTGCTGTTATCCTGTATGCACCCAACAAACTGGGTGCTCTTGCTTTTAAGCAGACTTTTGCTAGTTGGATGTGTAATACAATTCAGCTTGCACATTCTGTGGCAGGCCTGCCACAGCCAAAATATGTAAATGCCCATTCCACAAGGAAGGTGGGCTCATCTTGGGCGGCTGCCCGAGGGGTCTCGGCTTTACAACTTTGCCGAGCGGCTATTTAGTCAGGGGCAAACACGTTTGTAAAATCCTACAAATTTGATACCCTGGCTAAGGAGGACCTGGAGTTCTCTCATTCGGTGCTGCAGAGTCATCCGCACTCTCCCGCCCGTTTGGGAGCTTTGGTATAATCCCCATGGTCCTTTCAGGAACCCCAGCATCCACTAGGACGATAGAGAAAATAAGAATTTACTTACCGATAATTCTATTTCTCGGAGTCCGTAGTGGATGCTGGGCGCCCATCCCAAGTGCGGATTATCTGCATTACTTGTACATAGTTACAAAAATCGGGTTATTATTGTTGTGAGCCATCTTTTCAGAGGCTCCGCTGTTATCATACTGTTAACTGGGTTCAGATCACAGGTTGTACAGTGTGATTGGTGTGGCTGGTATGAGTCTTACCCGGGATTCATAAATCCTTCCTTATTGTGTACGCTCGTCCGGGCACAGTACCTAACTGAGGCTTGGAGGAGGGTCATAGGGGGAGGAGCCAGTGCACACCACCTGATCCTAAAGCTTTACTTTTTGTGCCCTGTCTCCTGCGGAGCCGCTATTCCCCATGGTCCTTTCAGGAACCCCAGCATCCACTACGGACTCCGAGAAATAGAATTATCGGTAAGTAAATTCTTATTATTGCTCCTTATCACATTACATCTCACTGAATCGCTCCTTATTCACATAACGCTACACCGTATTGCTCCTTGTTCACATTATGCTACACCGTATAGCTTCTTATTCATTTTAGGTCCCACCATATCGCTCCTTGTCCCAGCGTATTGCTCCTTATTCATATTACGCTACACCGTATTGCTACTTATTCACATTATGCTACACCATATCACTCCTTATTCACATTATACTACACCATATCACTCATTATTCACATTACGCTAAGCTGTATTGCTCTTTATTCACATTATGCTACACCGTAACGCTCCTTATTGACATTATGCTATACCATATCACTTCTTGTTCACATTATTATTGCTCCTTATCACATTACGTCTCACTGAATCGCTCCTTATTCACATAACGCTACACCGTATTGCTCCTTATTCACATTATGCTACACCGTATCGCTTCTTATTCATTTTAGGTCCCACCATATCGCTCCTTATTCACATTATGCAACACTGTCCCACTGTATTGCTCCTTATTCATATTACGCTACACCGTATTGCTCCTTATTCACATTATGCTACACCATATCGCTCCTTATTCACATAGCATCCCACCGTATGTCTTCTTATTCACATTATGCCCAACCATTTTGCTCCTTATTCACATTATGCTACACTGTATCGCTCTTTATTCACATTATGTCCCACCATATTGCTCCTTATTCACATGATGTCCAACCATTTTGCTCCTTATTCACATTACGCTACACTGTATCGCTCTTTATTCACATTATGTCCCACCGTATTGCTACTTATTCACATTATGTCCCACCGTGTCGCCCTTATTCACAGTACGCTACATCATATCACTCCTTATGCACATTACGTCCCACCATATCGCTCCTTATTCACATTACGCTAGGCCGAATTGCTCCTTATTCACATTATCCTACACTGCATCACTCCTTATTCACATTAGGTTCCACCGTATCGCTCCTTATTCACATTATGTTCCACCGTATCACTCCTTATTCACGTTACGCTACACCATATTGCTCCTTATTCACATTACATCCCACCATATTGCTCCTTATTCACATTACGTCCCACCATATCGCTCCTTATTCACATTACCTTAGACCGTATTGCTCCTTATTCACATTATGCTACACTGTATCACTCCTTATTCACATTAGGTCCCACCGTATCGCTCCTTATTCACATTACATCCCATCGTATCGCTCCTTATTCACATTACGTCCCAACGTATCACTCCTTATTCACATTATACTACAATGTATCGCTCCTTATTCACATTAAATCCCACCATAGTGCTCCTTATTCACATTACACCACACCATATCGCTCCTTTTAACATTGCTTCACACCGTATTGCTCCTTATTCACATTACGCTACACCATATTGCTCCTTATTGACATTACATCCCACCGTATCACTCCTTATTCACATTATGTCCCATCATATTGCTCCTTATTCATTTTACACTGCACTGTATCGCTCCTTATTCATATTGCGCTACACCATCTCACTCCTTATTCAAACTGCATCACAACATATCACTCCTTTTAACATTACATCACACCGTATCGCTCCTTATTCACATTTCGTCCCACAATTTCGCTCCTTATTCACATTACACTACACTGTATCGCTCCTTATTCACATTACACCACACCATATTGTTCTTTTTCACATTACATCACACCGTATCGCTCCTTATTCCCATTACACCACCCCATAGTGTTACTTATTCACAATAAGTCACACCATATCGCTCCTTATTCACATTACGTCCCACCGTATCGCTCCTCATTCACATTATGTCCCACCGTATTGCTCCTTAGTCACATTACGCTACACCATATCGCTCCATATTCACATTACGTCCCACCGTATCGCTCCTTATTCACATTACGCTACACCATATCGTTCCATATTCACATTACGCTATACAATATCACTTCTAGTTTACATTACACCACACCCTATTGCTCTTTTTCACATTACATCACACCGTATCGCTCCTTATTCACATTACTCCACCCCATAGTGCTCCTTATTCATAATACGTCACACCATATTGCTCCTTATTCACATTATGTCCCACCGTATCGCTCCTTATTCATATTACGCTACACTGTATTGCTCCTTATTAACATTATGCTACACCATATCGCTGCTTATTCACATTACATCCCACCGTATTGCTCCTTACTCACATTACATCCCACCGTATCGATCCTTATTCAAATTACGTCTCATCATATTGCTCCTTATTCATTTTACACTGCACCGTATCGCTCCTTATTCATATTACGCTACACCATCTCGCTCCTTATTCAAATTACATCACAACATGTCACTCCTTTTAACATTACATCACACTGTATCGCTCCTTATTCACATTACACCACACCATATTGTTCTTTTTCACATTACATCACAACGTATCGCTCCTAATTCCCATTACACCACCCCATAGTGTTCCTTATTCACAATAAGTCACACCATATCGCTCCTTATTCACATTACGTCCCACCGTATCGCTCCTTATTCACATTATGTCCCACCATATTGCTCCTTATTTACATTATGCTGCACCATATGACTCCATATTCACATTACGTCCCACCGTATCGCTCTTTATTCACATTACATCCCACCATATCGCTCCTTATTGACATTATGCTACACAATATCACTCCTGGTTTACATTACACCACACCATATTGCTCTTTTTCACATTACATCACACCGTATCGCTCCTTATTCACATAACTCCACCCCATAGTGCTCCTTATTCATAATACGTCACACCATATTGCTCCTTATTCACATTATGTCCCACCGTATCGCTCCTTATTCATATAACGCTACACCGTATTGCTCCTTATTAACATTATGCTACACCATATCGCTCCTTATTCACAATACATCCCACCGTATTGCTCCTTATTCACATTACTTCCAACCATTTTGCTCCTTATTCACATTATGCTACCCTGTATTGCTCTTTATTCACTATATGGGGGTAATTCCAAGTTGATCGCAGCAGGAAATTTTTTAGCAGTTGGGCAAAACCATGTGCACTGCAGGGAGGGGCAGATATAACATGTACAGAGAGAGTTAGATAGAGTTAGATTTGGATGGGTTATTTTGTTTCTGTGCAGGGTAAATACTGGCTGCTTTATTTTTACACTGCAATTTTAATTGCAGATTGAACTCACCACACCCAAATCTATCTCTCTCTGCACATGTTATATCTGCCCCCCCTGCAGTGCACATGGTTTTGCCCAACTGCTAAAAAATTTCCTGCTGCGATCAACTTGGAATTACCCCCTATATGTCCCACCATATTGCTCTGTATTCACATTACGACCCACCGTATCGCTCCATATACACTGTATTGCTCCTTATTCACATTACATCCCATCATATCACTCCTTATTCACATTACACTGCACTGTATTACTCATTATTCACATTACGCTACACTGTATCGCTCCTTATTTACATTACACCACAGCATATCACTCCTTTTAACATTATGTCCCACCATATTGCTCCATTATTCACACTATGCTACACCGCATCGCTCTTTATTCACATTATGTTCCACCGTATCACTTCTTATTCATGTTACATCCCACTGTATCACTCCTTAGTCACATTACGCTACACCATATCACACCTTATTAACATTACGTCCAACTGTATCTCTCCTTGTTCACATTACGCTACGCCATATCGCTCCATACTCATGTTCTGTCCCACTGTATCGCTCCTTATTCACATTACCTCCCACCATATTGGTCCTTATTCACATTACGCTACACCAAATTGCTCCTTATTCACATTACACCACAACATATTGCTCCTTTTCACATGTGACACTGTATTGCTCCTTATTCAAACTAAGCCACCCCATATCGCTCCTTATTCACATTACGTCACACCGTATCGCTCCTTATTCACAATACGTCCATCCGTATCGCTCCTTATTCAAATTACGCTACACCATATTGCTCCTTATTCACATTACCCCACACCATATTGCTCCTTTTTACATTATGTCACACCATATTGCTCCTTATATGCATTACTCCACCCCATTTCGCTCCTTATTCACATTATGTCACACCATATCGCTCCTTATTCACATTATGTTTCTCCGTATCGCTCCTTATTAACATTACATCATGTCATATCGCTCTTCATTCACATTACATCACGTCATATCGCTCCTTATTCACATTACACCACACCGTATCGCTCCTTTCTCACATTACACTGCTCCTTATTCACATTACATCACACTGAGAGTGCTCCTTATTCACATTACACTGTATCGCTTCTTATTCATATTATGTCAAACTGCAGTGCTCCTTACTCACATAGGCTCCAACAAAGGATGGGCATTCAGGGCATGTGTGCGCTTCTTCGTCAGGACCACATACATATGTATACTCTATGTAGTCCTGACAAATGGGCGCATATGCCCTGAAACATGCATTGACCCTGATTTAATACATGCCTTGGCATGTTACCAGCCTCATGAGTGCCACACTTTGTTGGAAGCCATATATATATATATATATATATATATAAAATAGATTCTCTTTAATGCAGTGTTATCAAATGTATTCACTTCAGTGACCAGTCTCCTGAGTGCCGCCTATTGAACATTACTATCTATGGTACATATATATATATATATATATAGCCAAAACTCTGGCACACACATCAGAAATAATGCAACAGTGGGGTGCTCCTAGTGGGAAACCGCCTCAGTGGGCGGGGCCACATATATACAATCTCCAATAGAATGGAGGTGCACTCTTCCAGTAACAATTTCTTCAACAGGTTCACTTTTAAAAATGCTTTATTACTGTGAAAGTCAGGATTATTATTATTGACGTTTCGATCCAATTTTCTGAATATTTATCAAGACAAGCTTCCGTGGTGACAATTTTAAACATCATGGAACAGTGCTTCTGCAACACAAGCTACACAGAAGGACAAAATAGAAACACACTTAGTCTCCCAGGCCCCTCAACACATGTATTATCACATTTAAATTTATCCAATATCAACTAATCTATATAAAAATTATTCAAGGTGTATAATCCATATAAGGGAACAAATATACTGAACACAGCTTACCATGTGTGAAAACATATAGAGTAGTATTTAGACTATATTGGGATTTCTTATAATCAAAGGAGTTGTTTAAACCCATATAGGGGATAGAATAGCCCCTAAGTGTCCCAAAGAAACCAACACCAGTGCTCCCATTTATCAATCAATGTTCAGAAAAAAACAGTTTACTTAGTACATCAGATCTGCAATAGGCTCTCGGGTGATTTAAAGGCAGTTCAGAGTGGTTCTACGCAACATATCCACTACAACAAATAATATAACATAATGTTTGGCTCCTTAAAGCAAAAAATGCTAAGCAGTGAGGCAAAACCAGTTGTTGCCAATCAATTCATATAGGGATTTAGTGGAGACATCACAGCTATGCAAACAAAATATTAAAGGCCAATAATGAGGATAAAGGTATGTACCAACACAGTCACCAACACTAGCCAAATACATAACCACGTCTGTCCATAAGAAAAAGTCAGTCCTTACCACAGGTTGCCTCATCTGCCTTTGATCCAGACTACAGCCATAAAGTTAGCAACTCCACAGCTGAGCCTAATATACCCTGCAACTGTAAGTGTACTGTATCACTGGCAATACAGGGTGCATACACCAATATATTCCTCACAAACTTTACAGGACAGCGCACACCATCATAAGCCCCTAGCCCTAAAAGAGAGGACTTCTGGGGTACAAAATATAATCAATCCTCAATTTACCGTGTTGTTTAGCCATCACGCGCCCCCGGCGACGGAAATGCAATGCATTCCATCAACCGGAAGCAGCACATAGAAGGGACCAGACAAGCCACATTTAGGTAGGCTTAACATTAGGGATAGAATTTTTTTTACAAAAAAAATAGTGATAGTATTATACTCATTCAGACCTCTAGGCGACACTGTATTCAGGTATGACATCCAAAAGCTCTCACGCTCTTTAAGCGCCAGGGCACGATCACCTCCAGTTGGTAAGGGTGGCACCCAGTCAATTAACCTACATTTCAAATTAGAGACCTGATGACCTCTCTGTAGAAAATGACAAGCTACTGGTTTGTCTATTGTACCAGTTTGTAGGGCAGGTCTAATCAACATGCGATGATTTGCCATGCGTTCCCTAAAACATCTGGTGATGAGCCCAACATAATGTAACCCACATGGGCAGGTTAACACATATATCACAAAATCAAGTTTACAGTGAAGATGGAATTTGATTTTTATACTCTTACCAGAGTGAGGATGGGGAAAGAAATGACCCGTAAGTAAAGACCTGCACGTGGTACACTTCCCACATGAGAAACACCCAGGTTTACTACGCATAACTTGAAGAAAGTTGGGCTTGGCCTCAGATGCCATAGTGGGTCTCATTAGCATTTGTTTCAACTTTGCTCCTCTACTATAAGCCATCATAGGAGGATTCATATAGGAGAATGGTAACCCTGGATCAGATTTTAAAATTGGCCAATATTTCCGTAGGGTTTTCCTCGTAAATTGTGAATAATTATCAAACTTGGTGGAAAAGGTCATTCGATTTTCCCTGGCAGATACCCCTGGATATGTACCCCCATATATTTTCCTTGCTTTCCGGAGACACCCGTGTATCACTTGAGGTGAGTATCCTCGCTCACCAAATCTCAACACCATTTCACAATCGTTGCATCCAAAAAATTTATTTGTTGCCAAGAAATCTTGAATGTGAATTTGATAGGACTATTGCGTATATTAATACTATTTACCATCTCAATAAATGATTCCTGTGTGTCATCCCAAAGAAGGAAAACATCATCAATGAATAGTCTATAAAACTGAATCTTCGTACCATAAGTCGGAAAGATGTGCGTATTCTCAAATCTAGTCATGTAAAGGTTGGTGTAAGATGGTGCCAGATTGGATCCCATTGCGGTTCCAGATTGCTGAATAAAGTAAGAATCTCTGTATTTACAGTGATTAAGGCTCAACACAAGATTTGTTAATTCCAAGACATATTCAGTTGGTAAAAGACTATTGGGACTCTTATCCAATACATCATTTATTGCCTCTAATCCATCACAATGAGGTATAACCGTATACAGTGATTGTATATCCACAGTGGCTAGGAAGCAGTTATCAAAAGGTCCATTAATTTGTCCCAATTGGTGAAGAAAATCACAAGTGTCACGAATATAACTACTACTCTTACGTACATATGGCTGTAGTATGGAATCCACATATTGAGCAATAGGTTGTAACAAGGAGCCCTCTGCGACTATAATCAGCCTCCTAGGAGGTCGGGTCAGGGCCTTGTGAATTTTGGGAAGCGTGTATATAATAGGACATCTAGGTTGTTCTACTGTCAAAAATTCAAATGTGTCCTCATCGATCCACGACCATCAAGGCCCCTTTTCAAACACATATCAATGCTCTTCTTAATTGATGGAATGGGATTCATATCAACATTTACAATAGGTATTAGTATCCGCCAATTGCCGGTTGATTTCAGCATCGTAGTCTTTCCATTCTTGGACCACTACTGCTCCGCCCTTGTCAGTGGGTCGTATCACAAGGGAAGTGACATCACGTAGTGTATTAAAGGCCGCTCTTTCACTGGCAGTTAAATTGTCAGGAAAGTCTTGAGGCTAGGATTATTGGAACTAGGATCAAATTTAGAGTTTTTTTTAAAGGGCTTTTTATCCTCAGACTTGCCTTTGTCAGCAAAAAACTCCTTAAGACGGAGGTTCCTCCCAAACCTGTACTGATCAATAGTTCCTTGAAACGATTAATGTTGAAATGACGGAACAAAAGACAAGCCTCTAGCCAGAAGGCTTAACTCAGACCGGTCAAGGGATCGACTCGAAAGATTGAACATTGAATTCAATTCCACCTCCTGCGTCCCCTTCTTTTTATATCCACCCCGCCTCGTATGTGCTCAGTGTTTCTTGGGTCTCCAGGTAATGGTGGAAGATCCACAGGTTCTGCTGCCGCATCTAAAAAATGAAAGGGACCACTACGGAAGGCATCAGACTGGTCTGTATCAGACGTGGACAAAGAAGACGCAATTTCACGTGAGAATGGTGCTTGTCTGCGCTTCCTATAGGGACTGCCAGTTCTATCACTCTGATGCGGATTACTATTGCCTAAAAACCAACGGTATACTGTATGATTTTGGTAATCTACAGTAACCGTGGTATATATCCCGGAAAGAAAGAGCACTCTAAAAAGGTTATTTTAAATAAGTGGGGCCAGTTCCATATTGCAGTAATACACACACTCACTTTTCACAGCAGGATGAAAAGATAACGGAACAGTACTCACATTTAAGCAGGGTTTATTGGTCCAACAGCATAACACAGTAATAATCAGCGGTGGACCGACGGCCGTTTCAACCACGCTTCTGTGGTTTTCCTCAGGGGCAAGTACACTTTTAAGTAAATTTAAAAGTCCTGCCTGCATTTGCCCTTACTTACCAAATTTTGTGGGCTGGTGCTGTGCTGGCTGTTCAGACCGCCCCTGCTGCTGCTTTACAGTGTGGGATAAGAGAGTGGTTGCTCACTTGCAGGAGTCGAATCAGACTGACTACGCAAAGGCACATGTTTGTTGGGGCAGCCCCTCTTACCTCGACTCAGCTGAAGGTATGCAAGAGCAGAGCCGCCAGCAGCAGCGCCAACAATCGGGTGCCCCACGGACCACCAATGTTAGCAGAGACAGTCCCTAGGTGAAGGCAAATGCCCTCGGCAATTGCCTAGTTTGCCTATAGCTAGGGCCAGCTGTGCGTATGGTCCTAGAATGCAGAATCTCTCTCCCACCCATCGCAGAGGCCAGGAAATCTCCACGCTACAACAGAGATCCCTGACCTCTTCCCACCCAATAAACGGCGGCAACATGCCTCCGTTTTCACAAACAGGGGATGTCGCTGCCCCCTGAATGGCAGCAGACTGTCAATCACTGGAAGACTACTGCTATCCTGCTCTGACTTCACAGGGCCAATTTGTGCATGTGCAGAACAGGTCCGGCGCATTAGCAAACTACCAAACATTGGTACTTTGTGCATGATATCGCAGGTGCAACCGCACCTGAATGACACCCAGTGGGCCTGATTCAGAGTTGCGTGCAATGCCGATGTTTTCGCAGTTGATCAATTTTTTGCAACTGTGCATGTACTAAGTGCAAAGGAAAGTCTTACTGCACTTGCGCAAGTTGAAGTTTGAGACGCCATTCACAGTGGTCTTCCTGAAGAAAACACTGCAATCCATGGGCATTCCTGGATTGAGTGATAGCAAAAAGAGGCCAGTCCGTGGGCATATTATGGGAGTTCCAATGGTGTGTCTACAATTGTGGCAGTTTTCCTAGTCGTAGAACCACAGTCTCAGAGGCAATATTTAGAGAGAAAGAAACAGTATACCTGAATCTGCACAGCATGGGACTTGAGTCAATGTGCATCTGAGGTTGCAGCGATGGTGGTGTGTTCTCAACCCCCAGAGTTTCTGATCACAAAGCATATAAGGAAAGTGAATGTACAGTAGCAGCCTTTGCTCGGTCCGTTGCACGCTGGTTTAGCTGGGGAGTCCGTTAGCAAGCATTTGCATATTTTTTCACACATACTACCTGAGAAATTGAAAGTACAAATGTAAACGCATACAAACTCTATATCAGCCATGTTGTACTGCAGGTAGGGTAGATTTAATATGCAAACAAAACAGATTTTTTTTTTCCTATCTGTGTATACTGTATCTAGCAAATCATTTTGTTCATATTTTGATCAAATTATTTAAGCTTGCAGCACGTTGTCAAGTAACCCCACTTCTCTGCAAGTCCCTACACTAGCATATACTGTATGCCCAGCACACCATTACAGATAAATGCACACACACCCACATAGGGTAACACTAGACAAGGGCTGGCTAGTGAGGCCTCTTCTTTTCTGTTTTAGGGCATAGTTTTTGGACGCTTAAATTTTTCCATCAACCTATGAACAAAATTCCTATGCTTTTATATGCTAGATACACAAATATTGCCACTATATTAATGTTTTGGGCTACATACAAATGAGTTCTCAGTTATTTTACCCATGTTTGCTAATAGCAGGCTGTTTGCTGCGACTACTGTGCCAATGAATGTGCACATACACTACGTACGCACCCGCGATTCATAGGATTGCATGGAGTGTATGCATCTGCATATTGGTCGCATGCGGGCAAGGCTAGTCGCAGTTGCGATGCATACGCACGTATGACCCATTCAAGTAAGATGACCATGGACACATCTGTAGAAAACAAGATAGCATACCTTGTAAGCAAAATAAATGCACCCCATGAACCCCATGGTTCATCCTGATACAAAGTTGCATGCTTTTTTGTGCTTTGCTCCCAGCTGAGGATCAGCCCCGGTATTTCTAAACTGACTTCCAATTGCGCTTTTTATAGGTTCATTGCCATCCCCTGCTTTCCAGAGGAGGCACACATCCTGGCAGCCTCAGTGTCTGCACATGACTTGCATGCGGGATGCAGTTATTTTGCCGGCGGTCGGGATCCCAGCGGTTAAGATACCGACGCCGGAATCCCGGCCGCTGACAATGCCGACAGCCGGAATCCCAGCTAACGGGCTATTTCCACTCGTAGGAGTCCCCTGCAAGGGGACTCTTTGCACTCGCCCCGCTGCCGGTATACTGATGGCCGGGATGCCGTTGTCGGTATCCTGATGGCCGGAATCCCGGCCGTCGGTGTATCATACTGATCCCTTGCATGCAGCAGCACTTACAGTAGATATGTTGTAATCAGTGTCGGACTGGGGAATGAATGGCCCACCGGGGGAATGCTGTTGTAGGGACCCATGCGTAAAGGTGTGGCCAGCCACCACAGAGGTTTGGCTAACCATTACAGAGTACATGTTCTGTGCGCCCCTTGGTGAATATGTAATAAACCATGTTCTTATGAAGTATAAAGTAGCATATGTATAATGCATAATTCATGTGCACTAGGATAGAGACTGGAACCTGATCCCTAGAGGAGAAGGAGGGCCCACAGGCAGTGGGGCCTACCGGTGGTTTCCCCTGTTCCCCTGTGGGCCAGTCCGACTCTGGTTGTAATGCAATGACCTTGTAGCTGCACAAATCAAGGTCCACAGCGCCACCAAAGAGGATTTTGTGCTGTTCATTTACTTTGCAAATGAGACCCACTAAGTTGGATCTAGGTCAAAATGAGAATGAGTGAAACTAAACCTCATTTTTAGTATAACTTGATTGTTTGAGTTGAAATTTGGACAAATCAGATTTTACATTTTCTTAAATCAATTAGGGGGAAAAAACAGAGAAAGGATCATGGGCACTCAATCCATAAGAATGCAATAAAACAACTTTTATTATAAATCTTGTATTATAAATAAAACTTTTATTATAAATAAAGTGTGGTGAACTAACACACAAATACACAAAAACACATCTACATATAAAATGTAACAAATTACTCAAAATAAATAGAGCAATAATATGTTCAATTTTTTACTACAGTGGGTGCTTTATGTCCTATAATATAAAGAATTCCTGATAAACACTGGAGTGATAATATCTGAATTGATTGAAGACCATGGGTCATTGTCTATTTGCGGCTTAATTCCCGAAAATGCCAATTTTTGGAGGTTAGCTGCGAGTAATCCCTGAATGTGTCACAGGGAAACCACAGCAGATTTCTCCGGTATCTGCTGCGATCCCTCCATTCCCGCCGGTACTGTAGCTGCATCATCCTAGGTTTCTATGGGGGATGTGACACTGCCCGATTTACCTCTCCGGAGATTAGCCCCTGCAGCTACAGCCATCTATAGATGGTGGTTACCTATTATATAGGCTACGCATCGCGGATTCAGCCATCAGGGGTTCCCCCAGAACCCTCCCGGAAATGGGCGCTGTGCATGTGTGGTCAGCCCAGCGGGTGCTTCATAATACATCCCGCCGATGCAGTGGCGTAACTACTGCCCCCGCAGTCCTTGCGGTGGCTTGGGGGCGAGGGGCTGCAGGGGCGCCACTGATTTAGCACAGATTGACATGCGGACGAGCGTCCGCATGTCAATCTGTGGTCTCCTCCCTCCGCTGCTGTGTTGGAGGGACACGGAGCGCACAGGGCGCGCCTCTCCTGTGTCCCTCCTGGGTCTCCGGCCGGTCTAATAAAGGAAGTGCCGTTCGTGAGCTTTGATTGGCTCACGAACCGGCACTTCCTTTATTAGACCGGCCGGAGACCCAGGAGGGACACGGGAGAGGCGCGCGCTGTGCCCTCAGTGTCCCTCCAACACAAAGGAGCGGGGGAGGGGAGGCACTGTGGGGTTATATCTGGCACTGGGGGCATATACTTGGCACTGTGGGGGAATATCTGGCACTGGGGGGAGCAGGCACTGTGGGGGAATATCTGGCACTGGGGGCATATACCTGGCACTGGGGGGAGCAGGCACTGTGGGGGAATATCTGGCACTGGGGGCATATACCTGGCACTGGGCGGAGCAGGCACTGTGGGGGAATATCTGGCACTGGGTGCATATACCTGGCACTGTGGGGGAATATCTGGCACTGGGGGGAGCAGGCACTGAGGGGGCATATGTGGCACTGTGGGGGAATATCTGGCACTGGGGGCATATACCTGGCACTGGGGGGAGCAGGCACTGTGGGGGAATATCTGGCACTGGGGGCATATACCTGGCACTGTGGGGGAATATCTGGCACTGGGGGGAGCAGGCACTGAGGGGGCATATGTGGCACTGTGGGGGAATATCTGGCACTGGGGGCATATACCTGGCACTGGGGGGAGCAGGCACTCTGGGGGAATATCTGGCACTGGGGGCATATACCTGGCACTGGGGGGAGCAGGCACTGAAGGGGCATATGTGGCACTGTGGGGGAATATCTGGCACTGGGGGCATATACCTGGCACTGTGGGGGAATATCTGGCACTGGGGGGAGCAGGCACTGAGGGGGCATATGTGGCACTGGGGGAGTATATTTGGCACTGGGGGCATGTACCTGGCACTGTGGGGGAATATCTGGCACTGGGGGCATATGTAGCACTGGGGGGGTATATTTGGCACTGGGGGCATGTACCTGGCACTGTGGGGGAATATCTGGCACTGGGGGCATATGTGGCACTGGGAGCACGGCCCTAGCAACAAGCACTACCCCCTAGCAACGAGCATGACACCCAGTGCATGAAACCCCTGGCAACGAGCATGACACCCTGAGCATGAAAACCCCTGGCACCGTGCATGGAACCAAGAGCATGAAACCCCTGGCAACGAGCAGGTAATTTAAAAGCAATTAGAAGCCTTACTGTAGAACTTAATGTGTAATGGGCATTACGATGTGTGGCATAATGTATCATGGACATT
This sequence comes from Pseudophryne corroboree, assembly GCF_028390025.1. Taxonomy (NCBI): domain Eukaryota; kingdom Metazoa; phylum Chordata; class Amphibia; order Anura; family Myobatrachidae; genus Pseudophryne; species Pseudophryne corroboree. The sequence continues at coordinate 147,797,753 of NC_086450.1, forward strand.
GCGGTGTGTGTCATAATGTGTCAGGCATTACGGTGTGTTGTATACTATATCACGGGCATTGTGGTATGTGGTATAATGTCTCAGGATTATTGCGGTGTGTGTCATACTGTGTCACAGACATTGTATGTGCTATAATGTATCAGGGGCATTGCAGTGTGTAGCATAATGTATAACGGGCATTGCGATTCCTGTGTCACAGGCATTACGGTGTGTGGCATAATGTGTCGGGGGCATTACAGTGTGTGCATATTGTGTCATGTGCATTATTGTGTGTGGCATAATGTCTAAGGGCCATTGCAGTATGTGGCATAATGTATACTGGGCATTACTATAAGGAGGAAAAATGACAAATAATGTAAGCGGCATGAATCAGGATTATTTTTCTTTCCTGTGGTGGCTAACGTCTGGGCGTGCAGGTTGCAAAACTGGGGTATAAGGTAGTCTTTTCCTGCAATGCCACCCCCTTTATGCGAAGCCACGCCCATTTCAATGAAGCCACACACCCCTTCTGGCGGCGCGCGCCTTGGGCGCGCGCATGTTTGTCCCTTTACTAGTTCCAATTATGGGGGGGGGGGGGGAGCGAAGATTTTTTTGGCTTGGGGGAGAAAAATTTCTAGTTACGCCACTGCGCCGATGTAATTGCATTCTGCAATGCGATTCTGGGTGTTAATATCATGCCCAGATAGCATTGCAAATGCTTTAAATAAATAATGGGCCCCTATGACACCAAAACTCACCGCTTACACTGGCCCCTATGACACCAAAACTCACCGCTTACACTGATATTATTTGCAAATGTTTCTGCATACTGTATATTAGCATTGTGTATCATACAGCTATTTAGTTTTGTAGTCTGTATATAAATTTTTGCATTGTGTCTTTGAAAGGCCTATTTATCACCATCTGGATCTGATGATGCGGATGACAGGTGATTAACTAGACCAAACTCGCACTGCGATAATTGAGTACATCGCAGGGATGTATCAATTATTGCATGCAGGGACAGAGCTTGCGAGCAACCTCTGTCCCTGCGATGCCTCTCCACAGCATCATCGGTTCCCCCCCATCACTACTACCCTCGCGCTGCAGAAGAGCCCCTCACCCCTGGGTTTATACTTACCAGTCGCAGGAGCCGGTGTCTGCTGCTTCCAGGAGGCTGCTGTGCGCTGGGTCCTTCTTCTGTGCTGTGTCCCCCGGTGCTGTAAAGTGAGCTGCCGTTTGCAGCATCACTTTACTGCACTGGGGATCAAAGCGCAGCATATGGAGGACCCAGCACCTGAGTATGGGAAATGCGATGTGGGTTACTAAAAAAATTACAATTAAAGGGCTTGGAGCAGTTTGAAAACTGCTCCATATGCCCTTTAATACATTCAGGTGATACTAAAATAATGGGAAAAGGGTGTGAAAACACCCTTTTTCACATTATTTTAGTAAAAATAATGTTAATAAATAGGTCCCTTAAGGTGTGTACACACGGTAAGATTTTTTCTTTTGATTTTGACTATACTGTATAGTCAAAATCAAAAGAAAAGTTAGTGCAGATCGCAAGGTGAAAGTCACCTTGTGATCCTGATGTGATACCGTCCTGCAATGTCGGTATCGCAAGCCTAGATAGACTGTGCAGGCAAGTCAATTTTCACTATCTAGTGTAAAAGAATAGTCAAAATTGTCACTTAGCCAAAATCGTCATCTAGGCTTGCGATACCGACCTTGGGCCTCATCTACGAACAGTCACACAGACATGCGGGGGGATGCCGAGCACAGGGCTAGTCCGCCTCGCATATCAGGCCCGACCCCCCGCACAAGTACAAAAGCATCGCACAGCGGTGATGCTTTTGTACTGGAAGATTAGCTCCCTGCCAGTGCAGCTCCTGCGCACTGGCAGGAGCTACTCGTCGCTGTAAGGGTCGCTGCGGCTGTGTGTGACGTCACAGAGCCAACGCGGCCCTCCCCTCCAGCGGTCCGGGCACGCCTGCATTGCCCGGACCGAAGGCCACCGACCTGCCCCTCCCACCCATTGATCGCCTCTACCTGTCAATCAGGCAGAGGTGATTGCAGGGCTGAGACAGCCGTCAGCTGACTGACATGCGCCGGCGCACTGCGGCGAATGCACAGTTCAGACCTGATCGGCTGCTGTGCGAAAACACCCCTAGTCCCATATCGCATAGTGAGAATCGGGGTTATCCCAAATCTCACTGTTTATACACACCTTTAGTCACATTACTTTGTGGTACTTCATACAGTGGAGGTCATATTTATTTCATATGATACTGAAATATTTACATTATTTTAGGGAACAACTCTGTGGCCAAACAGTCTCGATACAGGATAATAACACAAGAAGTCCTGAATGGAGGACAGGAATGTCCTGGTACTCTGTACGAAGAGAGAGAATGTGAGACTGTCCCGGTCTGTCTAATGTACAGGTAGGTCTTTAACCTTTTATTGTTATACCATGCATGACAATTAATGCAGTTTCACAAATTTTTCAAGCCTTTGTATGCTCACAACTTCTTGAATATTGGTGGTTTTCTAATTGCACTGCAAGGCCAGCTGTGGCAGAGTGAGCTGAGTCGTTACTGGATCTTCAGATATCATTACATCAGCAGGCTGACTAAAACCCCCTTCAGACTGCCAGCAATAACCCGTGTTATTGCACTTCAATGAGCGAGCAACCCGGCTCGCTGTGTAGTGTGAAAGGGTAAACTGGATCAATGTGACCCAGCACCTGTTATCTGCGGAAGAGGCAGCTCTTGGAGATCATCTCATCATCAAGCGCCCCCTCGGCACGTGTCGGCGGTGATGTCAACAACCCGGCAATAAGCTGTGTCAAGCCACCAGTCTTTTAGGGGGTCTCAGCCGGGTTGCACCCGGTAAGGACCCGAGTGCAAAATCCCAGGTGCAACCTGGCAATGCGGTCTGAAAGGGGTAATGATATAATGCAATGGGCAGGGTGGGGCATTATACTGGGTTGCACATCGGATCTTCTTGTGTGTGTGGTGTCTTCTGGCGCTGTGGTAGACGGGTCAGCAAGACTTTTTAACAAAAGTAGATGTGCCCTTTAACCATAAAAAATATTATCTATAAACAACAGCAAAAATATAATTTTATGTTTTTATGTGTTTGCCCTTACTTAAAAGTACACACTGTGTTATAAAATAAAAAAACTTCAATGAATGTACTGGTAAAATCATACAAAAAATAAATAAAATAGAGTTGGTGTAATATATGTAACCAATTATAGGGATGAATATTACCTGCGCAAACCCCTTTTGTATAGAAGGACGTTTGATTAAGAAAAATCGGAAAGGGGATAGTGTAGGAGACGTGGAAAGAAAATGTTGGAGTATGAAAAATTAAATAGTAAAAGAGACAGTGAAGGTTTTTCAGAAATGGTGCAGCCGACAGATGAACTAGTACCCTTACTAGCAATAACTAGAATTAAAACAGAAAATTATCTTGGCGCACCAGAGGTTTTAAAGAAGAGATAGCAAAAAGAATAGGTCAGACTGATTCAATCTAAAAGTATTTGTTCTTTATTTAAAACACAATATAAAACATAATAAAGTTTCCTTCAAAAATCAACATGATTCTGTCTTTGCATCATATAATAAGACAAAATGGTGTACTGATATTGCGAGTTCACTGCCTTTCACAGACAATAATATATTGATGTTAATGCACCAACACCTTGATGTTCCTTTAAGTAAACAGTCTCTATTTGTGTGGACTTTTATTGGCCGTCTGCTCCCTTATCTCCCGCAGCTCAATTAGATTACTTGACAAAATGCAGTTTCGGGTTTCTCCGCCCTTTGCTGCAGCCGTGTTTAATACACAAGTACTATCCTATGTTGCCCACTATGAGATGTGTGAGCTGGCGCTTGTTTAGGCAATAGTACCTGTAGGCTTTTTTAATGCTTTAGGTAATGTTTTAGAAACAACTATGCTCGTAGACATGATCAGCTGGTGAGCGTCCAATCTACCCCATTTTTGTTTTATGATTATATGTAGTTTTAATAAAAAAAATTTACACTATTGGGAGCATATCCTTATGATTTGTTTGAGGAAACAACGTAATCAAGCCATTAATGAGAGAAGGTGTATGTGTTAGGGTCTCCTGCCCTGTGCTGCCACGTCGTCATGGCAACCGGGAGACAAGTGCTAGTGGAGTAACCTGAGCGCAGCTGATACTCCGGTTCGGGTCTTTTGCTGTGCAGTGGTTATAGGCTCTGTGCACGGCAGGGGGTCCGGTGCTGGTTTTTGTGCTCACAGTCTGTGAGGTCTGAGTGGGGCGTGGACAGCACCTGCTTTATAAGGCCTCTTTTCAGGGTAAGCAGATGCTGCTGAATCTTTGTTGGTTAGTCAGTTCATGAAAGTTAGCCAGCACTGTGTAGCTTTGTATTTGTTTGTTGCTTACTGCAAATAGGCCTGGGGATTTGGTATTACACTCTGCCAATCCAGACCTAGCAGTAAGACTGGAGTCAGTCGTTTAGCTTGCTGGGGTTCTGTTACCACTCTGTGAACTTAGCAAGTTTGCGGCTGTATTCTAAGACTTGCCTGTCTAATCCTGTCTCACTGTGCTAGGTGTCAGGGGTCAGTTTAGTGGCAGTAAGCTAAAACCTGTGCACTGCAAGTGAGAAATAGGATTGTGGAGACTCTCCTTGTGTCTATCATTCCATCTCTGACCAAGGAGTTTACTGCCACACCCGTTGGTAACCCTTTAGGGTTTTGCTGTTGCCCTTAGCAACAGCATTTCGGGTTCTCTATGTATTAAAACACAACATCTTGCTTTTTCCATCTGTGCAGTTCTAATACAAAGGAGATACCCAGTTCCTTAGCCTCTGGGCTTCTCTGTTCACTTTGTGTGTATTTTGTTACCCTATTACCTTCTGTGTACGTTATGTCATATTCCCCAGTTTGTCTGTGAGTCCATTTGTTTTGCATAACAGTTCAAACACCAGTACATTCCTGCAGACACTGGAGTGCATAACAGTTCTGACACCAGTACTTTCCTGCAGGCACTGGTGTGCATAACATATTCAGCAGCCTAATACTCCTGTTGAAATTTTGTGGGAATATGGAGCATACCCCTCAAAATACGTTGCAACAGGTGGTCGATCAGGTGCAGGTCCTGACTCGACAATTTAATGATTTGTCCATTAAAATGCACACCTCCCAGGCTGCTGGTGGAGCTCCCGCAGCAGCAGCACCTGCAGGGGTTAAGGAGCCGAAAGTAAATCTCCCGGATCGTTTTTCTGGAGATCGCTCGCAGTTCTTTTGTTTCAAGGAGAGCTGCAAGCTATACTTCCGGCTTAGGCCTCAGTCTTCTGGGTCGGAGATTCAGCGGGTGGGCATAGTGATTTCCTTGCTACAAGGAGACCCACAGGTCTGGGCATATGGGTTGCAGCCTGACTGTCCGTCGCTTAAAAGTGTTGATGCTTTTTTTACGGCACTGGGCATGTTGTATGATGACCCTGACAAGACGGCCTCAGCCGAGGCTCAGATTTCGATCCTTAAGCAAGGGCGAAGGCCAGTTGAGGTTTACTGTACGGAGTTTCGGAGGTTGGCCCATGATACCCAGTGGAATGACCCAGCCCTGAGACACCAGTACCGAAGAGGTCTTTCTAACCAGATAAAGGACCAACTGGTACAATATCCCTTGCCTGATAGCTTGGATCAGCTCATGCAGTTATCCATCCGGGTGGATAGACGGCTGAGAGAGCGTAGGCTTGAAAGGGAGACTGAGATTTCCTTCCTTCCCAAGGGAACCTCAGACTCTGAGGAATTTTCTGAGGAGCCTATGCAGATTGGGGCTACCCGCCTCTCCTCGCGTGAGAAGACGCGGAGGAGACAGCAGGGGTTGTGTTTGTACTGTGGGAATAAAGGTCATGTGGTAGTATCATGCCCAGAAAAGCCGGAAAACTTCAGGGCCTGAGGGTGATGGGAAATATCCTGTCAGGCCAGAAGTCAGAATTTCCCAAGAAGACTTTTATCATTCCGGTGACCATGAAGATCCTCGGTCAAACTGTCTAGACTGAGGCCTTTGTGGACAGTGGGGCAGACGGGGTTTTTATGGACCGCCAATTCGCCCTGAAACACTCTGTTCCCTTAGTACCCTTGGCATCGGAAATTGAGATTTGTGGGTTAAACGGGGAACCATTATCCCAAGGTAAAATTACCTCTTGCACTAGCCAGATTTCTTTGTTTATTGGAGCCACACACTCTGAAAAATTGTCCTTTTATGTGACTGTCTGTACTTTCGCCCCATTGGTGTTGGGGTTACCCTGGTTAAGGGCCCACAATCCTCAATTTGACTGGGTCTCTAGGGAGATTCTTAGTTGGGGTACTGATTGTTTCAGGAGTTGCTTGAGCCTTCCAGTCAGGCTCTCGCAGCTAAGTTTGCCAGGATTGCCAGGGTGTTATGCAGATTTTGCGGACGTGTTCTCCAAAAAAGTTGCAGAGGTACTACCTCCCCATCGCCCCTATGACTGTGCCATTGATTTGTTGCCAAATGCTAAGCTTCCCAAGAGCAGGTTGTACTCCCTGTCACGTCCTGAGACTCAGGCTATGGCAGAGTACATTCAGGAGAACTTGGCTAAGGGATTTATCAGACCTTCACAGTCTCCAGTTGGGTCGGGGTTCTTCTTCGTGGGTAAAAAGGACGGTTCGTTGCGACCCTGCATCGACTTCAGGGAATTGAACCGTATCACGATTAAAAACTCATACCCACTGCCTCTCATTTCGGTCTTGTTTGACCAGCTTCGTACTGCCACCATTTTTTCTAAGATTGACTTACGCGGTGCGTACAATCTAATCCGAATAAGAGAGGGGGATGAATGGAAGACTGCCTTTAATACCCACTCAGGGCATTATGAATATTTGGTGATGCCTTTTGGGCTCTGTAATGCCCCGGCAGTCTTCCAGGATTTCATGAATGATGTGCTCAGGGAATATTTGGATAGATTCTTAGTTGTATACTTAGATGACATCCTAATCTTCTCCCATTCCCTGGAGGAACATCGGAAGCATGTACGCTTAGTCCTCCAGAAACTCAGAGACCACCGGCTTGGGGCGAAGCTGGAGAAGTGCGAATTTGAAGTTCAGCAAATCGCATTTCTAGGATATATTATCTCCCCAGAAGGTTTCCAAATGGAGGGTTCCAAGGTACAGGCAGTCCTGGATTGGGTGCAGCCCACTAGTTTGAAGGCGCTTCAGCGTTTCCTGGGCTTTGCGAATTTTTATAGACGATTTATCGCTGGATTTTCGTCTATAGTGGCGCCCTTGGTGGCACTCACTAAGAAAGGGGCGGATGTTGCTCACTGGTCTTGTGAGGCTAAAGCGGCTTTTGCCCGTCTCAAAAGGGCATTTGTTTCGGCCAAGGTGCTGCGACACCCAGATCCAGAGCGTCCTTTTGTGGTGGAGGTGGATGCCTCTGAGATGGGTATTGGGGCAGTGCTTTCTCAGATGGGAGTGTCTGATAATCGCCTTCATCCCTGTGCTTACTTTTCCCGTAAATTTTCGCCTGCCGAGATGAATTATGACGTGGGTAACCGGGAATTGTTGGCTATTAAGGATGCACTCGAGGAGTGGAGACACTGGCTTGAGGGGGCTAAGTTTGTGGTCTCAATTCTCACTGACCATAAGAATCTGGCATATTTAGAGTCAGCGAAGCGTCTCAATGCCAGGCAGGCACGATGGGCTTTGTTTTTTGCTCGCTTTAATTTTTTGATAACATATCGCCCTGGGTCAAAAAACATCAAGGCTGATGCGCTCTCGCGGAGTTTTGCTCCAATCCAGGAGACCACCGAGGAGCCGTTGCCCATTGTTTCCCCATCATGTATTAAAGTGGACATTACCCAGGACCTCTTATCATTAGTCCTTAGAGCACAGGAGCAGGCTCCTCCAGACCTTCCGGTAGGTCTTTTGTTTGTGCCTCCTAGGTTAAGACAGCGAGTGTTCCTGGAATTCCATGCCAAGAAGTCGGCAGGTCACCCGGGTATTGCCAGAACTCGGGAGTTGCTATCTAGGGCGGTGTGGTGGCCCTCGGTGGCTAAGGATGTGGATCAGTGGGTTCGGGCATGTGACATCTGTGCCCGAAATAAGACTCCTAGAGGGGTTCCTGTTGGCCCATTACATCCACTCTCTATCCCATCTAAGCCATGGACCCACATTTCAATGGATTTTGTGGTGGACTTGCCCAAATCCTCGGGGATGACAGCCATCTGGGTTGTCGTTGACAGGTTTTCGAAGATGGCGCACTTCGTTCCACTGGTTGGGCTGCCATCAGCCAGACGCCTGTCTGAATTATTTATGCTGCATGTTGTGCGTCTCCACGGGTTGCCACTTGATGTGGTCTCTGACCGCGGATCCCAGTTTGTGGCCAAATTCTGGAGGGCATTATTTTTTCCGATCTCCAGATTTCTGTCAGCTTGTCGTCAGGCTACCATCCGCAGTCTAATGGGCAGACTGAAAGGGTGAACCAGTCCTTGGAGCAGTTCCTCAGGTGTTATGTCTCCAAGTGTCAGACTGACTGGGTTGCTCATCTGTCCATGGCGGAGTTTGCCTATAACAACGCGGCTCACTCTGCTACAGGGATCTCTCCCTTCCTTTGTGTGTATGGGCATCATCCTAAGGCCAATTCTTTTGACCCCCTGGACTCCACGCCTGGTGGTTCCTCTGTGGTTTCGGTCCTTAGAGGTATTAGGCGGAAAGTGAAGAAAGCCCTTGTGTCTGTGTCATTAGTGACCAAAAGGGTTTTTGATAAGCGGAAAAGACCCTGCAGCTTCAAATTAGGAGACTTCGTCTGGTTGTCTACCAAGAATTTGAAGTTGAGACAGCCATCTCATAAGTTAGGGCCCCGGTTCATCGGCCCTTATAAGATCACCAGGGTTATCAATCCGGTGGCATTTCAGTTAGATCTGCCCCGTTCTTTGGGTATCAATAAAACATTTCATTGTTCCCTTTTAAAACGGGCGATTAGTAATCCTTCTTCCAGTGGAAGACCTTCCCCTCTTCTGATACGTGGCCAGAGGGAGTTTGTTGTTGAAAGGATTCTTGACTCCAAGGTGGTTCGGGGTCGGCTGTCATTTTTGGTGCACTGGAAGGGGTATGGCCCGGAGGAGCGGTCGTGGGTGCGCAGTTGTGATCTTCATGCCCCCAGACTGATACGCTCTTTCTTCTCGCAGTTCCCCGATAAACCCGGTGGTAGGGGTTCTTTGACCCCTCGTCAGAGGGGGGGTACTGTTAGGGTCTCCTGCCCTGTGCTGCCACGTCGTCATGGCAACCGGGAGACAAGTGCTAGTGGAGTAACCTGAGCGCAGCTGATACTCCGGTTCGGGTCTTTTGCTGTGCAGTGGTTATAGGCTCTGTGCACGGCAGGGGATCCGGTGCTGGTTTTTGTGCTCACAGTCTGTGAGGTCTGAGTGGGGCGTGGACAGCACCTGTTTTATAAGGCCTCTTTTCAGGGTAAGCAGATGCTGCTGAATCTTTGTTGGTTAGTCAGTTCATGAAAGTTAGCCAGTACTGTGTAGCTTTGTATTTGTTTGTTGCTTACTGCAAATAGGCCTGGGGATTTGGTATTACACTCTGCCAATCCAGACCTAGCAGTAAGACTGGAGTCAGTCGTTTAGCTTGCTGGGGTTCTGTTACCACTCTGTGAACTTAGCAAGTTTGCGGCTGTATTCTAAGACTTGCCTGTCTAATCCTGTCTCACTGTGCTAGGTGTCAGGGGTCAGTTTAGTGGCAGTAAGCTAAAACCTGTGCACTGCAAGTGAGAAATAGGATTGTGGAGACTCTCCTTGTGTCTATCATTCCATCTCTGACCAAGGAGTTTACTGCCACACCCGTTGGTAACCCTTTAGGGTTTTGCTGTTGCCCTTAGCAACAGCATTTCGGGTTCTCTATGTATTAAAACACAACATCTTGCTTTTTCCATCTGTGCAGTTCTAATACAAAGGAGATACCCAGTTCCTTAGCCTCTGGGCTTCTCTGTTCACTTTGTGTGTATTTTGTTACCCTATTACCTTCTGTGTACGTTATGTCATATTCCCCAGTTTGTCTGTGAGTCCATTTGTTTTGCATAACAGTTCAAACACCAGTACATTCCTGCAGACACTGGAGTGCATAACAGTTCTGACACCAGTACTTTCCTGCAGGCACTGGTGTGCATAACATTATGAGAACCAGCCCGCTCATCTTTTCAACATTGAATGCTTTATTGTCTACTAAATATTGTAGACCATCACACTTCGTAGGAGTCCATACAATGAGACTGTTGAAAATGTTTTTTTTTAATCAAGTGTTTTTTATTGCTTTTCAAGAACAGAACAACATAAAACAGTACAAAACTTACAAATAAACAGTTACAAAACCGTACTTGTGCTTTTCAGACACATTCCCTAAACATCAGCCATACCGTATGGTAAAGAGGCATATCTATATATCAAGCGTATGGCCACCTAGTGCCAATACAATCTGTAAACATAGAATATAAAGGGTTTTAAACTATGACAACCAACAGCAGTATAATAAAGATATTATATCCTCAATAAATAAAAGAGATACACCAATACCATTCATCGGAATAGTTATAGAGGATATAGAAAGATAAAAAGAAGAGAATCAGGTTAAATTACATACCAAGATGCTTGGGAGGTAGACTGGACCGTGTCGGGAACAATTCAGCGCTGTACACAACACAATATTTAAGACGGAGGATCAATATAGTGCTATGAGTTCCTCCAGGAGTCCCATATCTTATCAGATTTCAGTGGACAGTTACATTTAGTGTACATAAAATGCTCATGAGAGAGAGTAGTATTCAACAGGGCAAGCCATTCAGCAGACGACGGAGGGGCATGAGCCATCCAGTTGCGGGCTATACACACTCTGGCCAATGTTAAAGCTGTGTTGACATAAAGACGAGAGTGAAGCTGGAGTGATTCCTGTAAATCAAGGCCAAATATACAAATACGCAGGGTCATCAGCGGAATCTGTATACCCGTGTGACTCACAGAGGCCGTGACATCCTCCCAGAAGGCATACACCCGTGGGCACTGCCAAAGCAAGTGCCAGAACCCAGCAGCCGGAGCAGAACATTTCGGACAGGTATCAGAAGCCGAGCCTCCAAACTTAAGCAAACCACAAGGAGTCCAGTAGATCCTATGCAGGATGTACAGCTGTATCTGCTGGAATCTAGCACTTGCCAAGGCCACACGCGGGGAGGCCAGGATATGGTCCCAATCTTCATCATCAATTGCACCCAAATCTATTACCCATTTAGCCCGGAGGGCGCTCAGCCCATCCGAACCAGAGAAGGAGAGGAGGGAGGAGTAGAGAACCGAGACCATTCCACAAGAAGGCAAAGTATGGATTATTGTATAAACAGGGGATTCAGAGAGTCGTGGAACAGAGCCCCGCCACTGCGCCGTCAGTGCATGCCGGAGCTGTAAATACCGAAAAAAATAATGTCTAGGGATGGCATATGTAGAAGATAAATGATCGAAACTATGGAGTACTCCATCCTGATAAAGGCAGACACCCCAAAAGAGGTCCAGCCAGAGATGCCCTCCGAACCATAAAGTTCAGAAAAAGACATATTGTTCCAGAGCGGAGAACAGGGGTCCATCGTGGAATCTCCCAATAATTTCTCAACCACCAGCCATACTCTACGAGCCTGTTGTAACAACGGGGGAAGAGAGGACAATGAAGTACGTGCTAGTAGAAACTGCAATGGAGAAAACAATAGGCCAGCTTTATCCAAAAGAGCCACTGGGAGGTTCGCATAATCCCCTGGGGCAACCCACTCACAGAGTTGTACCAGCTGGGCAGCTAAATAATACATACGCATATCCGGCAATGCCAGACCACCTTCTGCTCTGGGTCTGCTAAGTGTTTTATATGCAATACGGGCACGTTTACCACCCTAAATAAAGGAGGCGATATACCGGGAAATAAACGAAAATTGCGAGGTAGGGATATAAGCCGGTGCATTCTGCAGCATATAGAGAAATTTGGGTTGGATGATCATTTTGACAACATTCACACGGCCCGTAACAGTTAAAGGGAGTTTCTGCCAAATTTGTGTCTTTATACGTAAATTATCAATCTTAGGGGTCAAATTCAAGGCGACAAAATCTTTAGGAGAATGACAAATTTGAATGCCGAGATATTTAAACTGGGAACACCATTTAAGGGGGAAACACCACTGATTTGTCCCAATTAATACAGATACCTGAGAAAGAGCCAAACACCTTCACCAAGTCAAGAAGGGCAGGAAATGAAATGGATATATCCTTCAAAAATAATATCATATTGCCTGCGTATAAACCAATTTCCAAAAACACAAAGGGGGGAGAGGCACACCACCACTCACCACTCCACAATGTCCAGGCACCCTCAGCAGTAGTAGAAAACAGGCAGGCTTCAGCAGGGTCCACACAGGAGACTGAAAAGCAGGAGACAGCACAGAGATGGAGCAGAGGCCACCCCCACAAGCAGGCCACACAGTGCAGCAGGCACCAGGTATCACACTCCTCGGCAGGAGAGGCTCCAGAGACCCCGGTCCGAGTTTGGCAGCACAGCAATTGGCAGCGAGAGAGGCGCAAGTGGGAGCAGGGCCACGCTCCCCGCCGGTTTCAAGATGGTGCCCAGTGGTCCAGCAGAGATAGCTGGGCAAGTCAGGACGGCCGAGAGTAGGGAGCAGGGCTCACACAGGAGGAATCAGCAGTCTCAGGGTGGCGCCCGTTGCAGACAGGCCGCACCGGGACAGAGCAGCGCGGCAAACACAGGGGCACAGTACACAGCCGTGAGGCACAGGAGGCCCTGCAAAAACAGCTCCAGGTGGGCAGCAACCCCTTAGACACCCGTGCAGGGCTATCAGAGCATGCAGACAGGGCAGCAGGATAAAGAATAGGATAATTAGGCTGGGGAGCTAGGAGATCACATCCTACTCCATGTCCAGCTAGGCCACGCCGCCGACTGTTGAAAATGTTTAATAAATTGGATACCAGAGTTATACGGTACTATGTTGTTTTATGTTCTGAGTTTCTAGAACATTACCCGAATGGTGACCAATTCCATGTAAAAAGAGAAATTGCTCAGTGCCTGATGACTTGGTGACATTTTATTGTATTCGATCTTCACAGCTCTGTTCATTCTAAAAATAGATGGACATTACTTGGAACTTTGCACGTCTGTAAAACAGCATGTTATACTCATTTTGTACAAAATCTCCCCACAATCGCTCATCTCTTCTCTCAGTGGGATTATATTTTACTATTCGTTTTTGAGCTGCAGTATACAGTGCTATAAAGAAGATTTTATAGCATTAATTATCGTCCAGGGGATTAACTGTAATTAATATTTACTGATATCACTAAGACATTTCTGTTGTGCAGTTTTTAGACAATGAATGAATGTCTAAGTAAATGTATCTCAAACATGATATGTGTTACAGAATATAGAGGATATAATTCTAGATATTCTATTTATGACATTCCTGAGATTACAAATTGTGGCTAACATACATTTTTTTTATGAATGATTGGAGACATAGGGTTGACTAGTTTTATCCAGGAGATCTTGATTTGCTTCATTATTTATCACTTCTGGCTTGACAGGTATAACTTAGGCTCAGTTCTAATTGATTTAAAGGCATCAATTAACTGAACCCTGGCTAATAACTTCCTATTAAAAAGTGTTGGGTTATCTTTCGTAAATTAGGACTTTGAAAAGTACCATAATTAGGATTATTGGTATAATATTTTTTTTCTGCTATATTGTTAATGTTACCCACGTTACTCAGTCATTATGGGGCCGAGTCAAAGTTGAGCACTATTTAGATTTTTTTACGCAGTTGGATGATGTTTAATGATCTGTGCATACTCAGGGGATGTGATGTCGCTCTCACTGACCAAAAACCCTCAGCAATATTGCCATGCTGCTGGCTTATGGAAGTAGCAATGGGGCGGCGATGTGAAGCATTGGAAAAATGGGGGCACTTCGGTCTCGTTCTCTGGTCGTGCCAAAATCACATGAGGGTTACTCAGGATGTCTGCTGTTCACGCAGTTGATATGATGCTGCGTCTTTGGATGCAGCAGTGGATCAGAGAAACCAGCAGTGCGTGTATTTTTGCTTAAGATGTCTTCCACACAGTGACTGTGCTATAGCATCCACCACCGAGGTTTGCAGAAGTCAGCAGGGCACAGGCAGATAGATAGGGAGCAGGGAGCCTTGACAAAGCCCGCAAGACAGGGGAAACATTGACGTATTTACTGCCAGGATTGAGGCCAATTGTCTGCAACTCAGAAGCAGTCAGCAGTACTATAGAGCGGGAGTCCAGACCCTGATGAGTGCATGTACAGAGCACTGAGCCGCACACCACGCAGAGGATATGGCTCTCTGCCCACACCACCTGGGAGATATGGCTGAGAGACACAGGGGGAGGGGGAGGGGGGGGGGCTAGGAGGAAGGTAGGCACAGGGGAGGCTGAGAGGCACAGGTGAGGCTGAAAGGCAGAAGCTGTTGGATGCTGAGAGACACAGAGGGGAGGCTGACAAACACACAGTGAAAGGCTAAAAGGCACAGGGGAAGGAGAGGCTGCAAGGCACATGAGGAGGCTGTTAGAGGCTGAGAGACAGGAAGTTGGAGAGGCTGATAAACAGGGGAAGACTTAAAGGCACAGAGGGTGGCTGATTGACATGGGAGTAGGCTGAGAGACACAGGGGAAGCTGAGAGACATAAGGGATACTGAGAAACACTAGAGAAGGCTGAGAGACACAGGAGGATGGTGAGGATTAGAGGCATGAGGATGGTAAGGTTATGAGACACAGGGGAAGGATGAGGTACACAGGGGGTGGTGAGGTTGAGAGACATTGGGAAAGGCTGAGAGACACAGGGGGAGAATAAGAGACACTGGGAGAGGAGGAGGGGGAGAGACATGGGAAGGCTGAGAGACGCAGTGGGGTGGCGAAACTGAGAGACATGGGGGTTTTCGAGTTAAGAAACACAGGGGAATGGTGATGCTGAGAGACACAGGGGGATGGGGAGAGACTGAGTGGGAGGCTGAGAGACACAGAGGAATTGGAAGGCTGAGAGACACCATGAGATGGGGGGCAGAGAAAGACATAGGGGTGGTGAGTCTGAGAGACACGGGGAGAATGGGTCTGGGAGACACAGGTGGAGGATGAGGTTAAGAGACATGGGGATGAGGCTGAGAGATATAGGTGAGATGAGTGGATGGCTGGAGATGGAGAGGCAAAGGGGATGAGGATGGAGACAGCGGGATAGTGCTGGAGATACACAGGCAAGGATGAGACTGGAGCAATACAGGTGAGGAGTGAGGCTGGGGAGATGGGAGTGAGGCTGGAGATAGACAGGTGGGGAAAGCCAATGGTCAACTGACCTGCACCTACCAGGGAGGGATGTGGGGCCCCAAAAACATGAGTGAGATTTCTGTTTCCAGCCCTGAGGACTCAAGAGAAAATATCTAGGAGTCAGGGGCAGATGTATTAAGCCTGGAGAAGTGATAAAGCAGTGATAAGTACAAGGTGATAATGCACCAGCCAATCAGCTCCTAACTGCCAATTTACATATTGGAGCCTATTGGCTGGTGCGTTATCACCTTGCACTTATCACTGCTTTATCACTTCTCCAGGCTTAATACATCTGCCCCTCAGTGACATACTGTAAATGGGTACATCAGGGGTTATTTTCAGTGTTGATGGTAAATATTGAATAGTGAGGCAGAGCACTGAAAGCCAGAATTTCCACAGACCATATCCTGAAAGTAAATATGTTTTAGAATAAATGTATGCATTTAGCAAAAAAGCATAAATGTATTTATTTCTTAATATTTATTTATATGGCACTATCATATTCATCTGTACATTATAAATGGGATCAAAAGAGTAATATAGCTTACAATAGGATAACAGGAGTTGAATATAGGAGGTTAAGTGTGACATATTGCATATTGGTCTAACCACAAAGCATGGGTAAAAAGTGCTTGGTGATTTATATGATCCAGTCATATGGGTGTCTGGATCTGGGCTCTTATGTATAGAAAGAGAACACATTTACATACATTTTGTGTGAACTGTGTAAAGGACTTTAAATAAAATAGAATAGCTTTAAGGTAGTCCAGGAGTTTGATAGGCTAAGTTTTCAGGGAACGTTTGGAGGCTAGCGGAAAGTTTCCCTGTTGTAACAGAATATATTCCACAGACCAGGGCGAGATTAGCAATGAGGCAGATGAAGCTCCAGCTCCAGGCCAACAATTAAAAATAGGCCCATCGTCATGGCATCATAATGTTTTAGTTTTCTCATAAAATTATAATTCTTTTGCATTTTTATATATTTAGGGAGACTGTTCAGCCCATGTGGCCCTTAATTCAACCCTGCCACAGAGTGTATGTTGCCTGACAATATCCTGTAACTGTGAATGTGTAATTAGTGTGGGTGACAGCTACAGATATTACGCAGAGTGAAGTGGACGAGTTTGGAGACATTTTAAGACAAGTGAAGAGATGTATGTTGTTGGTGTACTTTTTGTGACAGCCAATCAATGTAGACATGGGC
This sequence comes from Pseudophryne corroboree, assembly GCF_028390025.1. Taxonomy (NCBI): domain Eukaryota; kingdom Metazoa; phylum Chordata; class Amphibia; order Anura; family Myobatrachidae; genus Pseudophryne; species Pseudophryne corroboree. The sequence goes on from NC_086450.1 coordinate 147,814,332, forward strand.
ATAGCTATAGTGGATGTAGGGGTTGCCATTGCTATGGGGCCCAGATACTTAGAGGGCCCACCTTAGGGGCCTGGCTTAACTGTACTCCGATCATGATCATGGAGCTGCGCTCATCTGATGCGGCTCCATCGCATACCAGCGTTCCCAGCGAGAGTAGGTGATCCGTCCGCCTATTCACGCTGGGAGCGCACAGAGATGCTCCCATTCAAGTGAAAGGGGTGTGTGCGCATCATGGACGCGCGCGCGCCCCTGAAGCGGCGGTAGGTGGAGGCATGATTAGCGTTGCTCCATCTGTAGGTAGTGGAGAAATTAAATTGGGCGCTTCAGTTAGTAGTCTGATAAATAGAAATCTGGAAACAGCTCACAAGAAAGGGATGGCTAACCCCTAAAAGCAGCATGCAGAAAATGAAGACTGGGAGCGCTTATAGATTTAAAATATATTTATTAATGAAGCAATAAAAACAATAATATAAAATGGTAGGTAGCAGCGGACTAATGGGAGATTCACAGTGAGAACAGAACAGCAGCAGGTACAGTATGTGGTGCTGGGGGTGTGGGATTGGAGAAAGGGGGATATCATTCTGTATCATTGGGTGAAGTTTATACGTAAGTTGTGCATGGTTTTTATTATAAGGGTCATAGGTGAGTTAAGGTGAAGAAGTTAATGCTTTTTTGAAGGATTTTTATATTAGACAGAAAGTGGAATGACTGTGAATGGAATTGCTTATGTGATAAAGGAAATGTTTATATGGGGTGGTGGTCAGTTCTGGTGGATTGGGCTGAAATAATTTTTTTTTTTTTCAGAAGGATATTTTTTAGACTGAATGGATAATATACTGTAGTCTCAAAACTTCTCTGTGTTGTATAGTAGTAATTCGCATGCTCTCTATTATGTAGCGGTCAGTATTCTCTGTATTATGTAGCGGTCAGTGCTCTCTGTATTATATGGCAGTCATTCACATGCTCCCTGTATCATATGGTGGTTGTTGGGAATGATGTGCATGCAGGTGTTGTTATTTGCAGAGTTATATTTATTTATTTACAGGTTGTTATATAGGTAGCATATTCCATTGCGCTTTACAATTGGAAACAACAATGGGGGTAATTCCAAGTTGATCGCAGCAGGATATTTTTTAGCAGTTGGGCAAAACCATGTGCACTGCAGGGGGGGCAGATATAACATGTGCAAAGATAGTTAGATTTGGCTGGGTTATTTTGTTTCTGTGCAGGGTAAATACTGGCTGCTTTTTTTTTACACTGCAATTTAGATTGCAGATTGAACACACCACACCCAAATCTAACTCTCTGCACATGTTATATCTGCCCCCCCTGCAGTGCACATGGTTTTGCCCAACTGCTAAAAAATGTCCTGCTGCGATCAACTTGGAATTACCCCCCATGATAAGACAAACTGGGTAATAACAGACATAGAGATAGGAAAGCCCTGTGCTCAAGCCTTCAATCTATAGAGTTATATAAGCACACACAGATGTATGACTCAAACTATGAACAACCCAGTTACTTAATGAGTGGTGTTGATTTATTGAAGTGTAACAGATACAGCCGTGCTCACTGTTGTACTGTAAGCTCACAAGAGCAGGCCTTCTTTCCTCATGTGCCTTTCCTTTTCTTACTTACACTATCTTATACTCCATACTCCCTTTGATGGCACCTAACCCCTGGTTTTCCATACCTGTTCTATTTTGTCCTGTACTGTAAGTGCTGTTTTTCTGTTTGCTCATTTGATTATGTACTGTGTAATGGGCGCTGCGGATCCCTTGTGGTGCCATTTGAATAAAGGATAATAATAATACTGCATATACAGTACAAATATTCTCATGGATCGAAACTTCAGTGTAGAGGGGTATCTATACAGTACACCTGTCTCTATCATGTCACTTCTCACATACTGCTACACTATAATAAAGTAAGGATCTACAAGAAGTAGCAGCACATATGCAGTAATATATATTTAGAGAACAGACCTCCCTGGGTCCTAGTGCTGTGCATGTACGCACAGTAAGGAGACAGTAGTGCACTGCTTTCTAACAGTGCTCTCAGTTTTATATGTTGGTCAGTGATCTCTGTATTATATGGCGGGCAGTGCTCTCTATATTATGCGATGGTCAGTGCTGTCTGTATTATATGGCAGTTATTCACATACTTTCTGTATTATATGGCTGTCAGTGCCCTCTATATTATATGGTGGTCAGTGCTCTCTGTAGCATGTGGCGATCAGTGCTCTCTGTATTATATGGCAGTCATTAACACGCTCTCTGTATTATATGACAGTCAAAAAATGGACTCTGGTGTTTGGCAGTCCTAAAAAATACTCTCTGCAATGTATGGCAGTTACAAAATTGCTCTCAATATTGTATGGTGTTCACAAAAATGCTCTCTGTAGTATATGACGGTCACAAAAATGGTAAGGGGGCTGTGCATACCCAATCACACTCTTATGTATCTCAGTCCTATCTCTACTTGTGACTGGGTGGGTGTAACTTGGCAGTAATGGGATTTGACATGCTGACGGAACTGCAGGTACTGCTGACCGAAAATGTTACCTATCTACTGTTTCAGTAAGTTTGTGACTGCAAATAACTATTAATTACATAAAGAATACAATTTTACCTATCACCGTTTATCGTTATGTAGACCCCTATGCAGGGCCAGTGCAAGGTCTCTCCACACCTTAGGCAAATCTTCAATCTAGCTCCCCCTAACCTGCAAAAAACCCCTCCTCCACCACCACCACCTCCCGGAGGGGAAGTTCAGGTGGCTGCTATGTGGACTGGGGTGAATTGCATCATTATACATATACAAAAAAAAGGGACAACACTCAAGGATTTTTAAAGTGATAAAGTATATTGTAAACAAGTAACAAAATTTTGTGACTTTGTTCACAGTGTACTTTCACTTTAAAATTGTGGTACCCCAGAAAATAGTGTGTGTGCCTTTTTAAGGGTGCTTAAAGGTCCACAGCAACAGAAGGGAAAGGCACTGGCACAGCAGGAGTTAAGCAAGGACTCTGGTCCAATAAAGTGGTCTGGATGCGGACAGCTGATTGGACAGGGGAGCTTGGGAACAAAGGAGCCTTGTGGGAAGAAGGAGGAGAAGTCAACTGGAGACTGGAGGTGCTGGACGCATGCTGAGCGAGGAGCAGAGAGGGAGCTGAGAACGGGTGTCAGCTGCAGGGTCACGCTGGGCGGTGAAAGCAGCGGGGTGCTGCTGGAGAGCCAAGTGCCGGGTGAGCGACTGTTGAGACATCAAAGCCAGAGACCAGACACCGCCAAGCCTCGTGAAAGGCGTGGACGCTGCTGCCATCTTGTAACAGTGAGGAACCATTGAAAACTGGTCCAGCAAGTTATATCCTCAACTCTAAGGGTCTGAGTGAGTACATTGGAACTGACTGACTGAAGCAATGGACAGGTTATACGTACAGCTTAAGTATTCATTGTCACCTGCTGTGCAGTGTTAGAAGGGCACCAGCGGCATACCGTTAAGAATTTAGCCATGGGTATGCCATACCCACGCCGACGGGCCGACGCTCCTCGCCGCTCGCTCCCATCCCTTCCTCCGCTGATCACTGCTGATCACTGCCGCTGCATGAGGGGAGGAGAGCGCAGCGTTCGCTCTCCTGCCCCTCAGTGTCTTTCTTAAATTCAGCGCCAGGCCCGTGAGCCAATGCTGCCAGACCACGAGCTGTGATTGGCTCACGGATCGGCGCTGAATTGAAGAAAGACACCTGCACTGACTGAGGGGCAGGAGAGGCGCACTCTGCGCTCTCCTCCCTTCGCACACACAGGACAGCAGCAGCGGTGAGCGGGGGGGGGGGGGACTGGGAGGGGGGAGGAGAGGCATGTATACCTGGCACTGGGGGCATATCTGGCACTGGGGGGACATGTGTATCTTTCACTGGGGGCATATCTGGCACTGGAGGCATATCTGGCACTGGGGAACATGTATACCTGGCACTGGGGGCATATCTGGCACTAGGGTCATATCTGACACTGTGGAGGACATGTGTATCTGGCACTGGGTGCATACCTGGCACTGGGGGCATATCTGGCACTGCGGAGGACATGTGTATCTGGCACTGGGGGCATATCTGGCACTGGGGGGGACATGTGTATCTGGCACTGGGGGCATATCTGGCACTGCGGAGGACATATGTACCTGGCACTGGGGGCATATCTGGCACTGGGGGGACATGTGTATCTGGCACTGGGGGCATATCTGGCACTGCGGGGGACATGTGTATCTGGTACTGGGGCATATCTGGCACTGCGGGGACATGTGTATCTGGCACAGGGGGCATTTCTGTATCTGGCACTGGGGGCATATCTGGCACTGTGGCGGCATTTCTGTATCTGGCACTGGGGGCAATGTATATCTGACACAGTGGGGGCATTTGTGTATCTGGCACTGTGGGGCAATGTGTATCTGGCACTCTGGGGGCATTTGTGTATCTGGCACTGTGAGGCAATGTATATCTGACAGTGTGGGGGCACTTTTTTTAATCTTGCACTGTGGGGCAATGTGTATCTGGCACTGTGAGGCAATGTATATCTGGCACTGTGAGGCAATGTATATCTGCCACTCTGGGGGCATTTGTGTATCTGGCACTATGGGGCAATGTGTATCTGGCACTCTGGGGGCATTTGTGTATCTGGCACAGTGAGGCAATGTGTATCTGGCACTGTGGGGAAATGTATATCTGGCCCTGTGGGGCAATGTATATCTGGCACTGTGGGGCAATGTATATCTGGCACTGTGGGGCAACGTGTATCTGGCACTATTGGGGTCATATGTGTATCTGCCCCTCCCCCCATATGTGTATCATGCCCCCATTTTCACTGGCCATGCCCCATGTGGCATTTGACTACACCCGTTTTGTTGGCGCGCCCACACAGTACCTATGAGACATTTTTTCTACTTGCACCACTGAAGGGCACGGACAGCATAGCGCCATAATCCACAAGCTAAACCCTGCCAAAGGGTTATTAAAGACAACCATTTCCCCTGCATTGACATTGGTGGGACATTAAAGACTGAGTTTTTGTGGAAGGGCAAGGTAGACATTTGTTCTGGAAAGGACTGAGTTATTTATGCAAGTATAAGTGAAGCATTGTAACTGAGTGTTTATTTGACCAAATTTGTCAAGAGACACTACCATCCTTTCGCTAGCTACACCCTCTTTGGATAGAACTGAGATACATTTGTCATTATCACAACCTGTATTCCTTATACATATGTATGCCAATTCCCACCCATTGACACACTGTGGCACTACAGAATTCTGCCAGAGCTCCAACGTTTATTGCCATTGAAGACACTTATACCTTGGCTAGGGAAAGCTAGAAAGGTAGTATTTGTTATTGCTCAATGTGTTTTTCATCATTCATGACTACATTATATGCTGTGATTCCAAATATAATATGTTGATATCTGTGATTCCAATAGATTGCATTTTGCGATGGAAATGATCTCTTGTGGGTGTTACACTTGCATCCCGTCTATTCTTTATATACTGTATAATACTGTATATGGGGTCTGGTAGGAATATTTAATTGGGGTTGGGTATGGGATGCCGACGGTCATAATACAGACATCAGCATTCTGACCTCCATAATACCGAACTTAATTAACCTTACTCCTTACCCTAACCCTCTTTACCTGCAGCCTAACCCTAACCCTACCTGGCATACTAACATGCAGGATGCAGGCTGTAGGTATTCCGGCATCGGCATTCTGACAGGTATTGGGACTACAGTGCCGGTATTCTGAATGCTAACATCAGTCCGCCGGGATGCCAACTGCATCCCTTTAATTAATATATATATATATATATATATATATACACACAGACATACATATATTTGTATGCTCCCTATTCTATATCATCCCTCCATCTGTAAATTCATTACTAACCCGCATACAGAGACCCTTCAGTTTTTTGCTAAATGAATTCAGTGGCGCCCTACAGTAGATGGCGCCCCTAGGCAGCCACCGAAAGCTTCTTAATGGTAGAGCCGGTCCTTTTGTGTTTTATTTCTTTATGGATTAGTTAGCTTTGTAATTTTTTATACTATAGTGGGTTCTTTGTTAGATTTTCTTTCAACTCCAGTTTGCCTAACAAAGGTATTCATTACATGATTGGATCAAAGTGGGGGTACCAAACCAGAATATTGCCTAGGGTCCCATGAGAATTTAGGGGGTCATTCCGAGTTGTTCGCTCGCTAGCAGATTTTAGCAGCATTGCACACGCTAGGCCGCCGCCCTCTGGGAGTGTATCTTAGTTTAGCAGAATAGCGAACGAAAGATTAGCAGAATTGCGAATAGAAAATTCTTAGCAGTTTCTGAGTAGCTCCAGACTTACTCCTACATTGCGATCAGCTCAGCCCGTTTCGTTCCTGTTTTGACGTCACAAACACGCCCTGCGTTCAGTCAGCCACCCCCCCGTTTCTCCAGACACTCCCGCGTTTTATCCTGGCACGCCTGCGTTTTTCCGCACACTCCCAGAAAACGGTCAGTTTCCGCCCAGAAACACCCACTTCCTGTCAATCACACTCCGATCACTTCTTCAACGATGAAAATTCTTTGTTCGGATGTGAGTAAATCTAGTAAGTTTTGTGCTAAAATACTTAGCGCATGCGCACTGCGTACCATGCGCATGAGCATTTTTGCCTTAATCGCTCCGTTGCGAAAATCGGCAACGAGCAAACAACTCAGAATGACCCCCTTAATCCGGCTCTGCATCTGTTGAATGCTGGGAATATTATTTGCTATTTTTTTCTTTTTAAACATTGAATTCAGTTGGTCAAACAACATGCAAGATGAAATGGAAGAAAGACATTGCAGAGTACAAATTTTAGTTAAGTCTTCATTTGTGGGATTAAATGTAGAGGAGTGGACAGAGGTTGCAGATAAAGTATGGAGCATGTTGCTGGCTGACAAAGAGGATATGGGGGTCATTCCGTGCTGATCGCACGTAGCAACTTTTTGCTGCTCGTGCGATCAATCTGACGCCGCCTATGGGGGAGTGCATTTTAGCATAACAGGGCTGCGATCGCTTGTGCAACCCTGCTATGCTAAAAATGTTTCAAGTAAAACAAGACCAGCCCTGCAGCTACTTACCCTGTGCGACGTATCCAGTGATGAAGGTCCCGACTGTGACATCAGACATTCACCCTCCAAACGCCTGGACACGCCTGCGTTGGACTCACCACGCCTGGAAAATAGTGAGTATCCACCCCGGAATGCCTCCCACCTGTCCGTCTTCTTGCGATCGCCGCTGTTATCACTCTTCTCGCTGGCGGCGGCGTGGCCGGCCACGATCGTCGCCAGGCAATGACGCGCATGCGCAATGCATCTGCCGCGCATGTGCATTTCCGACCCATTCGCACCGCAGCGATGAACCGCTACATGCGAACGGGTAGGAGTGACCACCATAATTTCATTCTGATTTTATCAATGTGGTCCTTGAAGTAGGTAGCAACATTTTGGACACTGATGGTAGCTGTGGGGTTGGTATGAGAGGCTTGCGAAGAGATTTAAATGTATAAAAAGGGCATTTTGGGCTAGAAACCTAGGCAGAGATGAGAAACTGGAAGTGTTTGTTTATCAGTGTCCAGAGTAGTAGATAGCAGTACATTTGAAAAATACGGCGAAGATGTTCTAATTTGAGAGAAAGTTTGTAGATAGAGTGAACCCTTTTACAAGTACCCTCACTGAAAGGCGTTTCATGATTCTATGATTCTACAGACAGCTTGAGGTGGTTCCTAATCAACTTAAAAGCTGCAGTCTCCTAAAAATGTATTCAACCCCAAAATGGCTGTATCGACTGTATGCGGGCAAATGCAAGAACCACTACAATATACCACATTTGTACGCTGTGTGGCGAGGAATATGCTGTGTGGAGACGCTGTGACCACGCTTTGAGGGTGGAAGTGAGGAGCGAAGTCCTGAACCGGAAGCCACCGGTAGCAGACGGAAGTCACTGCTCGCCGGGACAGAGAACAGTCGGAAGTCACCGCTCGCCGGGACAGAGAGCAAGCGATACTTGTGGTTTGGATTACGGGGGCTGTGAGTGTGTGCTGCCATCTCTGTGCCTGCACACAGCACATAGAGGCAGGCAGGTGCGGGGACCGCAGAAGTGGGCATCGAAACGGGCACCAGTGCGGAGGAGTGGAACGTAGGAGCGGGCATCGGATCAGGCTTCGGTGATCGCGCTGAGGGTCACCAAGCCCATTGGTAACATCATCTTTACTTTATACTTTATTATTTACTGAAGCTCACAGGCAGAGGGTAATCTAATCTAATATGTTTATTTAGTCTTATTTTCTTTTTTCCTCTGGATCTGTACTTAAATTGGTTTATTTTTTGCTCTGAGTGTATAGGAGTGTGTTTTTAGTTAGGCCTCTGTACCCAAGGGGGATATATATTCGAGTTACATATATTTAAAAGAGAATTCCACTGTAGATTAATAGGGATTTAGCAGATTTAACTAAAATGAGTGGGAGCAGGATTGAAAATCTAACCCAGTGCATATCTTGTCAGATGTATGCACACTTGGAGCAAGTGTTCCAGGGTGAGTACCTCTGCACAAGATGTGAGCAAATGGTCTCTTTGGAAGCCAAGATTACTGATCTAAGGCAGACCATTACAACACTGAGGGAGATTGCCAATCTTGAACAAAGTTTGCAGCTCACTGTGGATGCATTTGGGAAGCAGGGTGAAGCAGAAACAGAGCAAGACGAACAGGTAGTTGTCTTACAGTTAGAACAGGGATGGGGAACCTTTGGCCCTCCAGCTGTTGTTGAACTAATCATCCCAGCATGCCCTGCAACAGTTTTAGCATGGCCAAATTGCAACACTGTTGCAGGGCATGCTGGTATGGTTAGTTCAGCAACAGCTGGAGGGCCAAAGGTTCTCCATCCCTGAGTTAGAAGGAGAAGGAGGAAGAAGCAGATCAGCTCTGAGCTTAGCTATCCCAGCAGATTCGCCCGATTGGACAAAGATACTAGGGATGGCAGTGCAGAATTGGTGGAGCTGGTGGAGACCATTTTCTCTTGCAACCAGAGGAGTGGTTCGTCTGGCATAGAGGGGAACAATGTTAATGAGTCACCAAGCCAGATTGTGGTGGGATCCAATCATTAGAAAGGCAGATAGGATAATCTGCTACCGAGGCCGCGATCGTCGCACAGTGTGTTATCTTCTGGGTGTTCGGGTACGTCATATTGCAGATTGGGTAGACAGATTGCTGGGAGGGGCTGGGAATGACCCAGGGGTCTTGGTGCATGTTGGCACCAATGACCAAGTTAGATGTAGATGGGATGTCCTGAAAAATGATTTCAGGGATCTAGGTAGGAAACTAAAGGCAAGGACATCTAAGTTAATTTTTTCTGAAATATTACCTGTGCCATGCGCTAGCCCAGGAAAGCAGAGGGAGATTAGAGAGATTAATGTTTGGCTAAGAGATTGGTGTAGGAAGGAGGGATTTAATTTCTTGGAAAATTGGGCAGACTTTTCGGTCAGGCGTCATCTTTGTTGTCGTGATGGATTACCCATGAACGAGAAGGGAGCAGCAGTGCTTGGGGGAAGGATGGTTGGAGAATTTAAACTAGGAGCCAGGGGGAAAGGATTAGTAAGAAACTATGGGAGCATCAGTGAGAATAGCAAGGGGGAAGGTATTAAGATAAATGGGGGTGGAGAGAGGTGGAGAAGAAAAACAGACACAAATAAAAAAAACAGACAAAAATAATAAACCAAGGAATAAACAAATAAGTAAGGAAAGTCTAACCTAAATGTATGCTTGCAAATGCAAGAAGCCTATCAGGAAAAATGGGTGAATTAGAAGTAATAGCAATGAGTGAGCAATATGACATCACAGGTATCACTAAGATATGGTGGGATGATTCTCATGATTTGGCAGTAAATTTGGAGGCTGCGCTCTATTCAGGAAAGACAGGGCACATAAAAGGAGAGGAGGAGTTTGTCTTTATGTCAAGCCTATCCTTAAACAATACCTAAAGGAAATTTTTTATGAGGGTATTGGTGATAACATTGTATTACTTGGAGGTAAATGTTCAAAGAAACTACAAATAGGGACAAGTTATAAACTGCCAGATATTAGTGTGACTAAGGAAGCACTACTCCAACAGCAAATTGTAAAGGCTGCAGCAATGGGGGAAGTGTTAATTATGGGGGACTTTAATTATCCTGACATAAATTGGACATATGAGTCAGGTGATACAGCTAGGGGTAGTAGGATTTTTAGCATACTTAAAGATCACTACTTGTTCCAAGTGATTGCGGAACCAACTAGAAATGAGATTATACTTGACCTAGTAACAACAAATAATGTAGAGGTAATATCAAATATTAATGTTAGGGAGCCCTTGGCAAACAGTGATCATAATATGTTCACATTCTAAATAAGTTTCCAAAAAGTCCTCCCCGCATGTCAAGCTTTCGCATCTCATTGTGTGCGCACACGCAGTGCAGCCGCTGCACGTGCGCACTACACAAAGGGCTTAAGGCTGCATCCCATAGACTGGGACCACATTTTTAAAGGTAAGAGTACTGCAAAAATGTGGGACACCTTTAAAATATTGCTGGACAGATTTACGCATAAGTTCATTCCCATGGGCAGCAAAGGTAAGAGTACCAAGTATAAACCGATGTGGCTAAATAAATAGGTAATGCTAGTAATGGATAAAAAAGGCGGGCATTTAAAGTGTTTAAAGTGTTTAAATCAGATGGGAATGTGGAGTCTTTCCACTACTACAAGGAGTGTAACAAAATATGCAAAAAGGAAATCAGAGCAGCTAAAATTGAAAAAAGAAAACAAAGGAAAGCAAATCAAACCCAAAAAAGTTTTTTAAGTATATCAATGAAAAAAGGATAAATAAAAGACAACATAGGACCCCTAAAAAGCGAGTTAGTCGAGTTGTTAAATGATGACAATGAAAAAGCAGATTGAGCGGATTCTTTTCGTCAGTATTTACTAGAGAGGAAAAAATGGTGGGAATAGAACATGAAAACAGTAATGATAATGTCCAGATACATAAAACTTGTTTAAGTGAGGATTAAGTCCGCGAGTGACTACGAAAATTAAGATTAATAAATCTCTGAGGCCTGATGGATGACTCCCAATGGTTCTAATATAGCTAAGTTCAGAAACAGCAAGGCCCTTATACTTAATCTTCAAAGATTCTATTACATCAGGAACGGTTCCTAGGGACTGGTGAATATCAGATTTAGTGCCATTATTTAAAAAGGGAAGTAAATCCAATCCTGGAAATTACAGACCGGTAACCCTGACATCTATAGTGGAGAAAATATTGGACGGTATATTAAGGGATAGCATTCAGGAGTACTTGTGGTGCTTCAAGATCATTATTAGGAACCAGCATGGGTTTGTGAGGGATAGGTTAGGCCAAACTAACTTAATTAGCTTCTATGAAGAAGTGAGTGTGAATTTAGGGCCTGATTCAGACCTGATCGCTGCTGTGCGTTTTAACACAGCGGGTGATTATCGAACTACTGCGCTTGCATATGCACCGCAATGCACACGTGCGTCACCAAACAGCGATAGGATGGTACGAAAATTTCTATCGCACGAGCGTTCGCAAGGTGATTGACATTTGTTTGTGGGTGGTAACTGGCCATTTTCTTGGACTGTCAGAAAAAATACTGGCGTTCCCTAGCGTTTTCAGGGCAAGTGTGTGACGTCAGCTCCGGACCCAATCAGCCTGATTCCTTCACACTGGAGGAGTAAGTATTGAGCTATGCACACACTGCATAGAATGGGACAAACATTCGATGGTGAGTCGGGCCCTTAGACCTGGGAAATGCTGTGGATGTGGTCTTTTTAGATTTTGTGAATGTCTTTGACACAGTACATAACATGAGGATGATTCTTAAATTAAGAGAGCTTGGTCTAGGTAGCAGCATTTGTACTTGGGTCAAAAATTGACTGGAAAATAGGGAACAGTGAGTGGTGGTCAATGGAACATTTTAGAGCTGGGCTAAAGTATTAAGTGGTGTACCTCAAGGGTCTGTACTAGGGCCTCTTCTGTTTAACATATTTATAAATTACATAGGAGAGGGTCTTAAGAATAAGGTGACCATTTTTGCAGATGACACTAAACTGTGTAAGATAATTCAGTTCAGGATGTAGACTCTCTTCCGAACTGCTTATTTAAACTGGAGGTTTGAGTAGCTAAGTGGGGAATGAGGTTTAATATAGAGAAATATAAAGTTTTGCATTTTGGGACCATAAACAAACATGCAATCTATAAATGAAATGGAGTAAATCTAGGGAAATCAGATATGGAGAAGGATTTGGGGGTGCTCATTGACAGTAGACTTAGCAGTAGTGCCCAATGTCAGGATGTAGCAGTAAAGGCCAATAAGGTATTAGCATGCATAAAACGGGGAATAGAAACAAGGGATGAAAGTGTAATCCTGCCACTGTATAAATTATTGTTACGGCCACAACTAGAATACTGTGTACAGTTCTGGGCTTCACGCTATAAAAAAAAGACATCATAGAACTTGAAAAGGTTCAGAGAAGAGCTACACAATTGATTAAAGGCTTAAAGTCACTGGATAATGAGGAAAGGCTATCCAGGTTAGATATGTTTACAGTAGAAAAAAGGCGTCTAAGAGGAGACATGATAAAATACATTAAGGGTCAGTACATGGAACTGTCAGGCGATTTGCTTATTGAGAGATCCGTACACAGGACACAGGGTCACCCTCTAAGGTTAGAGGAGAGGAAGTTTCATACCAAGAGAAGGAAGCGTTTCTTCACAGTAAGGGCAGTAAGGATATGGAATTTGTTGCCAGAGAAGGTTGTAATGTCTGACGCAATTGATGTGTTTAAGAAAGGGTTAGACAAATTTCTAGCCGAAAAAGGCATCCAAGGATATAATCTGTAATAATAATGTATGAAAGTATCTGGGTCAGTGAAAGAAAATCCAGTGTTTAGCAGTAGATCAAAAAATAGGTTGAACTCGATGGACAAATTGTCTTTTTTCAACCTAGACAACTATGTAATTAAAATGGCTGTTTCGACTTTGTGCAGACAAATGCAAGAACCACTACAAAAGGCCACATATGCCATTTGTTACAAAAATTCTTACACTTTCTTTACTTCTTTTTGCTGCTATTGCACCCTAATGACAGTGACATTTTACAGAAATGAGTGGAAGACAGATGTATCAGATATTTTCACAGTTATGGGTCTGTCCCCAGAATGAGAACCCCACTAAATATTTAACTGGAAATTGATCTTTTTTTTGGTCCAGTGATGGAGCTTAATGTGGGCACAAGTCATGTACCCTACAGAGGTAATATAAGATCAGTGTTGTGCCAGTGAATGACACCGAGCATTTGATGAGTTGACATGTTTTCTATAAGATCAGCACAGAGGACACATGGTCACTCACTTAGGTTAGAGGAGAGGAGTTTCCGCACATTGAGGCAAAAAGGTTTTTTCACAGTAAGGACAATACGTGTTTGGAATTCCCTGCCTGATAGCGTGGTAACAGTGGACTCAGTCAACACCTTTAAGAATGGGTTAGCTAAAGTCCTATTGGATAAAGATATTCAGGGTTATGATGCGTAGTCACGCATTATAGTTAATATAACTAGTCCTAACATAAAAATAACTAGTCCTATAATAGAACTGCATAGGAGACCACAAATAGGTTGAACTCGATGGACAATTGTCTTTTTTCAACCTTAGTTACTATGTTACTATGTTACATGCAATGATAGCGAATCAGAAATTGGAAGCAGGACGGTAGCCGACTGTCAGTGTTTGGGAGGGCAGCAGAGTCCTCCCTTGTGAAAATGGAGATGAGTCACCACCATTTAGGGGGAGGGAAGAGGCCAGGGATCTTCATCGCTGGATGAGATTTCTTGGCCTTTGCGACGGATGGCTTGCCTGTCCCCATGGGTACACAAGCTGCCTGATGGTAAGTAAGTAATCTGATGCTGTGTCCTATAGGATGCAGATTGGATCACTACTGCAGCAGGAGTCGTCTGCTTGTAATAGTCGCCTCCTGCTGCATTCCAAGGAAGCAGCAGTGATAGCACCTCAGACCACATCTGAATTAGGCCCAGTGGCAGTAGCCTGTTTGCAGTTTGCACTGCATTGCAGATGCTTGCTAGGTAATGTGTCTGGTAAGCAAACACATACACAGTGAGATGCTTGCAGTCAACCTTCCCACCCACAGAAGGGGCACTATCTATTGCATGATTGTCCACCACATTGCAAAGGTTCTTGGTGCACTGCAGGATATAGCCACAGAGCAATGATGAAGCGGGGTCAGGAGGATGGGAAATTGATGGAAAAAAAAGTGAGGATATGTGTGGACAGTACAGTGGGAATTTAATTGGATAAGAAAGCTTAGGAAGGTTATGTGAGCGGTTCTGGAATTTGATAAGCTTGCCTGAAGAGGTGAGAGTCTTATAGTGCGTCATAGGGCATTCCACAGAGTGGGCGCAGCCTGAAGAAAGTCCTGCAATCATGTATGGGAATGAACAATGAGTGTGGATGAAAGACGTAGATCTTGTGAAGAGCGAAGAGGTCGGGTTTGGAGATATTTTGAGATAAGCGAGGAAATATACGTTTGTGTACAGTAGTTTGGTTAATGGCCTTGTGTGTAAGTAAAAGTATTTTATATTGAATACAGTAGAATACAGGTAACCAATAGAAGGACTGACAGAGTGGATCTGCAAACGCTGAACGTCTAGCGAGGAAGATCAGCCTTGCAGCTGCATTCAGAATGGATTATAGTGGCGAGAGTCTCTTTTTGGCAAAACCAGTAAGAAGACTATTGCAATAATCAATGCAATGAGATAATGAGAACATGGATTAAAGGTTTTGAAGAGTCTTGTGTAATGTATGGTCATATTTTGGATATGTTTTTAGATGTATGTAACATGATTTTGAGACAGATTGAATGGGGGGAACAAAGGAGAGTTCAGAGTCAAGGTTGACACCTGCGCAGTGAACTTATGGGGTAGGGTTGACTGTCGAGTTCTCAACAAGATAGCTCAGGTTGGTAACCACTATTGGCCGGTGGAAATAAAATGTTGGATAAATTAAGTTTGAATAGAATTAACATTATTAAATAGTTTCATGGAGCGGTGCATTTAACATAAAAATATTGCTTACATTTTCACTGTATTCTTTACCTGAATTGCTAAGTGAACACTCATATTATGACTGAAGCTTGTTCTTGTCCATTGACCTCACAACTGAGAACATCCAAAATAAACAGGAAATAAAGATTGAATTTATGAATCATTTTCTTTCTAACTGGCACCTCATACTGCAGCAAAGGTCTTCAGCTCAGACCCTAGTCAACTCAAATACACATGGCTGCAATATTGCCAGGGATTTACGTTTCAATATTTCACACAACAGGGAAATGATAATAATACAATGATTTTAAAAATGAATGACGTGGAAAATGTAATTAGGTTTCGATGTTTTGCATCTATTTTCTCCTCTGCATATTCAGCTGGTTTATTCCCTACAATTAAATGGGAATTAGTAATGCTGCCTTAGCTGTATATTCTCACCGATCATAATCATAATTAATTTCCCAATTCACATATAAATTAGGAGGAAAACCCAATTACACGTCTGCGCACCTGTTCTCATACTCATGTCTTGTAATGACTCACAGGTGGAAACCTCATGCGTGGAAGCAATGTGTCCTTGTGCCAGATTATGTGAGACAAGGGATCACCGGAGCCAGTGATTCATGCGGACACGGAATACAAACTAGAGGTAGGATATGTTTCAAAAGTATTGTAAATGGATTTTAATCTTATTTTATTGCCAGTTTTGCATTAGCCATTAAAGTAAAAAATGGATTATTTGTTGGTCCCCAAATCAAAATGTGCCCCTATTACATAGAAATAGTGGGGCACGTGGGAAAATATCTTTGCAAATCTGTACTGTATATTTTTTCTGATTTTACAGGGCTATACACTGTTTAGGAGAGACAGACTAAATAAAAAGGGTGGAGGGGTGTGTCTTTACGTAAAGCCATTTTTAAAACCTGATATACTGGAAGATATTCAGGAGGGGACTGTAGACACTGTCGAGACATTATGGGTAGAAATTGCATGCAGGGAAAAAGGAATAAAAAAGTTAGTATTGGGTATATGCTATAGGCCGCCTGGTATTAACGTATCTGATGAGGAATTGTTACTAAAGCAAATTGAAAGAGAAGCAGGAGTAGGAGACATAGTAGTGATGGGAGATTTTAACTATCCAGAGATAAACTAGAAAAATGATTCATGTGATACTGCTAGGGGCAATATGTTTTTAAATACACTTAATGATAACTACTTAGTTCAACTAATTGAGGAACCAACTAGGTACAATGCAATCTTAGACCTGGTATTAACAAACAATGGGGATTTGCTATCAGGTATTATATTAGGGGAACCCATAGGAAACAGCCACCACAATATGGTCACATTCAATATCAGTTTTCATAAACAGTCCTATACTGGCTCAACTAGGACTCTAAACTTTAGCAAAGTGAATTTTGAAAAGATGAGGGTATTTTTCAGGGATATTGAATGGGAAGGTTTGTTTTTAGGAAAAAATACTACGGAGAAATGGGAGGTACTAAAATTCCTGCTAGCTAAAAATACTCTCAAATTTATTCCTACGAGCAGCAAAAAAAGGAATAAAAATCATAAACCGATGTGGCTTAACAAAAAGATAAAGGAACTTATGAGCAAGAAAAGGCGAGCATTTAAAAAATACAAATCTGACGGGGAAGTAGAGTCATTTCAGCACTATAAGGAATGTAACAAAATATGCAAAAAGGAAATAAGAGCAACTAAAGTAGAAACTGAAAAACTAGTAGCAAAGGAAAGCAAAGCGAATCCCAAAAAATTCTTTAAATACATTAATAGCAAGAGATTAAAGAAGGAGAGTATAGGCCCTTTAAAAGACAAGTTGGGAGTCTTAAGCAAAAATGATAATGACATAGCGGACACACTAAATGAGTTTTTTTCAACAGTATTTACCACAGAGGACCCAATTCAGAGACTAACACATAATCTCAATAATGAGAATATCCCACTGATAGGTACTTATTTATCTAAGTGAGGATGTAGTCTGTGACCGCTTAAAACATTTAAAGATTAATAAGTCACCAGGTCCTGATGGTATTCACCCAAGGGTTCTAATGGAGCTTCACTCTGAACTTGCAAAACTGCTATTTTTGATCTTTATGGATTCAGTAATATCAGGTATGGTTCCCAAAGACTGGCGTATAGCGGAAGTAGTGCCTATATTCAAAAAGGGAAGTAAAGCTGAACCAGGTAATTATAGACCAGTTAGTCTTACATCTATAGTGGGGAAAGTATTGGAAGGTATTCTAAGAGATAGTATTCAGAAGTTCCTTGAAGTCAATAAGGTCATTAAAAGGAATCAACATGGGTTTATGAAGGACAGATCCTGTCAAACCAACTTACTTGGCTTTTATGAAACAGTAAGCGCAAACCTAGATCAGGGTAAAGAGGTGGATGTAATCTTTTTAGATTTTTAGATTTTGCCAAAGCATTTGACACTGTACCACACATGAGAATTATTTACAAGCTACAAGAAACAGGGCTAGGAAGCACAATATGCACTTGGGTCAAAAATTGGTTAGATAATAGGGAGCAGCACGTTGTGGTTAATGGATCTTTTTCAAATTGGACTGAAGTGCCGCAAGGCTCAGTATTAGGACCGCTATTGTTCAATATTTTCATTAACAACATAACAGAAGGTCTAGAGAGCATGGTGTCAATTTTTGCAGATGATACCAAATTGTGTAAAGTTATAAATGCGGAGGGGGATGCTGAGTCGCTTCAGAACGACTTAGATAAATTAGAAGCTTGGGCAGCGAAATGGAGAATGCGTTTCAATACAGACAAGTGTAAGGTAATGCACTGTGGTAACAAGAACAAAAATAACACCTACATACTAAATGGGGTAAAATTAGGGGATTCTGTACTGGAAAAGGACTTAGGTGTCCTCATAGATAGCAAACTAAGCAGTAGTACCCAAAGTAGGACTGCAGCAAAGAAGACTAATAAGATATTAGCATGCATAAAAGGGGAATTGATGCTAGGGACGAGAGTATTATACTCCCGTTATATAATCATTTGTGAGGCCACACCTTGAATACTGTGTACAATTCTGGGCACCATACTACAAAAAGGATATCCTGGAGCTAGAAAAGGTTCAGAGCCGGGCGACCAAACTAATTAAAGGTATGGAGACACTGGAATACGAGTAAAGGCTTGCAAGACTAGGCATGTTTACACTGGAAAAGAGGAGATTAAGAGGGGACATGATCAACATCTACAAATATATAAGGGGACAATATACAGATCTTGTGCAGGACCTGTTTTTGGTTAGATCAACACAGAGAACTCGTGGACACTCGCTCAGGTTAGAGGAGATTCCGCTTTTTTACGGTAAGGACGATACGAGTTTGGAATTCCCTGCCTGAGGGAGTTGTAATGGCCGTCTCAGTCAACATCTTTAAGAATGGGTTAGATAAATTCCTAATGGATAAGGATATCCAGGGTTACGGTGCATAGTCACGCACTATGGTTATTATAAAAAAGAGGGGTAAAACGTAACGGCAGTCATCAACATCAGTCAAAATTTTATACCAAATAATCCTGCATAGGAGACCACAAATAGGTTGAACTCGATGGACAATTGTCTTTTTTCAACCTTAGATACTATGTTACTATGTTACTATGTTACCCCTGTTTTCTTGGAGTGGGAAAGTCTGGGTCTGTATCTTCGTATGCAGATTTCCTGAGCCCAGCAGTGTGATTAGCCTGGCCACTATAGGCCCGTATTCATGGGCAGATGTGGGGAGAGATGTGTGCTGAGCAACCGCTCAGCACACATCTCTCCCCCCGCTCAGCACAGCGCAATGTGTGCTGAGCGTGCGGGGGGGAAGCTGGGGGGGGGGGGGCGCTCATTTCACCCAGCGGATAAAATGAGCGACCTGCTAGATTGAGCCTGCATGCAGGCCAGTCTAGCACCAGCTATCGCTGTGGGGGGTACACATGGAGAGATCATGCTTAAAATCTAAGCAATCTAGGCAGATTGCTTAGATTTTAGGCTGGGATCGCTCCGTGAGTACCCCCCTTATGTGTCAACTGGCAGTTACTCAGATGGCCGGTGTTCACTTAATTGATCCAATTGCTGCGTCTTCAGAAGCAGCAGCAGCTCACACAAGTGGATCACTCAAGATGCCTTCTGCTTCTTTTGCATATTTTCGTACAGCAGCTGCTTCCAAAGACAAATGAGGCCCAGAGTTCCCTAGGACATTATTTCTCTTTGCGTCTAATCAACTGGATGGCACCTGGATGGCCAACCCCATTACCACTGCAAAATATTTTTCCAGTACCTCTGAATGTCACACTGAGTGTTCATGTGGGTACTAGTGTCCCAGGTTAAGAATCACTGACCTAGGCATATAATAGGTGAAAGATGCACTAGTTTACCTGTAAAACAACAGAACACAATACAAACCAATAACTAGAGATGAGCGGGTTTGGTTCTCAGAGAACCGAACTCACCCGGACTTCGCGCTTCAGACACAGTTCCGAGCCCGGCTTGGGTTTTCCCGCCTGACTCGGAAACCAGAACGAGGCAAAACGGCATCATCCCGCTGTCGGATTCCCGCGGGATTTGGATTCCATATAAAGAGCCGTGTGTCGCGGCGATTTTCACTACAGTCTCGGAGAGTGTAGTGAGAGGACATGTTTCTGTCCTCAGTGTCTGTGTGGGGGCGGGAAAGTGGGGTGGTGATTCTAGTGCTGTCTTGTGCTGCTCAGTCCAGTGTAGTCAGTTTCTTATGCTGCATCGGTCCAGCCAGTCACAGTGTTGGTGTCCTCTGCTGCTATATGTCCCCAGTGCTGCTGGCTGCTGTATAATTCCCTTGCAGTTTTGCTGTGTTGTCTTGCATCAGACCAGGAGTAGTGTCTCTCTTGTGCAGCATCAGTCCTGTGACTAGTCACAGTGTTGGTGTCCTCTGCTGCTATATGTCCCCAGTGCTGCTGTATAAGTCCCTTGCAGTTTTGCTGTGTTGTCTTGCATCAGACCAGGGGTAGTGTCTCTCTTGTGCAGCATCAGTCCAGTGACCAGTCACAGTGGTGGTATCCTCTGCTGCCATATAACCAGTGTTACTGGCGTATAATACTAGAGATATTGCCGTATAATTGCAGTGATATTGCCGTATAATTCCCGTGATAATTACAGTGATATTGCCGTATAATTCTAGGGATACTGACATATAATTCCTGTGATATTGCCGTATAATTCCTGTGATATTGCCGTATATTTCTCGGAATACTGGCATATAATTCCTGTTATATTGCCGTATAATTCCTGTGATATTGCCGTATAATTCTCGGAATACTGCCGTATAATTCCTGTGATATTGCCGTATAATTCTCGGAATACTGGCGTATAATTCCTGTGATATTGCCGTATAATTCCAGCGGGAATTGTTTGTGTCGCTTGGCTTAGTCATACAGCTACCTCATTGCACCTCTTCTACATCTTTGCATGAGGTGCTGTTTGGGGCCTTTTTTTTTATATCTGCCCTCCCATCTGCCACTGCAGTGCCACTCCTAGATGGGCCAATTGTTTGTGTCGCTTGGCTTAGTCATACAGCTACCTCATTGCACCTCTTCTACATCTTTGCATGAGGTGCTGTTTGGGGCCTAGTTTTTGAAAAGTGCCATCCTGTGTGATACTGCAGTGCCATTCCTAGATGGGCCAGGTGTTTGTGCCGCACACTTGTGTCGCATGGCTTAGTCATACAGCAACCTCGATGCACCTCTTTTTCTTCTTTGCATCAAGTGCTGTTTGGTGCCTTTTTTTATATCTGCCCTCCTGTCTGACACTGCAGTGCCACTCCTAGATGGGCCAGGTGTTTGTGTTGTCCACTTGTGTTGCTTAGCTTAGTCATCCAGCAACCTTAGTGCAACCTTTTGGCCTAAAAACAATATTGTGAGGTGTGAGAAATTCAGAATAGACTGGAAATGAGTGGATATGAATGATATTGAGGTTAATAATACCGTAGGATCAAAATTATCCCCAAATTCTGTGATTTTAGCTGTTTTTATGTTTTTTTTTTTTTTAAACATCCAAAACCAAAACACGAAAGGGTGGTTTTGGCAAAATCAAGCCAAAACCAAAACATGAAAGTGGAATTAGAACCAAAACCAAAACACGAAAAGTGCCAACCACACATCTCTACCAATAACATAATGAAAAAATAGTACCAGGGGGGTTCACAACAATCAGGTACACACTCCTATCTCTCATCTGTGTCTTTGTCACAACCCCTTTGATGTGCATCCCTACTGCTGAGCCACACTCTTCACTCTACACATGGTAGGGGCAAAGTGCAGTGTCATCCCACTTTTGATGGGTAAAAAAATGCAAAGTTCATGGTAGCTGATTTATATACTTGTGGGCTATCACCCTGCTTCCAGTCCAAGAACAGCAGTAACCCTGCACCAGCACAGATTAGGTTATACCAAAAACCACTGCAGTGTGGGTGACTCTTCTTGGTGACATTTAATAATACAAATAATTATAATATATGCAGTAATGGTACACACATTATTACAGCAGCTGGTGAGAAGGTGGTATCTGGCAGACTAAAACCTTATTCTCTGTTCTGTCACCCCTGATCTTGCCATGTCTTAGAAGAAGGAATATAATAAGCTCTCTTATGGGCAGCTTGACCTCTCTGTAGCATTAGGACATAAAAATAGCAAATCACACAAGATAGTAGAGAAGTGTGGAGTTCAGGAGAGAAGTAGATTTAGGTTGCATTCACATAGAGGTTATACAGCAGTCTGAGGGGGTGAGTCGAACATAGGAAAAGTATCAGGCACAAGCATCCGATGTGTTTCCTTTGTGCATGCTTCCGAGATGCAGTGCGCATGTTTATCATTGGTGACTGAGAGGGGGCGAAGATCAAACTTACTTGGAGATCCATGCAGTTTCGATGGGTGCTTCTGGGTGGTAACTGGTGTGTGACTAACAGGCAGGAGCATGTGATGACCATGTCGGTGTCAGCACTGAGATCGGGGGCCATGATCTCTCGGCTAGTCTACGCGTGCCATAGGCAAGTGCAATGTCCGATGCTGTTCAATAGATCTGCAGTATCTCTGCTATTCAAATATATGCTGTGCTGGACTTTATGCTGCTATTATTGCTGAAAGCTATTTAAGTTACATACTGTGTGGATTCTGGGTTGCTGCCATTATTACAAGTCTTGCACTTGTGGATAATTGCTGCTTTTAACCTATGTGCAATCCTGATGTATACCTCCCAACTTGACCCTCTCCAGGAGGGACACAATGCTCTGCTTCTGGACTTTCCTCTTAGTTTATGATTGCTGACACCTGTTTTGAACAGGTTAATAGATAAGAAAGGTGTTTCATCACAGGTGATGGCAATCTTAAATTAGGAGTAAAGTCCAGGAGCAGAGCATTCTGTCCCTCCTGGAGAGGGTCATGTTGGGAGGTATGTGTGATGCTCTGACCTGCAAGTAACCCTGCTCATGCTGGTTGTGTTTCTGCAAACTACCTCTACTTTTCCAGTGTATTTGTATTTACTCCAGGCCAATACCTTGCAACCACTCTTGTATTAAATGAGCCCCTACTGCCTGAGCTTAAGTCCAGGCAACAGCCTAAGTGCTGGTGAGTATATAAAACTGTATGGGAACAGCGGGTTGTTGTTATTGGCAAAAGATCTCAGTAGGAGGCTCTAGGGGTCTCATTTATATGAAGGAGTGTTTCATAACAGTGTGCATACATTGTGCTAAACATATTTGCACCTGTAGTTTTGTTGTTATGAGCTGCCGCTGCAGCTCATCTTGGTAGTGGGTCCCGACCATTGCTAGGTAACTGGGACACTGCACCACACTGGCCGCATTGGATTGTGGTCCTGGCTGTTGCTAGGCAGCTGGAACTCCAGGCGGCCGTGCCAGTTCCTATTCCCAGCTGTTGCCTAGCAGTCGGGTTGCTGCTTGTGTACGTGCTGCTTACAACTGCAATCTATGTTGTCAATAAGGGGCTGGTCTGCCATTGGTGCCTGCTCCTGGTAAAAGGCAGCCAGCCCTGCACAGCCTGGCCAGTGATAGTTTCTGTTTCCAGTTTCCTGTTCCTATTTCAGTGTCTAGTTTCTAGTTGGAAGCCTTGTCAGCCTCTCCTTGTTCCTGAAACAGTTCCTACCTTGCCTTGCCATGTTCTTAAGGATTCTCTCACCTAACTGCCAGTACTATTATACCTCGTCCTTGATTCTTCAAGTATTTAGCTTAGTGCTCAGTTCTTTAACTATTGCTGTAGATTCCACCTGTGCCTTGTGCTGTGATCTCACCTGGGATAGTGCTGAACTCCGGAATTCACATTACCCTTATGTTAAAGCCCATATCCACAGTCTGCATATTATTACACTGAGGGAACTTTGCCACACCTTGCTCCAAAATCCTGAACACATCTAGTATCCTACAGTCAAACTCCTGCTAAATGTTTCCTTGCCATTCTGCATTTGCTTATAGTTACTACCCAGCTAATAATACTGGGGTCTCCAGCCAATTAATTAGGCCTCTGCAGCTAGAGGTTTAAGTCCTGGCAGCATCCTAAGTACAGGTGTGTACATCAAACACTAAGGTAACAATGGGCAGCTGTTATAGGCAGAAGACCCTCTCATAGGCACAATTGTGTTTCACTTATTTAGCTTTTTCTGTTTTCTTTTCTGCAAATAAATGTAATTTCATGAAACTGTGCAGAATTGTATAATCAAAAAACAAATACAAAAACAAATGTTGTCCATGATTGCTTATTAAACTCAGCTCTATGCAAGTAGCATTGAATTTGAAAAAAAAAAACCACATTTAAAAAGTCTTTATACAGAGAATTTCATTATGATATAATAGAACCATTATTAAAGGGCAATTTTACACATTGGGAAAACTTTCAAATACATGTGGGTGAAGTAAATGAGAGCTAATTTACATAGTCATTAGTCTTTCTTTCATAATCATAGTTTTCTGTTTATTATTAATATAATACTTGCTGGCTGCCATGTGTAAATGAAGAGCTTATTGTAGCTAGAATATTTGCTTATTCGTACTGTAAATTTAACACTGATGATCATTTCCAAGTTTGCAACATAACTTTAGCTACAGGATATGATTTGTGCCTTAGTTTAATTAGCAGTACTGGGGTAATGAGTTCCAGCTCTACACAAATTGTGGCAAATTGACAGCAATTTTGCCCTCCAAATTGCCCTCTACCTAGAGATAACTGACCCGACTTGGTACCCCTGTGATGTGGTATTTCTTTTATACATTGTTTCTTTATTTTATTTTGACGGACAAGATACAGTAACTGTGATCACAGCTACCTTGCCTTTCACAATCAGCTTTATTCTTTGGCCCTTATTTCCAGCATTTTTGGTATAGTGTTTTAAAATCATGGTTGCTTTGTGATTTTGCCTTTCTTGCATGCAGCAGTTTTTAAATAGCTGAAACAAAGAATCACCAAAAGCTGCAATGTAAGCAAATCAGAGTATATTATGCCCCCCCCCCCCCCCCCAAACCACCACCAATAGATACTAATCAATCAGTTTATATCTAAAGTGGGTAAATTGCCATCAACAGGCCTGATTCATACTTGTAGACAAATGCAATGGTCTGCTTACAAGTCCGATGGCGGAGAGTCTGCACATGTGCAGAACGAGCCATATGAACTCGCACGGAGTACCCTCAAGCCACAGCATGTCAGTTTGAGGGCTGGACGTGGGTGGCGCAGTGCTGCATTTTTCAAAACGGGGCACATTGCCCCGTTTTGTAGGCATGATAAGGCTAGACATGGTGCAGTCCATAGAAGAGCATGTTCAGCAGTGACAGCCCTAAGTCCTGCCCCTGGCACTAAGCCCCACCCCAGCTACCACCGGACCTAAGCCACGCCTCATGAAGACAATAGCTAATAATCACCAGGAGGTCAGGCCAGGGACTGTAGCAGCTGACACTCAGGAGGAGATCAGTCACCCCCCCCCCCCCCCTGCCTCCGGCCAGACAGGTCAGCTGCAGCCATTGGTTCTAACCCTCATTTCACTCGATGTCTACCACTGTGAGGAAATCCAAATTTGACTCCTTTGTTAATCACTACTCTGCATTTCAATTGGAGAGATAAGAGGATTTTGGCCATTCAATATATTTTTGACCCCAGAGGCTTGATATATAGCTTTCAACCAAAGATGAGCTGGTCTGGTTTTCAAATAACCGAACCCACACAAATTTTTCATTTACGAGCAAATCTTCCCTCTTGACTTAGATCCTAAAATGAGGCAAACGTTGGATCTCGCGTGTTTTGGATTCAATATAATTCCCTCCTGCTGTGATTTGGGCGTAATTTCACAGCAGACACCCGACAGATAGCAAAGCTACCAGACTGCAGTGCAAATATCAATATTTATCCTTACTGGGACACTACACACACTGCACACAGCCCAGAGCTCCTAAGGGCAGCATTATTTATTTTTTATTTTAATGCCATTATTTTTTTTCAACTATAACAGTAACTTTCTGTTTTATTTATTGGTGCACAGTCAGTAACACTGATGCTGTAAGCCTGTAGTGCAGTCTAGAGCTCCTAATACAGGGCAGCATTAACCCTTTACTGGTGCACACTGGATCTGTGACTGCCCACAGTGCAGCCCAGAGCTCCTAATAATAATACAGGGCAGCAGTAATCCTTTATTGGTGCACAATGATGCCTGCAAAAGTTTTTCGCAAAGTTGTCATTTGTGAAAAAACAGAAAAAAGTTATATATTTGTAAAATGTGTGTGTTCAATGACGCTCATTAAGTGCTGTGCTACTGCATTAATAGTAAAAATGCTGTCTGAGTCACAGTGTGAAGTTGTCATTTGTGAAAAAAACTGGAGAAAGTCTTTTCTTTTTTGTAAAAGTTGTGTGTGTGTCAGGGTCAAGCCATGCCACCGCATTAATAATATAAGCGCTGTGAGCCATTATGTATAATGATCAGTTGATGGAAGAGCAGGAGCAGCAACCAAGTACTAGTGCTGTGCTTGCTGCCATTCATGATAGTATAACAAAATCTACTAAAGGTGATTCACTGGGCAGAAAGTTTAGGAAAGGGTACCTGAAATCAATTTTTTTACAGTGTCAAAAAAGAAAAGAAAAACAACAACAAATCACCAGTGCTCAAAAAAGAGAACACTAAGGTTAATGAACAAACTGTGTTCACAACCCCCTGAGTTTAGAGGTTTCCATGTTAACTATGTGTGAGATTGACATTGCTAATACTGTACTTGGAGAGATGCCTCCTTCCACCATTTCTGAAACCGCTGCAAATATGGGGATGGGCAGTACAACTAAAGATGGTGATTATGACATACAGTAATAGAAATTGAGGAGCTAGTGTGGAAGTTCAGCAGGATGATGGGGATGTAAGTCAGCCACCAGTGCCAGCAGTTCATGCCCGTGATATAAAGAAAATCATTGTGATGCCATAAGACCAAAAAAGCCACCACTTGGGTATGGAATTATGTTTACCCAAATCCTGACATTTGTGAAGGCATCTTCTCCATTTGTGAGGCCATAGTTAGTACAGGCAGGGACATTAATCATCTAGGCACCTCCTCCATGTTATATCATTTGCTGTGAGTTCCTAAAATGTATTTTACAAAATTATAATAATTTGACAAATAATATCAAGAAGTCCAGTTTCAGCGACCAGCAGTTTGAACCAGCCAATGCAATCTCCATCGCCAACATCCTCATCATCAACCTCTTTATTAGTGATCCCAAAAATTGGTTTCCTATACTGTGCATGTCCTTTTTTACTATAAAACATAAAGGTGGGTGGGAGAACCCAAGGACATATCCAACTTGCAGTACTTTTCTTTTAATTATGGGCTGTTTGGAGGCATTGGTGATGGTCTATTTTGCAGAGACAAACATTTTTATTGGTTTTGTTATACAGAAAGTCTAAAATATATTCTAATTTACAACATATTTTCAACAGAATATTATGTGGTTCCTCACACATGTTAATTGTATTTATTTATTTAATCAATCAACCAACCATCCATCCAACCAACCAACCAACCAACCAACCAACCAACCAACCAACCATTTTTTGTGTTCTGTTATGGCCTTGTCTCTCCTAATTTGCTGTAGAACCAGGTACAGCTCTTTATCTAGGCCTCGCATATGTACATTTAAATGAATCAGTCAGTCATTCATTTCTGTACTCTTTGATGCCATTTTCTCTCCTAATTTGCTATAAAATGCTGGAGATGTCTAATTTTTAAGTTTATTACATAATCTATTCGATCAATCTATCATTCTGTTCCCTGTTTTCCACTATATACTGCACTTACATTTCCTTGTACTTCACGAAAAATTAGAAAAGAAAGCTCTTGTTTGGGCGCACTCTTTGTTATAACAGTCATAAAAGATAATAAGTAATAGGATTAAGACTTACCTTTAATAATATTCCTCATAAAGTGTAGGAAGACTACACTTATTCAGTGGACTCTCATCCGTGATTCAGGGAGGGGAACATCTGTTGATAGACAGAGGATTCCACATCTCTGTCTAACGTGGACAGCAGATCCACACACTTGTCTTCTTCCTTTCCCTCCCCCTTCTTCTTTCCTGCTCTTTCCTCTATATTTTAGTATTTTTCTACTTTTCACTGTTCTTCTCCATAATCTCATTTGGTATATGGGCCTATTTATTTTAACATTCTGGTGCACTCTCATTAGCCATATTTCCCTACTACCATACCTCAACGCACATGCCCAGCCTCGTCTGATCATGGAAGCGAAACGGTGGTGGGCTGGGTCAGTACCTGGAAGGGAGACCCCCAGGGAATACCCATTGTAGCAGGAAGGCACGGACAAACTATCCTGACATAAACACTAACAGCAGGATCACCACTCCTATTTTCTTCCTTCTGAACTAAAAAGCAACTCTATCTATCCTATATGTGCTGAAATAAACAAGGAGTTACAAACATTGTGGATACTTGTAATACACTTGTGCTTAATCTCACATGACTGGCATTTGTAGCACCGTCAGACCAGTGAATGGACCTTCCTTCACATTAACTTACCCATTTGGGTCTTATTAATACAAATTTGTTTTGTTCTGATCCAAGGCAGACGGAAGTAGTATTATCCATATCTACTTTCCAGTCTGGAATCACCTTACATGTTGATGGATCAGAACATATTTTATTTTTTATAGCCTTGTAGTATTTGGATGCCAAATGTATTTTATGAGGAATATTAATAAAGGTTAAGTCTTAATCCTATTACATATTACCTTTTCTGACTGTTAAAACAAAGAGTGCGCCCAAACAAGAGTCTTCTTTTCTCGTTTTTCCTTCTGTGTAGATCTCTGGCTTAGGGCGCACCACCAAGCGGACACATTTAGTGAATTTATCTAGTAATTTAAACTGTACAATTTTAGTTTCAGAATCTTATTGTATTTAAATTTGATTTAGGCCAGTGTGAAATCACCACCTCTTGTACACATTTCCTTGTACTTCCCTTGGGTCTCTGAAATAGTTCTTGATTATTGAAAACATTGGGGTTGTATAGTTTATTAAACTGCCATCCTCCTGTCTGCCACAGCTGTGTGGCAATGTTTCATAGATGTGCTATACACTGTTATAGGTTTGTGCTCTGTTGCTTAGTTAAGCCACCCAGCAATTGGCCAATATTGGTGAAAACAATATTGTGAGGTGGTCAAAATTGACTGGAAATTAATGTTATTGAGGTTAATAGCATGTAAAAAAAAATACAGATCCAAAATCAAAATGCGTGAGTGTGGCCAGAGGCTCGGCACACAGGATACCTGAAACCTTTATGATGTTGGTCAGTGCACAGTAGGTAATGTGCTTGGATTCTGCAGTTCTTGTGAGAAGGTGTTAAGAGTAAAATTACCAAGACTTTGGTTACAGCACTACCTTTGAAATGGCCCCTAGATGGTCTTTTGTGTGTCTGTGCTTTTGGGGGAATCAGTTTGCTTTCAATGATTTCCTATATATTATAGATACATGTATGGCAGGAGGAAAACAATTTGTTCATTTTCAAGTTGTTTACCTGTACGATTTGTTTGTCAAATGCAAACATTATTTCTCTATAAACTATATAGATACTTTGAATCTGTGTGAAATGTAATATTTAATTATTTATATTCTGTGAGAAAACCTGATTGGCTAAACAGACCCAGAGTGGAAGTATCCACTGTGGTATTGTGCATTGGCGTGAGATGAAAGGAGGGTTGGGAGTACTGTGTGTGTATATCTTCTGTGACATCATGACAAAGTTATTCTCTGAGTCAGAGATCTGCTTTAACCATCTTCTATGCTACCCTCTGAGAAATGCCGGAGGAAAGGTCTTCTTTAAGGCCATTTAAGCAAATAAACATCTTTGCCTTCAAGATGACAATTGCCTTCATCTTGCGACCAATAGCAATGCAACAAATCCAGTTGGCCTGCCCTGCAATGAGCTTAGCATCTCCAAGCTCTGCCTTCTGCCAATTACTGATGCAGAGACTTTGTCCACTGTGGGTCAGCCAATGCCAACCAGGCGTTGTGACAGAAGCGTGTCTATGCATACACAGCAGCAAGCGGTGTAGGTACCGGCAGTAAGAGCCTGAGTGAAAATGTGGTTCCATGTGCCACGTGGTAGGAGTCTGGTGGTGGTAGCAAAATACCCACCCACTACATTTAGGTGGAGTCAGTAACGGACAGTTACTGACGGTACGAGAGAATCCCCTATTGGCCAGGTCCCATGAGACCCAAACCCAATCTGTGGTTGCTGGGCGTAGGTAGCGAGGGTGTTTCCGGTCACAGTGTTGATTTAGAAAAACCAGAACCAAAACCAAAACTAGAAAATTAATCCAGATCCAAAACCAACGCACAGGAATCTGTGCACATCCTTACCTTCAACAAATCAGGTTAAATATAATATGCTCAACTCCCAGTTTATTTTTATGTTTCCAATCCAGGCATTATGTCTTGAATAAGCTCTTCCCGAGTGCTGCTATCCCACCTTCAGACTCAGATGCTGTACACTCTCTCCTTGCATCTACAAATATGTCCGGCTACATTATTGCTGTGTATAGAAGAATTCTGTAGTGGGTCTATGTTGCGTATGCAGCACGGTATGCCGCCTCCTACGCATTGCTGGGCAGCTTCCGTAGACTTCAGTGGGGTGGCAAGCGCATGTGCAAGCCAGCTTCCATAGAAATGAATGCATAGCGGAAGTGTACGCATAGTGTACACCCTGCAATGCCATGAACAGTACGCATCACAGCAACACTGCAAAAGGACACATCTGTAATCACTTCTCCAAATTCAAGATAGGAATTCAAAAATGCAGGCATGTCTCATCCAACACAGATTCACTGGTTCAGGCATCTTAGTTCAGATAGTCATTCTAAGAAACCTAAGGCATGCTTATAGGTCTGATGTGCGACTGTTGTTACAGGTGTTGTGTCTTCATACACAAACTGCAGAACTGAGATGCCAATTGTAGGTGTTACTATAAATGTTACATTTGTGGCTAGACTAGTAACCTGATGTATTAGACTAATTTGTGTGAGAGAGTAAAACCGTCCGGGGGTTATTTATGTATTCATCTTTTTATATACGTTTTAAATAAATTGGTCAATTACCTCAATTCCTGTGTGCTGTAATATTGCTCTGTTTGTCTCAGTACACAACCCGGTGGCTACAACATTTGCATATTTTTGAATGGCCTGTGTGAAAAAAAGACTTAGCCGCAATGGCAATAGCGTGCACTTCTCAATCAGGCCCAATGTTTGGTTTTGTCCTAAAATCCAGAGATTCTAGTACAAAGTACACACCTTTTATAAACCATTTTGTTGGGGTGCCATTTTCAGGGGAAGCTTTTAAATTCCCTATGTGGATCACTAAAAGGAAGTCCTCGCCTTCTCTGTCTCTTTTAAGTGTGATTTTAACAAATAGCTTTCCCCGACTCCCCCCTCATTAGGCATAGTTAAAGAAGAGCTCCGCAAAGTTTTGTACTTTGACTGGCATGCAGCCTTGCTCGATATGGAGAAATAATAAGTGGCAAGTTTACCTGGATTACTTGCGCCACTCTACTAGTGATAAGATAATTAAAGTATTTAAATCTATTACCTGGTCTCTGCTATGGAACCTCTCTTAAGTTGCCATTCTCCACAAAATATTGTTCTCAAGCTTTGATGCATCAGATAAGCATACTGTAGGTGGCTCCTAGGACTGTTTCTCATTCTTTTGATTAATTGACTTGGTCCTATTCTAATTGCGAGCTGATAAAGATAATTCTTCCTACCTCTTCTTCTTAATTATTTTTCCTAGTTTTCCCTTCCCCCTCACCATCCTAGTTCTCTTCTCCTATATTAATATACTGTGATTGCCTATCTACTTTACTTTCTTTTTCTGTGTGTTTATTTTATTTCTAATGAAGTTGGTACGACTCAGAATAATTGGGGGGAGATTTATCAAACATTGGAGAGAGATGAAGTGGAGAGTGATAAAGTACCAAACGATCAGCTCCTAACTGTCATTTTTTTTAAACAGAGCTTGTAAAATGACAGTTCTGAGCTGATTGGTTTGTATTTTATCTCTCTTCACTTTATCCTCCTTCAGCTTGTTATACGTAAATCTTCCCCGTAGGTTTCTTTATGAATACAGTCTATACTCTCTCTTTGTGGTTTCTGTACTGTTTCTGTACTTCATGTACAATGAAAAATATTTTAGCAAAAAAAGCATTTGCTGATTCAACAGATCATGTGGGTGGCCCTCTAACTATCAGAAGGGCCACACATGACCCCTATGCACAGTATTTGAATCAAAACATTATGGGAGGAGATGTACTAAGCCTTGGAGAATGACAAAGTGGAGAGAGATAAAGTACCAGCCATTGGGCTCCTAACTGCCATATCACACGCTGTTAGAAAAATTACAGTTAGTAGCTGATTGGTTGGTAATTTATCTATTTTCACTTTATGACTCTCCAAGGCTTAGTAAATCTGCCCCTGTATGTTATAGCAAACCAACCTGACAATATAGCAGGATAGATCTAGGGGCTGCAAGGGAAGGCTTGTGGAGCTTACTGTTACCTATCACTGCCATAATTGCTTTATAATATATACATATTTCTTAGTTTTGTTCACTCTATATAAAAATACAAGTCTTTTTAATACAACAGTATGCAGGTATTGTAAAGGTGGCTGTAGTTCAATCATGCAAAGATCATTTAATACTCACTCAACCACTTGACACCAGGGAGACAATGATTCCTGACATGTTAAATGCATTAACACTCAAAACAAAGTCCAGACAGCATCACAAGGTTAGACTGTACAATTTATAACATTAGTAGATTGATTAAAAAAAAACAAAGTCGGCTGAGGCATCGACTGACACTTAAAAGAGAAAGCGTTATTACTCCAGGGTTTATTTCTCAGCTATTGGTCATAATAGACAATCAGCAGAGTGTAAAAACTTCACTTCAGTTTAAAAAACATCAGCACTGAACTTGTACAGTTTATGCTCACACAGAGGTCCTCAAGCTACAAATCAGTGATGTGAGGGGTGAAAGAGCAAAGTCATGTCAAATCACAGTACGGGAAGACAAAGTTTACTACTTGAAAGTGTCTATTATGGGTTTCTGGTCAACGAAATGAATTTAAAATAAAATTGAGCTCTTTAAGCTTGTATATGGAATTTGCTTCAGTTTACATTATTTAGACCTGTTTCTGGTTCAGTCCACTAGTAACACAGTGACATAGATACAGTATAGCTCAGACACTTCTCCAGACAGATAGGTCAATTTAAATTGTCCATTACTCATCTAATTTTGGACTTCTGTTTATGCGCTATAGTAGCTAAACAGGTACCGAAACAATTAATGAAAATATAATAGAACTAAGTATACAATATTTATCACAAATACATTTATTTTGGCACACTGCATTTTTCAGCGACAGTCCCAATCTCAAAGCTCAATCCCTGTCGCCCAGCTCGCTTCACAAAGGCTGTAATTAAGGAGAAGCCTACCATCCGCCAGTGCCAGGCTCACTAATTAGCTCAGCTGTTTGTGGGGCGGGGGGAGGGGGGGGGGAATGGGGACACCAGAGATGGATCAGGATCAGTGTGGTGCTTTACTGAGAGGTATAAACAGAGATTGGCACATTGATGACAAACAATACAGTTAGTAAGAAAATGAAACTTTTGGAAATGCTCCAGTTTAAAAGTGACAGAAGAATAACTGTCAGGAAATATAATTATGTACAATTAAAATAATTGATTGTTTCAATTTAATTTACTACAGGGTGTAATCTGGTTCTGGAATGAGAATTTAGTGACGGGAAGTAGATGTGAATTTGACTGCAGTGGGCGTGAGGTAGCAACGAAAGTACAGTAATGGTTTATTCTGGGTGGTAAGTCTCAAGTTAAGACAAATATTGCCACCAAAAACTCTGAAACACAGGGGTCTGACTTGCATCAGCCCTGACCCTGGTGTAAGTGTAAAGTTGATAGTGATGATTGTTAAGCTACAAATGATGGCTATGTCCAATTGGACTCAAGTATAAAAAAAACCACACCCATTTATTCAAATGCATGAAAATTGTAGGAGCTTTGAGGAGCAATTCAATTGTACCAAGCCACTTACTAAGGATTCTTATTAATAGCACATCCCAGCATCTAACCTCAATGTATTTCCATTATGTGCTGCGATTTTTAGCATAATCAATACTGTCAGCCTCCATTCACAAAACACTCTCATTTCAGCCAGGTACAATATGGGGTGGGGGTCACAGCCAAGGGGGTGGTGGTTGTGGGTGGCGGGGGGATGCAGCTTAACATTTGCAGGTGCAACTAGCTTCAGTATGTTGCAGAGATGTGTCCTTTATTACATATGATAAATTCCTATCTGTGAATCAGAGCCGGACAAGAAGTGTGTTTCTACTGTACTGTACTGTACATTACAGTACAACCTAAAGGTACAAATTGGGTTCCACCAAAAGTATAGGTTGAGAAACAAAGGCCACCAGCTCTGTGCTTATTCCAAATTTGTGTTCTTTTATAGAGTGCAATTCTGGGCACGGTTTCCACAAATCTGGGTGGGACTGAAGCTGAGTTTGCAGTAGTAGACATTTTGCACACTGTAAGTGACTCCACCCAACTGCCTAAGTGCAGATCTGCCATCATAAATCACGGGGCTGTGGGCTGCTGTGTCACACTCAGTGTCGTCATCATCATCATCATTATCATCATTAGTGAACTAGGGCTGTGGGCTGCAGCACTGTCTGTGACTGTGTCAGTGTCATCAGTGAAGGGCTGTGGGCTGCAGCACTGTGATTGTGTCAGTGTTAGGCAAATCATTATTATAAAAAATAAAATGTGTGTGTTCAGGATGGTTCCGGTATGAATGGTCGACCATGTTATGGTCGACAGTCATTAGGTCGACCACTATTGGTCGACATTGACATGGTCGACATGGACACATGGTCGACACATGAAAATGGTCGACGCATGAAAGGTCGACACATGAAAAGGTCGACATGAGTTTTTTTACTTTTTTGGTGTCGTTTTTTTTCGTAAAGTGACTGGGAACCCCAATTAGTGCACCGCGTCCCCTCGCATGGCTCGCTTCGCTCGCCATGCTTCGGGCATGGTGCCTTCGCTCCGCTACTGCTTCGTTCGGCACAGATTACCATTCCAATCGTAGTCCACGTGGATCGTAATGTATGGAAAAGTTCCCCAAAAGAAAAAAAAGTTCAAAAACTCATATCGACCTTTTCATGTGTCGACCTTTCATGTGTCGACCAATTTCATGTGTCGACCATGTGCCCATGTCGACCATGTCAATGTCGATCAACAGTGGTCGACCTAATGACTGTCGACCATAACATGGTCGACCATGTGAACGGATACCGTTCAGGACAGGTTCAGGCACTATTAAAAAAAGAATGTTCTATATTTGTCACTGTTACTATTAGTGCTGTGAATTGCAGTGCTAAGAAAAAAAAGTGTGTGTTGTTCAGGCACTGTACTTAAAAAATAACATTAAGTTGGTGACTGTTACTAATAGCGCTATGAGTTGATATGGATCAGTTGATAGAAGAGCAGGAGCAGCAACCCAGTACTAGTGCTGTGGATGCTACCAGTCATGATAGTACTTGAACATCTACTAAAGGTGGTTCAGGGGGCAAAAATTTTAAGAAATCTAAACAATATTTTACAATGTTAAAGAAAACATAACCTCTAATAATAAAGATAACATTTACTGCCAAAAAAACATAAGATTAGCAAAATGCCATACACCACAGGCAATGGCAAGGAAAGTCCACGGCCTTTGTTTGTGAGTGGTGGTCCTACTAGTGCTACTGCTATTTCACGCAGTAGAAGGATGCTTATTGCAGCAGTCTGGGCCAAACACAGTCAGGCATATTCTTCTGTAATCTCATACGATGATGATGCTGCAATACCTTCTCACTCTCAGTCTAGTAAAGTTATCACCTTGAAAACAGTCAAATCAGTGGCCAAACAAATGAAGAATATTAAGGCTGAAGAACAAAATATGTGGGTTCACAAATCCCTGAGTAGAGTCTAGGGGTGTCCATGTTTCTGACATTGTACTCATAGAGAAGCCTCCTGCACCCATTGCAAATGCGTGGATGAGTAGTGCAAGTAAGATGGTGACAGAAATTGAAGATGTTAAGGATGCTAGAGTTGAAGTGCAACAGGATGAGGGGGATACTTGTGTATCTGACGCTAATGAGGATGTTGATAATGAGGATGTTGTTTAAGTAAATTAGCAACCAGTGGCAGCAGTTCTTGCCCATGATAAAGATAAGGCCATAAGACCAAAACATCCACCTCTTACTGTATGTGAAGAATTTTTTTTAGCTAAATCCTGACATTTGCGAAGGCATCTGTATCATTTGTGAGGCCAAAGTTAGTAGTGGTCAGGACTTTAACCATCTAGGCACCTCTTCCATGTTTGCAGCGTCATTTGCAGCTAGTTCATTCAATGCAAGTTATTTATCAAGATCTGCCAAAATCCTGTAAAATAATAACAAGCAATCGAGCATTGGCTACGAGCAGTTTGGCCCAGCACACAAAATCTCCACTGCGAACACCATCATCAACTTTCTCATTAATGATTGGAGGTAATTCTTCCAAAAAAATGTGGGGGCCCAAATAAACCAAAGACTTCAGCCACAAAATTGTCTGTCCCTGTTAACCAAAGTGTTTGGTTTGATTAACTGTGCATGCCATTTTAATATACAACATAAGGCTGGGTGGGAGGTCCAAAGGACAATTCCATCTTGTACCACTTTGCTTTTTGTAATGGACTGTATTTTTTTTTTTGGGAGGGGGGGGGGAGGGGGAAGGGGGGGAATTGGGGATGGTCTTTTTTGCAAACATTTTATTGGTTATTGCTCTAATTCATTACTACTGTAATTTGCAATACATTTTTAACCAGAAAAGAAAACCGTGTTGATACAATAGGCAAAACTTCTGACAGGATTGAAATAAAAGAGAAGCCAAGAAAATGAACAGGTGTGGAAGAGCTGCAAAAATCCAATTTATTCAGTCTATCTTAAATTTTCAGAATCAACAAATCATTGAAATGAATTCATCAATCAATCATCTTAAATTTTCTTAATCAGTCATTTAAATTAATTTATACAATGTTAATAGCCAAGGATTCCTGACAAGGGTTGAAAGAGAAGCAAAAAAAATGAATAGTTGCAGCAGAGCAATAGTGATTATAATAGTATTCACCCCCCCCCCTTTGTAGTAAAAAAATGTTTTTTAAAAATCCTCCCCGTTAGTAGTCCCTCTTTCTGCTCCTCCCCCTCAATGCCCTGTGACATGAGTATTTTTTTTTAATTAATATTGTACTCCCTCCCCCCTCCACCATAATTTGTATATTTATGTTTATCTCCCACCGCCACTGCTTCAAATTTCCCCTCTGGGGTTTACCCCTGCACCCTCCATGGGCATACACTCCCCCTTCCCCATGCAGAGCGCAGTGGAGCATGTGTCAGGGGGTACTGATGATCAGCCTTCCCTGCTGCAGCTGATCTCTGCACTGTGGCCCTCATTCAGCTTGGACTGTAATTGCAAAACTGCTCACACAAGCGATCCCAGCTGAATAAACCCCTGTGCTTTCTGGAGTATATGCTCCAGAATGTTGGACGCACAGCATTATGGTCCTCAAATCTGGCAGTGATGTCAGCTATCAGAGACCACCACACCACTGCCGGTCCGGGGCACACACAGCTGGCAGCAGACCGTGGGGGTAGCGAATTGCATGTTATGCAACCTGGCCAGTTAATGGACTACTGGCTTTGGTCACATGACATGCGACCAAGCCAACCAAGTGGTTAAATTAATTAATCAGAATCAATCAATCATCTTAAATGTTCTTACTCATTCATCTAAATCAATAAATCAATCCTTTACCTGCCTTCCACTACATACATACTCCACCTCCATTTCCCTGTACTGCCCTGGAGCCTCTAATCTTCAGTTCTTGATTAATGAACACATTCTTGGGGTTGTATAGTTTGTTAAAACTGCCATCCTGTCTGACACTGCTGTGTGTCCAGGGTCGGACTGGCCCACAGGGGTACCAGGGAAACTACCGGTAGGCCCCACTGCCCGGGGGGCCACTCCTTCCTCTAGGGATCAGGTTCCAGACTGTGCATTTGTATTATACATGGTAGATATGTTGCATTACACTGCACTAAACCATTGTGTATTTCAAGACTCTGTGGAGGCTGGCCACCCCCCCCCCCCCTTCCCCTTTGTAGGCTGGCTACACCCCTAAGTATGGGCCCCTATCACTGCATTCCCTCCGTGGGCCCTTCATGCCCCAGTCCTATACTGTGTGTGTCCATATTTCATAGATTTGCTATAGTCTTTTAAACTGCCATGTGTTTGTGCCGCTTCCCTGTTGCTTAGTTTAGCCATCCAGCCAGCCTGGTGAACAATATTGTAAACTGCGAGGGGGCCAAAAGGAACTGAAAATAACTGGAAATTAATGTTATTGGTGTTAATATTGCTGCAAGAACAAAATCAGGTCCTAATTACATGATTTTAGCTGTTTTTGTCAATTTTAAAAACAAATACAAATACAAAACAGGTGAGGGTGTTTTTGGCAAAATAAAACCAAAACATGATGGTGAATTATAACCAAAACCAAAACACGGGGGTCGGTGCTCGTCTTGATTGCGACCAGACCTGAATCAGACTCACTTATTGTAATACTACAGAACAAAGCTCATATAAAATACATTTGGCCCATTGGCTTCATGATTTATCAGCACTAGTCTTAGGTATTACTAACAGCAACTGCTCCCTGTATAACTCTGTACAGACCGAGGTGGGCCCCTTCCACCTGCCTAAGGGCCACCTGAAGAGACAGTAACTGAGAGATTTTGTTCCTACCCCTGGGGACCTGATGAGATCACCCCTGTGCGTTGGGGGAGGTGGGGGGGAACAACTCAATTACAACAT
This sequence comes from Pseudophryne corroboree, assembly GCF_028390025.1. Taxonomy (NCBI): domain Eukaryota; kingdom Metazoa; phylum Chordata; class Amphibia; order Anura; family Myobatrachidae; genus Pseudophryne; species Pseudophryne corroboree. The sequence continues at coordinate 147,853,006 of NC_086450.1, forward strand.
ACTGTAGTAAATTTCTAGATTTGATCACTCCTGTCACTAAAACTTTTATATTCAGTGTTATCTGACAAACTGCTAAGGGGCTTATTCAAACTGGCAAAAAAAATTACATCAAATTGAAGAATATAAATATCTTTAAAGGCAAACAATATATAAATATAATTAAAAATGTATAAAAAAAAAGTAAAAAATAAAAGTCATAAAACATAGATCTCTCACTAACCCCATGCCAAGCATGATGATGATACGGACTTTTATGTGGCACACATTCTGCGCCAGTGTAATAGTTGTACCAATTAAAATTAATATACTCTGGCCCAGATTTATCAGACCTTGGAGAGTGATAAATTGCATGGTCATAAAGTACCAACCAATCAGCTCCTGTCATTTTTCAAACACAGCCTGTAACATGGCAGTTAGGAACTGATTGGATGGGACTTTATCACCGTGCAATTTATCACTCTCCAATGCTTTATAAATCTGGGCATAAATAACAGCTCCCTCTTCCACCAGTAGATCCTACTCAGTGGTGCAAGTAGAAATTTTTCCTTAGTGGTACTGATAGTAAAAATGGTCTGGTCACTTGTCATGAGGGGGCGTGGTCACACAAAACTAGGAGAGTGGCTACATGACAATAGGGGCATGGCCACATTATGCCACACATCGTAATGCCCCATACACATTATGCCAAACACCGTAATGCCCATTACACTTTATGACACACATCATAATGCTTATTACACATTATGCCACACACCATAATGTCCATTACACATTATGCCAGACACCGTAACACCCATTACACATTATGCCACACACTGTAATGCCCATTGCACATTTTGCCACACACCGTAATGCCTTACATATTATACCACACACCATAATGCCTATTACATATTATGCCACACACATTTATGCCACTGACACCATTTTATGTCCCACACACAAAAATGCTCCTTATAAATTATGCCCAAGTGGTGGGCTGGTGGTACTGAGTTCCACCACCATATTTCTTAATGGTAACCCATACCACCCTACTTTCAGCACTGATCCTACTGTAATCTAGTCTTCCAACCACATAACGATAGCTAGGGCTGTGGGCCCTGCCAATTAAATAGACATTTCTGAGTCTACAATAGCCTCAAAATCACTCTCTTTCATGTGAATCCTTCTATGACACCAGTTAGGCATACTGCATGCAATGCATAGGCAAATGAAATTGAGCTCAATTAAACATAGTTGCATCAAAGTCAGTGACCCGGTCATTTATGTTTTACAGTTTTACAGATCTTCTGTTGCTCCATATTATCTGACTCTGACAGTCACTGCTAATTAGTGTAGTCAGAAACTCTAGGCATCCTCAAAGTTTCACCGCTTCAATACTGAGTCATTTATATGCAGCCTTTTATAGGTTGCAAACCTTGAAGTGAAAAAAGAGAGAAGGTCTGCAGGACTGCCCACGGGGATTTGTTGTCATTTTGTCAGAAGAGAATTATGCCATTATTATTTAGAACAAATTGATTTTGTTTTTTCATAAAATATACTTAGAAGAAATATGATTTGTTATCTGAAAAAAATATTCCATTATTTCAAGTTTGAATAAAATATAATGATATAAATTATAAAATGTGCAGCTATAAAGTTGGAGCAGTAATTCTATTAATTACAGTAGAATGCTGATTAGTCGAACTCCAATTATACAAAAATGATCTAGAAGAACTATTAATAATATTTGATGGTATTATATACACCTCAGGGTTCAACCCCCAAATTCATACAAAGTGCGGCCCAGGCGCTTGAGAGCATAGACTACATCTATATTGGTGACAGTCTTCCTCTTGGCGTATTCAGTGTAAGTGATGGCGCCCAAGATCACATTTATGGTATATTAGCTCATAAAGCTTAATTGTGGAAAAACAAACAAACCCAACAGGTATACATAGGGGCCCATTTATCAGCGAGTTTTCGCTATTTAAAACTCATTGCGTATGATAAATGTTGCTCCAGCCAATCAGCTCTTGTTATGTCTTTGAAAAATGACAGTTAAGAACTGATTGGCCTGAGCACCATTTATCATATGGAATGACTTTTACATAGCTAAAACTCGTTAATAATGGGTCTCTTAGTTTAATACATGTCCAATTATCCGAATTAAACTAATTATCCTGTGGTAAATTATAAGATTTTGTACATATGTTCAGAGAAGAGTCTGCTTTCACTCCTGCTAGCAGGTCTCAGGATGGGACTGCGTTTATGAGTCAAACAGACTACCTGGGCTGGTCAGCTTTAGGAAAAGTTGGAGTTGTCAGATTCAGCATACCTCCCAACATGACCCTCTCCAGGAGGGACAATATGCTCTGCTCCTGGACTTCCCTCTTAATTTATGATTGTCTGAACCCGTTTTGAACAGGTTAATGGATAATAAGAATTTACTTACAGATAATTCTATTTTCATAGTCCGTAGTGGATGCTGGGGACTCCGTAAGGACCATGGGGAATAGCGGCTCTGCAGGAGACTGGGCACATCTAAAGAAAGCTTTAGGACTATCTGGTGTGCACTGGCCCCTCCCCCTATGACCCTCCTCCAAGCCTCAGTTAGGATACTGTGCCCGGACGAGCGTACACAATAAGGAAGGATTTTGAATCCCGGGTAAGACTCATACCAGCCACACCAATCACACCGTATAACCTGTGATCTGAACCCAGTTAACAGCATGATAACAGAGGAGCCTCTGAAAGATGGCTCACAACAATAATAACCCGATTTTTGTAACAATAACTATGTACAAGTATTGCAGACAATCCGCACTTGGGATGGGCGCCCAGCATCCACTACGGACTATGAGAAATAGAATTATCGGTAAGTAAATTCTTATTTTCTCTAACGTCCTAAGTGGATGCTGGGGACTCCGTAAGGACCATGGGGATTATACCAAAGCTCCCAAACGGGCGGGAGAGTGCGGATGACTCTGCAGCACCAAATGAGAGAACTCCAGGTCCTCCTCAGCCAGGATATCAATTTTGTAGAATTTTACAAACGTATTTGCTCCTGACCAAGTAGCTGCTCGGCAAAGTTGTAAAGCCGAGACCCCTCGGGCAGCCGCCCAAGATGAGCCCACCTTCCTTGTGGAGTGGGCATTTACAGATTTTTGGCTGTGGCAGGCCTGCCACAGAATGTGCAAGCTGAATTGTACTACAAATCCAACGAGCAATAGTCTGCTTAGAAGCAGGAGCACCCAGCTTGTTGGGTGCATACAGGATAAACAGCGAGTCAGATTTCCTGACTCCAGCCGTCCTGGAAACATATATTTTCAGGGCACTGACAACGTCTAGCAACTTGGAGGCCTCCAAGTCCCTAGTAGCCGCAGGCACCACCAATAGGTTGGTTCAGGTGAAACGCTGAAACCACCTTGGGGAGAAACTGAGGACGAGTCCTCAATTCCGCCCTGTCCGAATGGAAAATCAGATAAGGGCTTTTTCAGGATAAAGCCGCCAATTCTGACACGCGCCTGGCCCAGGCCAGGGCCAACAGCATGACCACTTTTCATGTGAGATATTTTAACTCCACAGATTTAAGTGGTTCAAACCAATGTGACTTTTGGAACCCAAAACTACATTGAGATCCCAAAGTGCCACTGGAGGCACAAAAGGAGGCTGTATATGCAGTAACCCTTTTACAAACGTCTGAACTTCAGGGACTGAAGCGTCTGAACTTCAGGGACTGAAGCTAGTTCTTTTTGGAAGAAAATTGACAGGGCCGAAATTTGAACCTTAATGGACCCCAATTTCAGGCCCGTAGACACTCCTGTTTGCAGGAAATGTAGGAATCGACCCAGTTGAATTTCCTCCGTCGGGCCTTACTGGCCTCGCACCACGCAACATATTTTCGCCAATTGCGGTGATAATGTTTTTGCGGTTACATCCTTCCTGGCTTTGATCAGGATAGGGATGACTTCATCCGGAATGCCTTTTTTCCTTCAGGATCCGGCGTTCAACCGCCATGCCGTCAAACGCAGCCGCGGTAAGTCTTGGAACAGACAGGGTCCTTGCTGGAGCAGGTCCCTTCTTAGAGGTAGAGGCCACGGATCCTCCGTGAGCATCTCTTGAAGTTCCGGTTACCAAGTCCTTCTTGGCCAATCCGGAACCACGAATATAGAGCTTACTCCTCTCCATCTTATCAATCTCAGTACCTTGGGTTTGAGAGGCAGAGGAGGGAACACATACCCTGACTGGTACACCCACGGTGTTACCAGAGCGTCTACAGCTTATTGCCTGAGGGTCCCTGGACCTGGCGCAATACCTGTCGAGTTTTTAATCATGTGGAAGACTTCTGGGTGAAGTCCCCACTCTCCCGGGTGGAGGTCGTGCTGAGGAAGTCTGCTTCCCAGTTGTCCACTCCCGGAATGAATACTGCTGACAGTGCTATCACATGATTTTCCGCCCAGCGAAGAATCCTTGCAGCTTCTGCCATTGCCCTCCTGCTTCTTGTGCCACCCTGTCTGTTTACGTGGGTGACTGCCGTGATGTTGTCCGACTGGATCAACACCGGCTGACCTTGAAGTAGAGGTCTTGCTAAGCTTAGAGCATTGTAAATGGCCCTTAGCTTCAGGATATTTATGTGAAGTGATGTCTCCAGGCTTGACCATAAGCCCTGGATATTCCTTCCCTGTGTGACTGCTCCCCAGCCTCGCAGGCTGGCATCCGTGGTCACCAGGACCCAGTCCTGAATGCCTAATCTGCGGCCCTCTAGAAGATGAGCACTCTGCAACCACCACAGGAGGGACACCCTTGTCCTTGGTGACAGGGTTATCCGCTGATGCATCTGAAGATGCGACCCGGACCATTTGTCCAGCAGGTCCCACTGGAAAGTTCTTGCGTGGAATCTGTCGAATGGGATTGCTTCGTAGGAAGCCACCATTTTACCCAGAACCCTTGTGCATTGATGCACTGAGACTTGGCTCGGTTTTAGGAGGTTCCTGACTAGCTCGGATAACTCCCTGGCTTTCTCCTCCGGGAGAAACACCTTCTTCTGGACTGTGTCCAGGATCATCCCTAGGAACAGAAGACACGTCGTCGGAACCAGGTGAGATTTTGGAATATTGAGAATCCAATCGTGCTGCCGCAACACTACCTGAGATAGTGCTACACCGACCTCCAACTGTTCCCTGGATCTTACCCTTATCAGGGAATTGTCCAAGTAAGGGATAACTAAAATTCACTTCCTTCGAAGGAATATCATAATTTCGGCCATTACCTTGGTAAAGACCCGGGTGAAGTGGACCATCCATACGGCAGCGTCTGAATTGATAGTGACAGTTCTGTACCATAAACCTGAGGTACCCTTGGTGAGAAGGGTAAATTTTGACATGAAGGTAAGCATCCTTGATGTCCCGAGACATCATGTAGTCCCCTTCTTCCAGGTTCGCAATCACTGCTCTGAGTGACTCAATCTTGAATTTGAACCTCTGTATGTAAGTGTTCAAAGATTTTAGATTTAGAATCGGTCTCACCGAGCCGTCCGGCTTCGGTACCACAACAGTGTGGAATAATACCCCTGTTGCAGTAGGGGTATCTTGATTATCACCTGCTGGGAATACAGCTTGTGAATGGCTTCCAAAACTGTCTCCCTGTCAGAAGGAGACATCGGTAAAGCCGACTTCAGGAAACGGCGAGGGGGAGACGTCTCGAATTCTAATTTGTATCCCTGAGATATCACCTGAAGGATCCAGGGGTCTACTTGCGAGTGAGCCCACTGCGCGCTGAAATTCATTGAGACGGGCCCCCCACCGTGCCTGATTCTGCTTGTAAAGCCCCAGCGTATACTGAGGGCTTGGCAGAGGCGGGAGAGGGTTTCTGTTCCTGGGAACTGGCTGATTTCTGCAGCCTTTTTCCTCTCCCTCTGTCACGGGGCAGAAATGAGGAACCTTTTGCCCGCTTGTCCACGAAAAGACTGCGCCTGATAATACGGCGTCTTCTCATGTTGAGAGGCGACCTGGGGTACAAACGTGGAATTCCCAGCTGTTGCCGTGGCCACCAGGTCTGAAAGACCGACCCCAAATAACTCCTCCCCTTAATAAAGCAATACTTCCAAATGCCGTTTGGAATACGCATCACCTGACCACTGACGTGTCCATAACCCTCTACTGGTAGAAATGGACAACGCGCTTAGACTTGATGCCAGTCGGCAAATATTCCGCTGTGCATCACGCATATATAGAAATGCATCTTTCAAATGCTCTATAGGCAAAAATATACTGTCCCTATCTAGGGTATCAATATTTTCAGTCAGGGAATCCGACCACGCCAACCCAGCACTGCACATCCAGGCTGAGGCGATTGCTGGTCGCAGTATAACACCAGTATGTGTGTAAATACATTTTAGGATACCCTCCTGCTTTCTATCAGCAGGATCCTTAAGGGCGGCCATCTCAGGCGAAGGTAGAGCCCTTACCAGCGTGTGAGCACTTTATCCACCCTAGGGGGTGTTTCCCAACGCACCCTAACCTCTGGCGGGAAAGGATATAATGCCAATAACATTTTTTCTTGTTATCGGGGGAAACCCACGCATCATCACACACCTCATTTAATTTCTCAGATTCAGGAAAACTACAGGTAGTTTTTCCTCACCGAACATAATACCCCTTTTTTTGGTGGTACTCGTATTATCAGAAATGTGTAAAACATTTTTCATTGCCTCAATCATGTAACGTGTGGCCCTACTGGAAGTCACATTCGTCTCTTCACCGTCGACACTGGAGTCAGTATCCGTGTCGGCGTCTATATCTGCCATCTGAGGTAACGGGCGCTTTAGAGCCCCTGACGGCCTATGAGACGTCTGGACAGGCACAAGCTGAGTAGCCGGCTGTCTCATGTCAACCACTGTCTTTTATACAGAGCTGACACTGTCACGTAATTCCTTCCAACAGTTCATCCACTCAGGTGTCGACCCCCTAGGGGGTGACATCACTATTACAGGCAATCTGCTCCGTCTCCACATCATTTTTCTCCTCATACATGTCGACACAAAAGTACCGACATACAGCACACACACAGGGAATGCTCTGATAGAGGACAGGACCCCACTAGCCCTTTGGGGAGACAGAGGGAGAGTTTGCCAGCACACACCAGAGCGCTATATATATACAGGGATAACCTTATATAAGTGTTTTTCCCCTTATAGCTGCTGTATAGTTAATACTGCGCCTTATTAGTGCCCCCCTCTCTTTTTTAACCCTTTCTGTAGTGTAGTGACTGCAGGGGAGAGCCAGGGAGCTTCCCTCCAACGGAGCTGTGAGGGAAAATGGCGCCAGTGTGCTGAGGAGATAGGCTCCGCCCCCTTGTCGGCGGCCTTATCACCCGTTTTTCTATGTATTCTGGCAGGGGTTAAATGCATCCATATAGCCCAGGAGCTATATGTGATGCATTTTTTGCCATCCAAGGTGTTTTTATTGCGTCTCAGGGCGCCCCCCCCCCAGCGCCCTGCACCCTCAGTGACCGAAGTGTGAAGTGTGCTGAGAGCAATGGCGCACAGCTGCAATGCTGTGCGCTACCTTGTTGAAGACAGGACGTCTTCTGCCGCCGATTTTCCGGACCTCTTCTGCCTTCTGGCTCTGTAAGGGGGCCGGCGGCGCGGCTCTGGGACCCATCCAAGCTGGGCCTGTGATCGTCCCTCTGGAGCTAATGTCCAGTAGCCTAAGAAGCCCAATCCACTCTGCACGCAGGTGAGTTCGCTTCTTCTCCCCTTAGTCCCTCGATGCAGTGAGCCTGTTGCCAGCAGGTCTCACTGAAAATAAAAAACCTAAACTAAAACTTTCACTAAGAAGCTCAGGAGAGCCCCTAGTGTGCACCCTTCTCGTTCGGGCACAGAGATCTAACTGAGGCTTGGAGGAGGGTCATAGGGGGAGGGGCCAGTGCACACCAGATAGTCCTAAAGCTTTCTTTAGATGTGCCCAGTCTCCTGCGGAGCCGCTATTCCCCATGGTCCTTACGGAGTCCCCAGCATCCACTTAGGACGTTAGAGAAAAGAAAGTGTTTCACCACAGGTGATGGCAATTATAAATTAAGAGGGAAGTCCAGGAGCAGAGCATTCTGTCCCTCCTGGAGAGGGTCATGTTGGGCGGTATGGCTTCAGGGAGGATAAAACCAACCAATTAGCATAGGACAGCTGTGGTGATTGCAAAGTGATTTGTTTTGTGGGTGAGGCATTCAATGCTGGACAAGCTGGCCTATCTAATAGAAAGGAGAACTGTTAGATAGTGATATAATTAGTATGTAACTCGATGCTAAAAAGTGTGCTGTATGTCTCTCAACCCAAACAAGGTAGTTTCTGTTTGTACATTTGACATTTTGTGACAATTTTGGCTTATTTGGAAAAGGGGGTTTGCAAGTATTGAAATCAAGCTGCAAAGTGCTATTGCAATTAAGCTGCATGATATTTGTTTATCAGTGACAAACCAAATCTCCCAAATCCACTCCAAAACACATCCACACAGGGCCGGTGCTAGGGTGTTCGGCGCTCCCCTGCAAACTATAAATTTGCGCCCTCCCATATTCCTTTGGCGCGTGCCGGGAAAAGGCGTGTGGTCTCACAAGTAAGGGGCATGGCCACACAGTAGTACCCCCATTTAAAATTACGCCACAATGTAGCACAATCTTAATAATCTTATACATAATGCCCCACCCGTAGTAGTAGCGTCCTTATATGTAATGCACCCCAGTAGTAGTAGCATCCTTATACATAATGCCCCCCCAGTAGTAGTAGCATTCTTATACATAATGCCCCCCAGGTAGTAGTAGCATCCTTATACATAATGCCCCCCTGTAGTAGTAGTGTCCTTATACATAATGCCCCCCCAGTAGTAGTAGCATCCTTATACATAATGCACCCACAGTAGTAGTAGCGTCCTTATACGTAGTGCACCCCCAGTAGTAGACGCGTCCTTATACGTAATACCCCCTAGTAGTAGTAGCGTCCTTATACGTAGTGCACCCCCAGTAGTAGAAGCGTCCTTATACGTAATTCCCCCCTAGAAGTAGTAGCGTCCTTATACGTAATGCCCCCCAGTAGTAGTAGCGTCCTTATACGTAATGTCCCCCCAGTAGTAGTAGCGTCCTTATACGTAGTGCACCCCCAGTAGTAGTAGCGTCCTTATACGTAATGTCCCCCCAGTAGTAGTAGCGTCCTTATACGTAGTGCACCCCCAGTAGTAGTAGCATCCTTATACGTAATGTCCCCCCAAAAGTAGTACCGTCCTTATACATAATGCTCCCCACAGTAGTAGCATCCTTATACGTAATGTCCTCCCCCCAGTAGTAGTAGCATTGTTATACGTAATGCCCTCCCAGTAATAGTAGCGTCCTTATACATAATGCCCCCAAGTAGTAGTATCGTCCTTATACGTAATGCCCCCCCCAGTAGTAGTAGCGTCCTTATACGTAGTGCACCCCAGTAGTAGTATCGTCCTTATACGTAATGCCCTCCCCCCAGCAGTAGTAGCGTCCTTATACGTAGTGCACCCCAGTAGTAGTATCGTCCTTATACGTAATGCCCCCAGCCCCAGTAGTAGTAGCGTCCTTACACGTAATGGCCCCCCCCAGTAGTAGCGTTGTTACACGTAATGCACCCCGTTGTAGTAATAGCGTCCTTATACGTAATGCCCCCCCCAGTAGTAGTAGCATCCTTATATTTAATGCCCCCACCAGTAGTAGTAGCGTCGTTATACGTAATGCCCCCCCAGTAGTAGCGTCCATAAAGCGCGCGCACAGACATACCTCACACACTCACACACACTCACACACACACACACACACACACACACACACAATTCACACATATATACACATACATACACACCCACCATATACACACACACACACACACAAACTTCTCTCTCACCCTCCACTTACCTAAGCCAGTCTCCCTCTGTACAGCAGCCTGGTCCGTGTAGCTCCGCCCCTTCTGTCCCATTTAGCCACGCCCATTATGTCCCGTGTATCTCCACCCCCTTCTGTTCCGTACTCGGCGCTGTCACACAGGTGAGGGGAGGGAGGAGCCTTTTCATGGTTCAGGTGCCCGCTGCCAGTGCCTGTCATACAGTGACAGACACTGCACTGGCAGCAGCAGGAGGGGGGACAGGACGGCGCAGCAGGGAAGGGATGCAGAGCAGGGGAAGCGCCTATCTGTCCCAGCGCCTCCCTGCACTGCATCCCTTCGCTGAGCGGGTAACGCCGGGCCTGCACCCACAGATACCAGTGGGGGTGAACTATTTCATGTGCCTTTGCGATCATTGGCTCAATTCAGTTGACACACAAATAGATGGGTACCTTGTAGGTAATATGTAACTCAGGAGAAATAACTGATATAGAATTCTGTCTAACATTGTCAACGCTCAAAGGTTAACACAAACTGTTAAAAATTATCAGGGTTTTTTTAATGAGGAAAATACATAGTGTTTCCTTATGAAGTTTGGGACACTGTCTATTCTAGTCCCTTTAAGCTGTCTATGCTTTGATAGGGTCAAAACAGCCTAGCTAAACCAATATCATAACATTCCCTTCTTACCCCACCAAATAAGTACACAACGCACTGTCCTTGGCAATACAAGTCATGCATTTAATTGCATTGTTTAATAAGTCAGTCTAAAGTGACTGAAAAGCATTACAGATCATCGGCACAGGCAACATCCTGCTGTTGTGTACACATACAGGAGTAGATGTACGATGGGTTGTCATGGGGGAAAAGTGGTATCAGTGCCGTTATGTGCACTGATACTGCTTCTTCCCAAGTATGAAGGAGGAGATGTGCACTGCATAATAAGGGTGCCCCTGTCTATATCGGCGCTACTATCTACAAGTTAGCGTGCCGATACATGGGGACAATGTATGAATGGTCAGTGGCAAATGCAGCTATTGATTTTCAACAGGTGCAGTACCCCATTCACCACAGCAGCTGTCCCTGGCTGTGATGGTTGCCGGCTCCGGGCTGCACAGGAGATTTTGCAAGAGTAGTGAGATCTCGCGCATGCCCAGTGAGCCAGCCGGTGGAGAGACATAGCGCATCCGCACTAGGCTGATGTGCTGTAAGCGTTATACCAGCACAATACATGCAGGCAGTGGCACAGACAGAGTGGGAGCAGATACTCTTTTCCCGGCCCTGTTGGAGGGGCCCAGGGGGGCACGGATCCTGCTGCCCTCCCTTCCCCAATGCAGATAGTTGGGAGCAGGGCCGGACTGCCTATCTGGCACTTCTGGCAAATTAGCACTATACTGAATCTAGCCCCATATACTGAACCTTACCCTTTACCACCATACTGTCATCATCAGTATGTTACCAGAGATATACCAATAAAGTTCAAAAACTGTTTATCTTATCCACCATACCCAACCCTATCCTTTACCATAGTCCACTATTAGTAGTATATACCAATAAGGTCAAAAACATTGTCTATCTTACCCGCTATACCCAACACTATACTCTACCATAGTCAGCCATCAATAGTATATACTTACCTCATATATATATAGCATCATTTGCAATCACCGTAGACATCGTCACATGTCAACGTACCCACTACACTCACCTCTTTGAACACGAAGCTCAATTATATGATCTATACATAAAAGTATAGATCACTCTAGGCAACAACTCATACTTACCACATCACGACACATATCACCTATTGTCACATGCCCTCACATCTAAATATATGATCATTTTTGGTTGTCATTTACCAACAAAATGACTACCCATAATACGGCCATACTGCACTGGAAACGTCCAATTTCATCTGATCTTGGAGCTAATCAGTGCTGGGCTCAGTTAGTAACTGGATGGGAGACCTCCTGTGAATACAGAGTGCTGAATGAAAGGGATATTGCGAAACATGGCAAAACCACACCATATTGCAATACTACCAGTGCACCTTCGAGTCACCAACACTGTCACATTGGCCCTCATTCCGAGTTGTTCGTTCGCAAGGCGATTTTAGCAGAGTTGCTCACGCTAAGCCGCCGCCTACTGGGAGTGTATCTTAGCTTCTTAAAATTGCGACCGATGTATTCGCAATATTGCGATTACAAACTACTTAGCAGTTTCAGAGTAGCTTCAGACTTACTCGGCATCTGCGATCAGTTCAGTGCTTGTCGTTCCTGGTTTGACGTCATAAACACACCCAGCGTTCGCCCAGACACTTCTCCGTTTCTCCAGCCACTCCCGCGTTTTTTCCGGAAACGGTAGCGTTTTCATCCACACGCCCATAAAACGCCGTGTTTCCGCCCAGTAACACCCATTTCCTGTCAATCACACTACGATCGCCGGAGCGAAGGAAAAGCCGTGAGTAAAAATACTATCTTCATAGCAAAATTACTTGTCGCAGTCGCAGTGCGAACATTACGCATGCGCACTAAGCGGAAAATCACTGCGATGCGAAGAAATTTACTGAGCGAACGACTCGGAATGAGGGCCATTGTCTTTCACTCTCCACACCATATAAGTTACCACTATTTACACATCCCTATACTTTGCACACCTCGTTGCCTTACCCCGCTATTAATTTATCTCCATACGCCCTTTTGATCATTCCATTACATCACACTTGTATCACACTCAGTAAATGAATAAGTATCACACACATAACTTATCCATTCACTTACTAAACCACTTCAATCAGTGTAGACACCTTGATCACACATATTTTCCCATATGTAAGTTATCACTTAATTTATTATAAATATAAACCTCTTATTAGCACAATATGTGTACATATATGTAATCTTTTGTCTTAATTATATAATTTTTTTTATCCTCATCAATGTTTGACGCTACAAATTATGCGTCTTCTCATATGCCTACACATGTAGATACTACAAATACCTATATATATATATATATATATATATATATATATATATATAGGGACGCATATGGCTGGCACTCCTGTTAAATATAAAGCAACTGCCCCGGTGCCATCCAAAAATTTTTTGATAATGAGCACTAATGGTTCCTAGGGAGGATATGGCACTCTCCCAATGGCAAAAAGAACCAGGCGGCACTCAGAGGACTTGTGCAAAAAGGCAAATTTTAGTGAGAAAACTGCTGCAGCGGCATCCTCTCTCCCCAGCACAGCACCCACACAGCTGTGTGCTGCGCTGGGGAGAGAGGCAGCTGCAGCAGTGTCCTCTCTCCCTGTTCACCCAGCGCCCCCCTCGTCCAACTTTTTTTAACATTTCTAAAGGAGGGGGGCTGCCCACACCTCCGAGTACCTGGACCCGGCTCACCTGTTGGCACCCCTGCATGCGGGTATAATAAATAGGCACATAACATCCACCCTAAACTCTGGGCATGGTCTATCTTGCATAGCATGTTGTATTTGATACATCCTGCCACTTATCACATGTGTAGTGATGTTTATTAACCCTGTATGCTTGAATAATTGTGACTACAAATGCAAAGGGCATACAGGTATCGTTTGATAAGAGTTGTTCTTTGCATTATGAGGACTTCCGGGTTTATGACATGAGAGTCCTATTGTGTTTGTTTGGCCTTTAGCCTGCACATATGCAAGCCGTTAGGGGGGGATGTCAGAGAGGGATACATTGAATCCCTCTCAGTGGAATTCAGTGTAAAGAAGTCCATGGCTACTATAGCTGGCATTGCCTATCGGGTACAAGTTTCATCACATTTAACTTTTTATAGTTTTAGACATATAGTATGGAGATTGCAGCAAATCTCAGAAGATGGCAGAGTGGAGGTGGAGGGGCCTGATTGCTGGTGCAAAGTATGAAGAGGAGGCTTACTACGTACGTGCCCCTCGAGCTTTAATATGCCCTGCTCTGAGATGAAGGCACAGCCCTGTTTCCAGTGAGTTAACAGGTATTTTTAAAGTGCCAAAAATGTAAGAGGTAAAACCAGGTTGGATTTGCTTTTTAAATTATTGTTGCTTTTAAAATGTGGGTTAACTTGCAGGAATCGCGTCTGTACCTGCAGCTTGCAGGATTTTATGGAAGGCAATATAAGTACTGCTATAACAACACACATCTCCTTATACATTATACAGTAGGCTTCCATAAATACCCATAATCTCTCAATCAAGGTAATATCACAAAATTACCAATTTTGGGCCAGATTTAAAGGTAAACACTGCTGTGTCTGTTGGTGGAATCAGTGGCATAACTCCAAGAGACAATGGAGGCACTGGGCGCTGGGCTCCAGCTTCAAAGGGGCACCAAGAAAGAAAGAATGAGGGGGCTGCTGACCTAGGACAGATCTTTCTCTACTCATTTTATAGTGATTCTCTACAGTCAGTGCTGACTGCTGTCCAAGTTCACAAACCCCCTTTGTAGCCTCCTTCAGCTGAAGAGTCTTGGAATATGTGATAACAGGGGAAAGTATGTACTGTGAGCTATAGCTCTGCTGTTGTGTCTTATATGACAAAAGATTTTATCTCTCTCCTAGCTTTGATGAAACCCCTCCTCGGGGCTCTATTTATTATCATTTGGAGCCAGCACTCGAAAATAAAGATTCCTTATCACCACAATTAGCTGCAATAGGGAATCTTTATTCTCCCAGATGTACATTGGTAAGTGGCTGGGACATCAGCACATGTGCACAAGCCGGAGCCACTGTGGGGGGGGGCACCTTCTATTTCACCTCCGGGCACCTGGTATGTGGCGGGAGCAATAATATGCAAATGCTAGTTTCAGACTACCCCTGGTGTACAAGCATACAACTGAATGTGCAAGCACTGAGATGACCATTTGCAGAATCTCTGCATGCTATAAAACCACTGGTGATCTTATCATGCCACCATAATGTGCACCCAAGGCACTTGCACTTGCCCTATGGCAGATACAGCTTCTCCATCTGAATATGGCCTCTGTGGCAGCAGCTGTGCCTCTGAGAAGAAGGAAAGAGAGTGAGTGAGGAGGGATGAAAATGTCAGGGGAGAGAGAGAGCGAGGGGGGAGAAAGTGGTGGAGAGAAAGAGCATGGTGAGGACAGAGAGAAAAAATAAATACAATGCAGGCAATTTCCTTATTACATTTGTAAAATACTGAAATGTATAAATCAGAAACATTACATTTTTAGTAAAATTGAAACGAATTGTAAGTTTTTCGCTAAGCAGACGAGTCCTAAAATGGTCCTATGCAATAGAATTAAATAATATGTCAAATCACCAGAGCAAATTGCAGATCTATATCATTACATCAATTGTTGCACTTGGGAAATTGCCTCTTGTGTTGCAGCTTGATATACAGTACTCTGGCTCAGGGCCGGTGCTAGGGTGTTCGGCGCCCCCCTGCAAACTATAAATTTGCGCCCTCCCATATTCCTTTGGCGCGCACCGGGAAAAGGGGTGTGGTCTCACAAGTAAGGGGCATAGCCACTCAATAGTAACCCCATTCAAAATTACGCCACAATGTAGCACACAATCTTATTCATCTTATACGTAATCCCACAAGTAGTAGTAGCGTCCTTATATGTAATGCACCCCAGTAGTAGTAGCATCCCTATGCATAATGCCCCCCCAGTAGTAGTAGCATCCTTATACATAGTGCACCCCCAGTAGTAGTAGCGTCCTTATACGTAAGGCCCCCCAAGTCAGTGCCGTAACTAGGCATTTTAGCGCTGTGTGCAAGAAACGACATTGGCGCCCCCCATGCAAGATAGGGGCAGTGCGCGCCGTAGGCGCGCCCCAAAATATATAGGGGCGTGGCTTCATGGGGAAGGGGCGTGGCCACAAAATAATAGCAATTCATACTACGGTGCACAGTAGTCTCCATTATTCAAATTACGCAGCACAGTAGCGCCACTACACCAGGTAGAGCCCCTTTTATACATTACAGCAGACAGCGTCCCCCTTTTTACACATTACAGCAGCCAGTCCCCCTTTTTACACATTGCAGCAGCCAGGCCCCCTTTTTACACATTGCGGCAGCCAGGACCCCTTTTTACACATTGCGGCAGCCAGTCCCCCTTTTTACACATTGCAGCAGCCAGGCCCCTTTTTACACATTGCGGCAGCCAGGACCCCTTTTTACACATTGCGGCAGCCAGTTCCCCTTTTTACACATTGCGGCAGCCATGCCCCCTTTTTACACATTGCGGCAGCCAGTCCCCCTTTTTACACATTGCGGCAGCCAGTCCCCCTTTTTACACATTGCGGCAGCCAGGCCCCCTTTTTACACATTGCGGCAGCCAGTCCCCCTTTTTACACATTGCGGCAGCCAGTCCCCCTTTTTACACATTGCGGCAGCCAGTCCCCCTTTTTACACATTGCGGCAGCCCAGTCCCCCTTTTTACACATTGCAGCAGCCAGGCCCCCTTTTTACACATTGCGGCAGCCAGGACCCCTTTTTACACATTGCGGCAGCCAGTCCCCCTTTTTACACATTGCAGCAGCCAGGACCCCTTTTTACACGTTATGGCAGACGGTGTCCCCCAGAGAGAGAGAGAGAGAGAGGGATATACTTACCTTCTCCCCGCTGACAGGCTCCTCGTGCTGGCATCTCCCTCTGTGCAGGCATCGGACAAGGAGGAGGAGGGAGGGGGACTGGAGCCGCAGCAGCGCTATGTCATTGGTAGTAAGCGCCGCTGCAGCATCCCCCTCTCCTTCCGTATAGGCTGCCTGGCGCTGCTGTGGATGCTGGGATGGAGGAACCGCATCCCAGCATCCACAGCAGCGCCGGGCAGCCTATACGGAAGGAGAGGGGGATGCTGCAGCCGCACTTACTACCAATTATATAGCGCTGCTGCAGCTCCAGTCCCCCTCCCTCCTCCTCCTTCTCAGCTGCCTCCGGCGCTTCTCTCTCCTCCAGTGCGGCTGCGGCGCGCGGCGCAGACTTCAGAGGCGGCATGTAATAAGTCAATTTGACTCATTACATGCCGCTGGCCGTGCGCCCTCAGGGCAACTGCGCTGTGTGCCAAGCCCACTTGGCACACACGTAGTTACGGCCCTGCCCCAAGTAGTAGTAGTATTGTTATATGTAATGCCCCCCAAGTAATAGTAGCATCCTATACACAATGCCCCCCCAAGTAGTAGTATCGTCCTCATACGTAATGACCCCCCTAGTAGTAGCGTTGTTACACGTAATGGCCCCCATTAGTAGCATTGTTAGACGTAATGGCCCCCCCATTAGTAGCGTTGTTACACGTAATGGCCCCCTCCATTAGTAGCGTTGTTACACGTAATGCCCCCCCCCCATTAGTAGCAACGTTACACGTAATGGCCCCCCCATTAGTAGCGACGTTACACGTAATGCCCCCCCTGTAGTAGTAGCGTCCTTAAAGCACACATAAACGCACACAGACATACCACACACACACACACAGACACAATACACACACACTTCCCTCTCACCCTTCACTTACCTAAGCCAGTCTCCCTCTGAGTCTGTACACTATAGCAGCCTGGTCCGTGTAGCTCCGCCCCCTTCGGTCCCATTTAGCTCCGCCCCCTTTTGTCCCATACACAGCGCTGTCCTGTCACACAGGTGAGGGGAGGGGAGCGGAGGGAGGAGGATTTTAATGCTACAAG
This sequence comes from Pseudophryne corroboree, assembly GCF_028390025.1. NCBI lineage: Eukaryota > Metazoa > Chordata > Amphibia > Anura > Myobatrachidae > Pseudophryne > Pseudophryne corroboree. The sequence goes on from NC_086450.1 coordinate 147,870,536, forward strand.
CGCCGCTGCCAGTGCCTGTCATACAGGAGCAGCAGCAGCAGTGGGGACAGGACGGCGCAGCAGGGAAGGAATGCAGAGCAGGGGGAGCGCCTCTCCGTCCCAGCGCCTCCCTGCACTGCATCCCTTCGCTGAGCGGGTAGCGCCGGGCCTGCTCTGGCTTTAAGGTTAATTCATGGAAGTATGACGCTGTAACAGGGAAAATTACAATCCACAGTTACAAATTCCTGAGCACTGCCATCAGTTAAATTAGTGGAGCAGATGTATTAACCTGGAGAAGGCATAAGGAAGTGATAAACCAGTGATATGTGCAAGGTGATACACGCATGAGCCAATCAGATTCTAACTGTTAATTTACATATTGGAGCTCATTGGCTGGTGCCTTTATCACCTTACACATATCACTGGTTTATCACTTCCTTATGCCTTCTCCAGGTTAATACATCTGCCCCATTGTTTGAAGTGTGTTCTCTATACCTTTACTACCTAGTTCAGAATATAACTACCACTGCTTTCCAGTTGAACATAAAGATTCCTTCAGAACTCTCCGGAGGAGGAGGCCCAGATATGTTTTTGGTCAGATTCTTTGTGCTACTGAAGCAGTAATAGCACCAAATTAATGATACCCTACAAACGTTTTTATTGTAGAATTTATAGCACCGGGTGTTAGAATGGGAATTGATTACTCAGCCTCTGACAACAGCTGGGTATGAATATTTGTCCTTCATAGCAACAAATACCCCACAAGTGTTCCTTCCACAAAATGTCTTGTAATCTTGTAAACCAAACCATTTGTTTACTAGAATGAAGATGGAAGGAGTCACAATGAAATAGTAATATAAATGTAGTTGGGACACTGATGAGGCCTCTGATCACAGAGTATGCGTTTCATTATCACGTAGATCGTACTGGATGCAGGAAATTGCCTATGGGTCAAGATTGTATTGAGCAGAGTTAAATAGACCATAAACGTGAGTCACTGCTATATGAGCAAACTTACAAAATCACACCCAACATTCTTGAAGCAAGGATTTAAAAACTTTATTTATAATTGCAAGCATACCAAACTATTGATTTTTTTTTTATTAAATCCCAATTATTACAGCACTGGTGTCCTAATATAACTAGAACATACCTACATGTCTTTTATCATTCCTTATCATTCCCTTAGGGAATGATAAACCATAGAACTTAATTTTGGTCAAGGTAAAGACAAAGTATAGTTCACTCTTAACTTACAGCTGGTGCAAATATTCTTTAGCAGAGTGGAAATAGCTGTGGAGGGAATGCCCCTGAAAATGAGCTCAGTAAGCCTTTCAGCTCTACTTTGTGCACTGTGCTAAAAACTAAGTGTCTCATTTTTAGATGGACACAAAGCAGTACCAGCTGCAATGGTTGGGTGTACAGCATGCATAGGCCTTTGAGTTAACAGTATCCACACCACCCACTTGTGTTGACCCAGAGTGACCAAAGCTAGCAGTGACACGTTTGGTAATCAGGGGGTCTGCTCTGCTCTCAGCACTTAGTAACATTCTGTTAAGTAAACTTGTTGCAGTTCAGGTGTTAGTGGATGAAGCATGTTCAAAGGCAATTGGGGCATCGGTTTCTGATACCTTTCTGTTACAATCCATCACATTGCATTGAAGGCAGAACCAAGTAGATCTACTTTCAAAAACTCAGAATTTCACAGAGAAGTACAGAATGTCAATGAAGTTTACAAGCCAGTCATATATGTGTATGATTCCTAGCTTTGCCGAAGGATGATTGGTTCTGCCCTCTGAATCGGTGACTGTCGTCATGGAGAACAATAGGCTGTCACTAAGTAGGCAGGATCAGGCACATCGGAAATTTCAATCGTCAGTGGGTGTGGGTTCCAGGGTTTGGTCAAGGTAAAAGGTAAGGCTGGGCAGGATTAATGCTAATGGCATTCGTACATCAATATATATATATATATATATATATATATATATATATATATAGAGATAGATAGATAGATAGATAGATAGATAAATAGGAATACCAAATAGGGATTCTAGCGACCAACTGTGTGGTATTTAAGTTTTACCAAATTTATGACCACATTAGAGTATAAATATAATTAGATAAAAATATTTTTAGATAAAAATATTATTTTATTTTATAATAAAATGACAAAAGAGTTATATATAAAAAAGAAAGATATGAATAAATATAGATATAAAAGTCAATACACAGTATAGGGGAATTCCATTTAAAGTGCAAATTGAAAAGTACACAGATAGCTCCAACTATATAAAGTAAAGCTTAGGAGTCTTAACTGGTTCAGCAGGTGGTCTCTCGGAAAAGGTCCAACGCGTTTCATCTTTTAGACTTCTTCATGGGGTAGTGACATGCTGGGACAGGGCTCCTATAAATACCCCCCATAATTGTTTAATTAATCATGACCTCACATCCTGTTTGGGTGGATATCTTAGTGTCAGATAATGTATTCTATATCAAAACACATTCACATTCATAAAGAGTACTATTCTAATGTAGTTAAGTGCTTAAGAGTGATTTCAACCAAATACTAATAGTCACAAGTGAAGTTTTTACATATTTTATACATGTGGCGTTATTTCCGCCACACTTCCGGTGTGCGGAAAGTTCTTGTGCGCATGCGCGCCGTCCGTGACCTTCTTCCCATGGTCTGTGCTGTTGTGACTCATGTTCCGGCGGTGACGCGGCTTTCATACTGCTCTCTTGTACCCCGACTTCCTCTCTAGGGCTGACGCTATCACATGTCTCCCGGCCGGACTCGGAAGTTGTATCTGTGGGACGTGGTCCGGACTTCATTGCTTTATTTAGTTGCTATGGTAACAAATATTATGGTAACATAATAAATATGACTCTTTCCAAGTGTTGAAACAATAAATAGAGGAAATAAACAGAATACAGGTTTAAGAACACATATAATGAAGACCGTGTCATTCAGTTATTATTAATTTGTTAGATCACCACCAATTAAGTATATACCATGAATATTTATAATTTATGATTATTTCAGAACCTCAATGGTTTCTTTCAATAAACTCTGACCACATAGATAGAAATAGTTGTGGTTTGATTGCCAAACTATAGAGATAATTGATCAGAAAAGTAGTGTGCATACTATATATTTAAAGTTATTTCAAAAGATCTTGTCACAACTGAGTGCCTGAGCTGACGGGAGGCAGCCTCAGTTGTAGGGGCTGAGATGTAACGGAACCTGGGAGGTTATATCAGACCCCTAGACATGTAAGTAACATGTAGAATAACTGCCCGAAGGCGTGACCACGACAACCAGGATAAAAGTCAATGATGTTTATTATGACATACTCCGTAACACAGCAGCAAATAAGAAAACATAAAACTCAGCAGGGAAATAATACAGTTCCTGGGTACTACACGGTGGCAAGGACCACAGGGCTCTGGTAGTATGAGATAGTTCTTAATAATCTTCTAGGCTGAAAGTCCTTACCAGGCCCGACTGTAGCAATGGAAATAGCCCAGGATCGTACCAGCTGGTGTTCCAGGGAAAGCTGGGCTGCTGTGGGTAAAACGGCTGCTGTGGATACTGGCTGAAACCAGACTGATGTTGACACGGAGTGATTACTGGCTGGAACCAGTTAAATAATAAATGTAGCTTGAGAGCGATGAAATATGAAGTGATGTTTGGAGCTTGAGAGCGGTGAAATAATAATGCCGGTGATAAATGATAATCTGCAGAAAAGGGTACCGGCACTTTAAGAAGAGCTGACCTCTGCTGGAAGCTGGATGCCGAAAGCAGGTGGATCTGTAGCTGGAAGCAGATGAATCCAAATGGATAGGAGAGTCAGGCTACACCGCAGATGGAAATGCTGGTGCGGGTCTCTTTAGTGGAAGTGTGGAGATAGGAGCTGGAACCTGGAAAACAACCACAGGAGAGAGACAAACTGGCACTGATGCCTTCCTTGCTCAGGCACAGATTACTTATACCTGCAGCAAGGAAGGGATTGGCTAGGCAATTATGCAGATTAACAATGCAGACAGCAGATTGGTGGAAATGAACAGATGACAGAATCCATGATGGCTGCGCCCATGCAGACACTTGGAGGGAAGTTTGGTTTGTAATCCATGTGAGAATCAAAACAGTAATGGCGGCGCCGGCCACAGGAGACAGGAGACGCCAGACTGACAAGCGCACATTTAACCACGCGGGCACAGCGGAGGCCGCGGCTGATGTAATCACCACTCTGACATTCTGCATGTAGAAACTCAGGAACAGCGGCGGAGGCCGCGGGAGACGCCATTCCGGATGTAACAGGCGTTGCGGTGACCGCGTCTCAGAGTGACAGGAGAGGAGGCAGGAATGTGGACATCAGTATAACAGATGGGATCCGGTCCTGGAACGCTGAGCCAGCCTTAGGAGGCATCTGAAGGGTAAGTAATGGCGTCCAGATACCCGGATCGTGACAGCACCCCCCCCCCCCCCCTTTAGGAGTGGCCCCAGGACACTTCCTTGGCTTTTGAGGAAACTTGGAATGGAATCTCCGGACCAAGGCAGGAGCATGGACATCAGAAGCATTGGTCCATGAGCGTTCCTCAGGGCCGTAACCCTTCCAGTCAATAAGATACTGTAGTTGACCGTAACGGTGACGTGAGTCCAGGATCTTGGCCACTTCATACTCAACGCCTCGTTGAGTTTGGACTTTCGGAGTTGGAGGAAGTGAGGAATGAAACCGATTCAGGATCAGCGGTTTCAACAGGGAAACATGGAATGTCCTGGGTATTTTTAAGAAGGGAGGTAACTGAAGTCTGTAAGCAACAGGATTGATGACTTGCTCAATTATGAAAGGACCAATGTAGCGAGGTGCAAACTTCATACTGGGAACTCTTAACCTCAAATTCTTCGTGGATAACCATACCCGATCACCCACCTTGAGAGCAGGAACCGCTCTACGCTTCTTGTCCGCAAACTTCTTATACCTGAACGATGCCTTGAGCAGAGCTGCTCGTACACTCTTCCAGTTGTTTGCAAACTGATGCAAGGTGATATCCACTGCTGGAACAGAAGTTGCTGGGAGCGGTTGGAATTCAGGGACTTTAGGGTGGAATCCAAAGTTGGTGAAGAATGGTGTTGAAGAAGATGAGGAATGATACTGATTGTTATGACAGAACTCGGCCCAGGGAAGTAATTGAACCCAGTCATCTTGAGAGGAAGACACATAGATGCGGAGGAAGGCCTCCAAGTCCTGATTCACCCTCTCAGTTTGACCATTGGTCTGAGGATGGTAAGCCGTGGAAAACTTTAGTTTGACTTGGAGGACTTGACATAAACTTCGCCAGAATTTGGCTGTGAATTGAACTCCTCGATCTGAGAAAATTTCTTCAGGCAGACCGTGGAGTCGGAAGATCTCTTGTATGAACACTTGAGCCAACTTGGAAGCTGACGGAAGACCGGTGAGAGGAATGAAGTGTGCCATCTTGGTGAACCGGTCAACTACCACCCAGATGGTATTGAACTTGTTGCACATGGGTAAGTCTGAAATGAAATCCATCGACAGATGGGTCCATGGTCGACGGGGAACGGATAGTGGAACCAGTTGCCCCGCAGGCGACTGGCGGGATACTTTATGTTGGGCACACTTTGGGCAAGATGCAATAAACTCAGTGACGTCCTTTTTCAGAGTTGGCCACCAATAGGACCTAGAGATAAACTCCAGGGTTTTTTGGATACCTGTATGTCCGGCAAAACGGGAAGCATGGGCCCAATGCATGAGCTTCTTCCTTAGCACCGGCTTCACAAAACTTTTCCCTAGTGGGGGCGTAGAGTCCATCCCTACCGTGGAGAATGCCAACGGATTAATAATAGGATGCTTGTCTGAAGACTCCGACTCATTTTCTTGCTCCCATGAGCGGGAAAGGGCATCGGCCTTACAATTCTGAGAGCCCGGACAGAACTGGAGTTTAAAGTCGAACCTGGAAAAGAAAAGTGCCCATCTGGCCTGACGAGGATTGAGACATTGTGCGCCTTTCAGATATAAAAGATTCTTGTGGTCCGTAAGTATGGTGATTGAATGAGAAGCTCCCTCCAACAGATACCTCCACTCCTCTAGAGCGAGCTTGATGGCTAGCAACTCCTGGTCGCCAATGGCATAGTTGCGCTCAGCTGGGGAGAACTTCCGGGAGAAGAAACTGCAAGGGTGTAAATGACCATCTTTAGCCCTCTGAGACAACACCGCTCCCACTCCAACGGAGGAGGCATCCACCTCTAAGATGAAAGGAGAGTCGACGTCGGGCTGCCTCAGAACTGGTGCAGATATGAACCGTTGTTTTAAAAGATGAAAAGCTTGCGTAGCTTCTTCAGACCACTTGGACGGGTTAGCACCCTTCTGAGTTAAAGCAGTAATAGGCGCCACAATGGTGGAAAAGTCTCGTATAAACTTTCTGTAATAATTGGCGAACCCTAAGAACCTCTGGACCCCTTTGAGGGTTAAGGGTATCGGCCAATTCTGGATTGCTTGTAGTTTCTCAGGATCCATCTCTAGTCCGGAACCGGACACAATGTAACCCAGAAACGGAATGGACTTGACTTCAAAGACGCATTTCTCTAATTTGCAATAGAGATGATTGACACGGAGACGGGACAGAACCTCTTTTACCCAAAAACGATGTTCCTCTAAATTGTTGGCAAAAATGAGGATATCATCTAAATAGACCACGACATGACGGTATAAAATGTCTCTGAAGATCTCATTGACAAAATGCTGGAAGACAGCTGGAGCATTGCTCAATCCGAAGGGCATGACGAGGTACTCATAATGTCCGTCACGGGTGTTAAAGGCGGTCTTCCACTCGTCACCCTCACGAATCCGGATGAGATTGTATGCACCTCTCAAGTCCAGCTTTGTGAAGATGGTAGCTCCGCTAACTCTATCAAAGAGCTCAGTAATCAGGGGTAGTGGATAGCGGTTCTTGATGGTAATGTCGTTCAGACCTCTGTAGTCGATGCACGGCTGCAGACCACCATCTTTTTTCTTTACGAAAAAGAAGCCTGTGCCGGCTGGAGAAGAGGAAGGTCGAATGAACCCCTTTGCTAGGTTCTCTTTAATGTATTCCTCCATAGAATGCGTCTTAGGCAGAGACAACGGGTAAGTTCGGCCTCGAGGTGGAACCTTCCCTGGAACGAGATCAATCGGGCAGTCCCATTCTCTATGAGGAGGAAGGATATCAGCAGAAGCTTTACTGAACACATCCGTGAAATCTTGATATGGAGGAGGTGGAACATCAGACGACCTGGGGGAGAAAGAACAGACAGGCAATACTTTAAACAAACATGTCTCAGCACAGGAGGGACCCCATGCCAGAATCTGCGTAGTCGTCCAATCAATAGATGGATTGTGAAGACGGAGCCATGGAAGGCCCAGGACCACTGGATGTGTGGCTCTTGGAATCACTAAAAAAGAAATAAATTCGGAATGAAGAACTCCCACTCTCAGACGAACTGGTAGAGTCCTTAGGGAAATAACTGCATCAAAAATCTTGCTGCCATCCACGGCAGTTAAGGAGATGGACGAAGGAAGTCTCTCGGTGGGTAGGGACCACCGTTTAACATAGGCTTCGGTAATAAAGTTCCCAGCTGCTCCGGAATCAAGGAGGGCAATGACGTTCCGATAACGTTGAGCAACTTGAAGCGAGACTGGGAGATTACAATCATGAGGAGATGGAGAGGAGATCATTACTCCTAGCCGGCCCTCTCCTTGGCGAGCTAGGATTTGGAGTTTCCCGGACGTTTGGGACAGGCATTAATGGTGTGAGACGGAGCTGCACAATAAAGACAAAGAGACTCAGAGAGACGTCTTCGGCGCTCAGCAGGAGTTAAACGGGAACGGACAATTTGCATGGGCTCGTCTTTAGATGGTGACAGTTGGCGAGGAGGAGGAGCAGAAGATTTTGGAGCAGATGATCTTCCACGCTCAGTTGCTCTCTCTCTGAAATGTAAATCAACTTTCGTGCAGAGTGAGATTAGCTCATCTAACTTGGAAGGTAAGACTCTGGTAGCTAACTCATCTTTAATACGCTCAGACAAGCCATGCCAAAATGCAGCATACAGGGCTTCGTCGTTCCATGCTAGTTCGGATGCCAGAATCTGGAACTGTATAAGATATTGTCCTACAGTACGTGATCCCTGGCGTAAATGGAGAATCTCAGATGAAGCTGAAGTTACCCGGCCTGGCTCGTCGAAGATACGCCTGAATGTTGACACGAATGCAGTGTAGGAGGATAGCAGGGTGTCGGACCTCTCCCATAACGGTGATTCCCAATCAAGGGCTGAGCCACTGAGAAGAGAGATAATGTAGGCAATTTTAGTACGGTCACTGGGAAAATTGCCAGGTTGTAGCTCAAAATGAATTTCACACTGGTTGAGAAATCCCCTGCAGAATCTTGGAGATCCGTCAAATTTTGCTGGCGTTGGAAGATGAAGACGGGGAGCAGAAATGGGTAAGGTGGGTGGGGTTATAGCTGGAGTCACTGTGGTTGACGCACTGGACGCGCCTGATCCACGGAGGGTTGTCTGAATCCCATCCAGCCGAGTAGAGAGATCCTGGAGACAGCGGACGATGTGGCCCTGTGCAGCCTCCTGATGTTCAAGTCGGGCTGCCAGTTCTTGCATCGGCCTGGCCGCTTGATCCTGGTCTCCGGCTGGATTCATATGGTCAGTGCTTACTGTCACAACTGAGGGCCTGAGCTGACGGGAGGCAGCCTCAGTTGTAGGGGCTGAGATGTAACGGAACCTGGGAGGTTGTATCAGTCCCCTAGACATGTAAGTAACATGTAGAATAACTGCCCGAAGGCGTGACCACGACAACCAGGATAAAAGTCAATGATGTTTATTATGACATACTCCGTAACACAGCAGCAAATAAGAAAACATAAAACTCAGCAGGGAAATAATACAGTTCCTGGGTACTACAGGGTGGCAAGGACCACAGGGCTCTGGTAGTATGAGATTGTTCTTAATAATCTTCTAGGTGGAAAGTCCTTACCAGGCCCGACTGTAGCAATGGAAATAGCCCAGGATCGTACCAGCTGGTGTTCCAGGGAAAGCTGGGCTGCTGTGGGTAAAACGGCTGCTGTGGATACTGGCTGAAACCAGACTGATGTTGACACGGAGTGATTACTGGCTGGAACCAGTTAAATAATAAATGTAGCTTGAGAGCGATGAAATATGAAGTGATGTTTGGAGCTTGAGAGCGGTGAAATAATAATGCCGGTGATAAATGATAATCTGCAGAAAAGGGTACCGGCACTTTAAGAAGAGCTGACCTCTGCTGGAAGCTGGATGCCGAAAGCAGGTGGATCTGTAGCTGGAAGCAGATGAATCCAAATGGATAGGAGAGTCAGGCTACACCGCAGATGGAAATGCTGGTGCGGGTCTCTTTAGTGGAAGTGTGGAGATAGGAGCTGGAACCTGGAAAACAACCACAGGAGAGAGACAAACTGGAACTAGGTTTGACAACCAAAGCACTGACGCCTTCCTTGCTCATGCACAGATTACTTATACCTGCAGCAAGGAAGGGATTGGCTAGGCAATTATGCAGATTAACAATGCAGACAGCAGATTGGTGGAAATGAACAGATGACAGAATCCAAGATGGCTGCGCCCATGCAGACACTTGGAGGGAAGTTTGGTTTGTAATTCATGTGAGAATCAAAACAGTAATGGCGGCGCCGGCCACAGGAGACAGGAGACGCCAGACTGACAAGCGCACATTTAACCACGCGGGCACAGCGGAGGCCGCGGCTGATGTAATCACCACTCTGACATTCTGCATGTAGAAACTCAGGAACAGCGGCGGAGGCCGCGGGAGACGCCATTCCGGATGTAACAGGCGTTGCGGTGACCGCGTCTCAGAGTGACAGGAGAGGAGGCAGGAATGTGGACATCAGTATAACAGATGGGATCCGGTCCTGGAACGCTGAGCCAGCCTTAGGAGGCATCTGAAGGGTAAGTAATGGCGTCCAGATACCCGGATCGTGACAGATCTGATCTATTTTCAAGTGGTAATGTTTGATATTATCGTGATTATTTTAATATTCGTGAAAATTTCTATACATATCCATATGTTTATAAGTGAGTGATAGGTGCTATAATAATTTTTATTTATTATTATGTGTATTTTTACACTATGCTCCAGGAGTCGCCTCATTTTCAATACAGTACCTAATCTTCCCAGAGGGTCGCCCCTCTTGGTACTGGTCAAGCCCAACACTGCTTAGCTTCCAAGATCGGCCGAGATTGGGCATTTCCAGTGTGGTTTGACTGTATTTACTTTGTACGCAACATATGACGCCATTAAATTCTTAATTTTTTTTTATTATTTACATACGTGATTGTTAAGAAACAGTGAGAGTGATAAAGAAAAAGCTGAAAGGTTTTTTGAAACGACACCTTCACAGAAATGGGGCAATCTCGTAACTCTCGTTGAGACCTAGAGGATGCATGGTTCTTAGATGATAAATCCAGAACATCTCCCGTTGTGACAGTTTAGTTGCCAGGTCTCACCCTCTTTCTCCCAATTTGACCAGTTCTATGGCTTTAAAAGTTAGTTCTTCTGGGTTCGAATTGTGTTTTTCAGTGAAATGTCTTGAGATAGTGTGACTGTCCACATTATTCTTAATTTTACGGATATGTTCTTATATGCTGAGTTTCAGTTGTCACTTAGTCTTGCCTACAGACTTTTTTTCCACAGGTGCATTCTAGTAGATAAATCACAGATGAGTTGTTGCAGTTAATGAAGTCTTTAATTTTATATTCTTTGAGATTTCCAACATCGCCAAAACTTCTCCGGTTGGGGTAGAGGAATTTACAAATGTTACAACGGCCACATTTATAGGACCCCACGTATTTTGGCATTGCTTGGATATCTCCTATTTCGTTCTTAAGCATGCTTGGTGCCAGTAAATCCTTGAGGTTTTTTTTTATTTTTTGTAAATGATTTATGGACGTGGCGGGAGTATCTCCTTCAAGACTGGATCCATTAAAAGAATACCCCAGTGGGCCCTGAGTGATTTATTTATCAAATTTTCATGACGATTGTACATGGTGATAAATGCTATTGTATCTTCCTTTTTATCTTTGACCTTGTATTCAAGTAGATCCTCCATATTCAGAGACGTTGTCCTTGTACTGGCCTTCTGTAAAATGTCTGATGGAAACTCGTTTTATTCAAATCCCCCCTTATAAACCTCTAGTTGTTCTTCACAGTTTTTCCAATCACTGCAGTTTCTTCTTAATCTATGAAATTGGGAATATGGTATGTTGCTTTTCAACTTTTTGAGATGATTGCTTTTAAAATGAAGATAGCTATTCCGATCTACTTCTTTGATGAAGTTCTTAGTTCTAACTTTGCCTTCCATTCCTGTTAGTACTAGATCTAGTGTCACGTCTGGCAGGGTTTGAGGATCCGGCAGCTGAGATTTGCCCAAGGAGGTAGCAGGCTGTGAATGAACCAGATGAGGGGGCTGGATATAGTTCCTTCGCATGGGACACGGAGCAATGAAGAACGTAGGTGAGGTTTGAGAGTCAATGGAAAGTATTTATTACGTACAGGGCTGAGGTAGAGAACCGAGGCTGAAGCACAATGGTTAAAGACGTGGCTGGAGGTGAAGAACTGCGGACTGTGATTCGAAAGACGAGACTGTAGATGATGAACTGTGGAACTGTGGATGGTAGTTGAAAACGTGGCTGGAGACAAGGACTGTGGACTGTGGTTTGGAAAACGAGGCTTGAAGATAATAATCTGCAGGCTGTGGTCAGTGGTACAAAGGCGTGGCTGGTGAAGGAGATCTGTGGAGTGTGGCTTGAAAGACGAGGCAGAAGACCTGGGGCCGACTGTGCCCAAGGAGTCTTACTGGACCGGGTTTTCCAGGAGCGCTTCCACAGGCAGTAGCAGGCAAGAAACGGCAGGGCTGTAGCAGCAACAGAGAACCGACCAAGCAGGATCAGGAGGAACCAAGATACAGCAGGAATACTGGGAGCACAGGCTAAAGCACCTACAACAGGGTTGTAACTTGAAGCACTGGCATCCCTGTCCTAAACCAGCCCCCTTTTATAGGGAGAGCTTCCCCTGGATTGGCTGGAAGAAACAGGAAACAGGAACTATGCTTAAAACTTGGTCTCCAACATGGCGGCGCCCAGTAATGCAGACCTTTTTGCAAAGCCACATTGCTCACTGCCCCTGGTCTCCAAGCAACGGTTCAGCAAGAGCGACCCGCTGTAGCGGCGTCCCGCCGCCACGAGCGGACCCCCTCACCGCCGCTACTGCTGCCCACGGATCCGGCGCAGCAGCCCACCTCCGCCGCTGCCCGCACAACGCCAAGGAAGCCAGCCCCGCGGCCCCAGCGTACCGCTAAGACTCCGGTCGCTGACAGTACCCCCCCCCCTTTGCGGGTGGACTCCGGTCACCTATGTGGTTTAGTTGGAAACTTGGTATGAAATGTCCGAAGAAGTCTTGGAGCATGGACATCCTCTGCATCTACCCAAGATCTCTACTATGGTCCATACCCCTTCCAATCAACAAGGTACTGGATGCGACCATAACGTCTGCGAGAATCAAGGATCTTTTGAATCTCAAATTCATCTCCATGTGCTGATTGGATCTTGGGTGATTTAGGCAGAGCGGCTCTGAACCGATTAAGTACCAGTGGTTTTAAGAGAGAAATATGAAATGCATTAGGAATTCTTAACTGCGGTGGTAATTTCACTTTGTAAGCCACAGGATTCAACACTCTTTCGATTGGGTAAGGCCCAATAAATCTGGGAGCAAACTTTTTTGTAGGAACCTTTAATCTTAAGTTACGTGTGGAAACCCAAACCCGATCTCCTACCTTAAGGCTTGGTACAGCTTTTCGTTTCAGATCTGCATAGGTCTTATATCTCTTGGATGTCTTGAGCAAAGTCTTGGGAACTTGTTTCTAGGCTTCAGTAAATTGATGAAGTGTTGACTCTGCGGCCGGATCCTCGAGCGTAGGCAGAAGTTGGAAGTCAGGAACTCTTGGATGATAACCATAATTAATGAAGAATGGAGAAGATTTTGTGGCAGAGTGATAAAGATTGTTATGGGCAAATTCTGCGAACGGGAGGAAGTCCAGCCAGTCGACCTGTGAGGAGGACATGAATAAACGCAGAAAAGTCTCCAGATCCTGGTTCACTCTCTCTGTTTGACCATCCGTTTGAGGATGATATCCTGAGGAGAAGTTTAATTTCACGCCAAGAGCAGAACATATGGATCTCCAAAACCTGGCCACAAATTGAGGACCTCTATCAGACACGATTTCCTGGGGTAGACCATGGAGTCGAAAGATCTCTGCTATAAACAATTTTGCCAACTGGGATGCAGATGGAAGATTAGCCAGAGGAACAAAGTGTGCCATTTTAGAGAATCGGCCAACTATGACCCATACGGTGTTCCGCCCACCAGACATAGGTAAATCTGTAATAAAGTCCATAGAAATATGCGTCCATGGTCTTAGTGGTACCGGCAAAGGATGGAGTAACCCGGCTGGTGAACCTTTGGGACTTTTATGCGGGGTACATTTTGGACAGGCAGCTACGAATTCCTGAACGTCAGTCCTGAGATGAGGCCACCAGTAGGAGCGCTGAATGAATTTAAGTGTCTTATGACCGCCCGCATGGCCCTTAAAGGAGGAGGAGTGAGCCCATGTAAGAAGTTTTTTGCGAAGATTTGGTGCAACGAAGATCTTCCCTGGAGGAGGAAGTGGAGAGGTATTAGTTGCAGAAAAAGAGGTGGATTTCAGGATAAATTGCTCTTTTGAACGGTCAGAGGGTTCTTCTGAACTTAGGGAGCTAGATAATCCATCTGCCTTTTTGTTGAGGGAACCTGGTCGGTAACTGAGTTTAAAATTAAAACGGGTAAAGATGAGTGCCCATCTTGCTTGGCGTGGGTTCAGACATCGGGCTGACTGTAGATACAGGAGGTTCTTGTGATCCGTGGTCACCGAGATTGGATGCTGAGCTCCCTCCAACAAATACCTCCACTCCTCAAAGGCCAACTTAATTGCCAGTAGTTCCTGTTCCCCAATAGCATAATTCTGTTCAGCGGGGGAGAATCTTCGCGAGAAGAACGCAAAAGGATGGACCTTCTTGTCCTCGAAAAGCTGGGATAATACTGCTCCTACTCCTACAGTAGAGGCATCAACCTCCACCAAGAACGGATGGCTGAGATCGGGTTGTCGAAGAACTGGAGCAGTCGTGAAGGCCTCCTTTAAAGATGAAAAAGCCTCCAAAGCCTCCGGAGATCACTTGGCAGGATCAGCTCCCTTCCTAGTTAATGCGGTTATAGGAGCTATGACAAAAGAATAATTTTGAATTAATCTTCGGTAGAAGTTAGCAAACCCCAGGAAACGTTGAATGCCTTTAAGGGTAGCTGGAAGTGCCCAATCCTGAATCGCCTGGACTTTAGCGGGGTCCATCTGTAACCTCTGCCCTGAAAGAATGTAACCGAGGAATGGAATTGTGGGTACTTCAAAGGTGCACTTCTCTAATTTACAGAATAATTGATTCCTTCGTAAACGAGTTAACACTTCTTTGACTTGTTCCCGGTGGGTCTTCAGATCCCTAGAAAAAATGAGGATGTCATCCAGATACACTACCAAGCAGTCATAGAGGAGATCTCTGAAGATTTCGTTAAGGAACTCTTGAAAGACGGCTGGGGCGTTACATAGGCCAAAAGGCATTACCAGGTATTCGTAATGGCCATCGCGGGTATTAAATGCCGTCTTCAATTCGTCCCCTGGGCGAATACGTATAAGATTGTAGGCCCCCCGTAAGTCCAACTTAGTAAAAACAGTAGCTCCTTTAACACGGTCGAACAGTTCTGGAATCAGAGGTAACGGATATCTGTTCTTAATTGTTATGTCATTGAGACCTCTATAGTCAATACAGGGCCGCAACCCCCATCCTTCTTTTTGACGAAGAAAAACCCTGCTCCGGCCGGAGATGTAGAAGACCTGATGAACCCTTTCTCCAAGTTCTCCCGTATATACTCTGACATGGCCTGTGTCTCGGGAAGTGAGAGAGGGTAAATTCGACCTCGGGGAGAAGTCTTACCGGGTACTAGCTCAATGGGACAATCCCAAGTACGATGCGGAGGCAAGGTGTCCGCCCCATGCTTACTGAAAACATCTTGAAAAGATTGGTACTCCACAGGAAGGCTGGAAGGTTTGGAAGAACAGAGAGGTCTAACTGAAGGTAAACAGTTCTGAAAGCAGTCTTGTCCCCAAGAGATAGAGGTGAGTACCTGCGCTGGCTGTACAAATATTTGATTATAATTAGTAATAATTAATAACAATCAATAATAATTAAAGGGATGGTTTGTTCAATGTAAAAAGTAACAATTTATTTATAAATCACATATAGAGAGATCTAAATGAAAAAGGAATTGCTATTACCACAAGGTGGCGATAAAACTTAAAAAGTCTTTCTCAGTATAAAACTTGGTGGATTTCACATTCTCCTGTATAAATGATTTTCATTCCTGAAGGCTAGGGCAACCTCCCCTTGTGCATTCACTGTGTTGAGTAAATAGTTACCAAATCCCCACGTTGTTAGACATCAGCATAGGAATGAGTCCATTTGTAGCTGTGGCGGTGGGTCCGACCTGTTTGTTTAAAGGTCCAGTGATGGGAGAGAAGTCCAAATTCTGCCAGAGGATGAATAAGGCTGTGCAAGCCAATTAGGAGAGTGAAGTCCAATCTTATGAAACAAGCTCAACGCGTTTCACTGGTGTAATCCAGCTTCCTCAGGAGCATTTGTCCCCAAGAGAGAACATCCATAGTTTGCCAATCAATGTGGGGATTGTGTCTGATTAACCATGGAAACCCTAGGATTAGTTCATGAGAGGCTTTAGGAATTACCAGGAAAGAGATTTCTTCTGAATGGAGAACTCCGACCTTCATCTTGAGAGGAATAGTACGAAAGGATATAATACCCTCTGGGATATAACTTCCATCCACTGCGGTAACAGAAATGGTACGATCCAAAGGAATCGTTTGTATTCCAGATCGTTTGACCAGAGCTGACGTAATGAAGCTTTCGGCGGCTCCGGAGTCGAGTAGTGCAGGGATGAGAAGAGAAGAAGAAGGGAGCTCCAATTGGGTTAACAGGACAGACTCTTTCTTGGTATGTAATTCTAGAATTCTCCTAGCTTGACCTCTCCAGCACAAACTATGAGCGGGCTTTTCCCGGACGTAGACTGCAAGTTTTAACAAAGTGATCAGATGCACCACAATACAGGCAGAGGTTCCCTTGTCGCCGTCTCTGACGTTCTTCATTGGAGAGGTGGGAGCGATTAATCTGCATGGGTTCTTCCACAGTTGGTGATGATGGTATTGGTGGAAGAACAACTCTAGGCTTAGGGCGATCTGACCGCAACCTCTCCATACAGCGTTCTCTGTACCTCAGATCTAACTTATTGCATAAAGAAATTAGTTTATCCAACTTATCAGGTACGTCCTAGTTGCGAGGTCATCTTTGATCTTTTCGGAGAGACCGCTCCAGAAAGCTGCAATGAGAGCCTCCTCGTTCCAGTTCAGTTCTGAGGAAAGGGTGCGAAACTGGATCACATACTGACTGACCGTACGCGTGCCCTGACGCAGGCGCAGGATCTCCAATGAGGCGGCAGAAGTCCTGCCCGGTTCGTCGAAGATTCTTCGAAAGGTGGCCATGAATTCTGGATAGTTAGATAAGATGGGATCCATCCTCTCCCACAAAGGTGAAGCCCATTCCAATGCTTGCCCGGTAAGTAAAGAAATTATATAGGCTACTTTGGTTCGTGCTGATGGGAAGTTGGCCGACTGTAGTTCGAACTGGATTTCGCACTGGTTAAGAAACCCGCGGCATTGTTTTGGATTCCCATCAAATTTACTGGGAGGTGGCAAATGCAAACGTGGAAGTGGTACTGGTACAGGAGGAAGCAGGACCGGAAGTGCCAATGTGGGAGCAGCTGTAGATATTTGAGGGGCCGTCATGGCAACACAGAGAGAATCGAGCCGTTCGGA